>NC_044309.1:28733981-29039815 GCF_007474595.2 Lynx canadensis | reverse complement strand
ACTAAAGCAGACAAATTCATAGAGACAGAAAGCAGAATGTTGGTTGCCAGGGCCTAGGAAAGTAGGGGACAGAGGAGACAGTGTTCAATGGGTACAGAGTTTCAGTTTGAAAAGATGTTGGTTGCACTTAAAAATGGCTAAAATAGTACATTTTATGTAGGTATTTTACCACAATTTTTAAAAAAGAATAATGAGTTGGAAAAATAGTAGAAAGTTTTGTATTAAAATTGCCTTTCATTACCAAAAATTTTAACAGAATAATGTTTGCTGTAGGTTTTATTCAGGTGCTCTTTACCAAATTAAAGAAGTTTCCTTCTATTCACAGTTCACTACAAGTTTTTCCTTTGAATATATGTTGAATTCTGTCAAAGACTCTTTTGCACCTATATTAGAAAATTATATAATTTTCCACTGTTATTACCTTAGTACAGAAAATTACATTGATTTTTCAAATGTTGAACCCATGTTGCAATTTTGAAGTAAACATAAATTGGTTGAAAAAAATATAATAGCTCCAACTTATCATTGGCTTACAATGAATAGTCTTAGCATAATAACTGGCACATAGTAAGTGCTCAGTAAATGTTTTCAAACATTATTTATTACAAAGTTTGGAGAAAATCCCAGTTTCCCCACAAAATCTTGTTGAAGTTCCTGTACTCTAAATTCTTAGGGAAAGATATCTGAATGATCTCTGGCAGCAAACTCTCCAACAGAATTATCTCAAAGAGTATATTGTTGCACATATGGATAATTTTTTTAAACATTTATTCATTTTTAGGAGTGAGAGAGACAGAGAATGGGTCAGGGAGGGGCAGAGAGAGTGGGAGACACATAATCAGAAGCAGGCTCCAGGCTCTGAGCTGTCAGCACAGAGCCCGATGTGGGGCTTGAACCCACGAACAGTGAGATCATGACCTAAACCAAAGTCAGATGCTTAACTGATTGAGCCACCCAGGCACCCCTACTCTGACACTTTAAAAGCCACCATAAAATACAGATGGAGGGAACCCAAGAAATAGTTTAAGGTATGTATTTGTCTGTAGTTTTTAGACCAAAAGTCTGCCATCTAGTGGCACAAATGATTAGCACAGATATAGTCTAACAGGTTGCAAGGAAAAGAAGGAACTAATATTTATCAAGTTGCATGCCAAAGATTGCAATAAGTCCTTTATTTCTTTACATCTTTTAGTTTCCTCTAGTCTTCTTTGTAATGAATATGTCAGTGTTATAACTCTTCACAAGCAGAGGATGAAAAACAAAAGAGAAGCTTCTCTTAAATTTACATGCAGGTACAATAGGAAAAAACCAAGGGAGGGGTACAGAATTAGGAAGTTCAAAGACTTACATATGTGAGCACCTGTTTCCATGACCACGTAACTTAAATGAATCAACAGATGTAAACATTACCTGGAACATGAGAACTCCATTAAGGGTACCTATAATGATGATGATAATGCTAATTATATTATAAGGTCCCTCTACATTCCCTTACAATAGGGAATTACAGCCTCCTGGAGGGCCAGGAATAAAAACATATAATTAATTTAGAAAAAGTAATATTAGTATAGTGTTCTGTGAGGCCCAGAGTTCACAGGCAATTAGCCCTGCTGGAAGTGCCCTGGAAGACTTTCTGGATGGGAGAGAGTCCAATCTAGGACTTTAAGGATGACAGTGCGAAGGATCAGTGTTCTGGGAAAAGAAGACAGCACAATACAAGGGCAGTGACACTATTCTCTATAATATTATTATGGTAGATCCATGTCATTATACATTATACATCTGTCCAAACAAATGTGCAACATCAAGTGTAAACCTTAATGTAAAATTGGTGGATAATGATGGGTTGATGCAGGTTCATTGATAGTAATACATGTACTAGTCTGGTTATGGATGTTGATAGTGCAGGAAGTTGTACCGGTGTGGAGGAAGGACATCTCTGTACTTTCTATTCAATTCTGTTGTAAACTTAAACATGCTTTAAAAATAAAATCTACTAAAACTGAAAAGCGTAAGACACTTAGACTCTTAAAAGAATACAGTTTCTTAAGTGAGAGGGGAAAAGAAACAGTCAATGATCACCATGTTTATTTAGTGAGCAATCAGTATGGCCCGGCGCTGTGTTAGATGGCATGAGGGATATAACTGATTGCTACAATAATATCCCTGAAGACTCACTCCTGTATCCATTCCCTGTGAAGTCCTCACTCACATTGATTCTGGGCTTCTCAGGGTCATTTGCTTTGACCAACTGGATATTAGCATAATGTGTTGCTGACAGAGGCTTGCAAAACTCTTGCACATTAGGCTTACACTCTTGGGCTTACAACTCTTCTGACTATGTGAGGAAGCCCAGGCTGTCCTGCGGGAAGATGAGACACTACAGGAACAGGGACTAGCTGTCCCGGTCGAGACCCTAGCTGAGAACAACCAGCCTGACAACACCCAGATATCAGGCAGAAAGCCATCCTAAGGTGTCCAGCCCAAGCTGACGTGCCAGCTACATATAATGAGCCAAGGCAGTCCAGTTCAGAATCACCACCTCGCTGACCTAGTATTTTGCTACTCACTCCTGCTCGCTCAGCTCTAGCCACACTGGCCTGCTTGTCATTTGTTCCTCAAACTTCAAACATGCTAGGCATGCTCCCACCTCATGGCCTTTGTACTTGTTGTCCTCTCTAACTCAGATATCCTGCACATCTTTGCTTAAATGTGACCTTCAATAAGACCTGCCCTGACCATCAAAGTTGAAATTCAGTTCCTAGCCCCTGACACTTCCTATAGCCCATCCCTGCTTTGCTTTTTTCCAATGCCTTGATCAACTTCCAATAGAATAATATGATGGATTATTTTTTTTGTTTAGCTTCTGTTTTCTTCCACCAGAATCTTAGTTCCAGTGAGCAGGAGCTTTATTTTGTTCATTGCTGTATCTCTAACATCTAGAACCATATTTGGCATTTTAGGTGATCAGTAATTATTTGTTGAATAAATAAATAGGAAATTCTGATCACTGCAAATTTAGAAATACCTCTGCCATACTTTAACCAAATTATCATAAACCAATGTGGATGCCACTAAAATTATAAAACCAAGTATGGGGCTATTTAAATCCCAGAGAGCACACTGAAATTGGTTAGAGGAGAAGCATATAGAATTAGGGGTCAGACCCAACCCCTACCACTCTACCGTGGTCAGTTGTCAAGATCCATCATGGTTCCATATATTTTGCTCTGTTGTTTCTGCAAGTGTACTCAAATTCGTCAGAAGAGATCCCCAATTTCTGGAAAATACGGTCCCACCCAGCAAAAGCAATTTTGCATATTAAAAACTGTGACACCAAAGGGGACCCTGCTGGTAATATTCTAGAGGGTTTTTAAAGCCACGTGCAAGCCCCCAAACTGAATATACAAGCCTTCCGTATGCAGTTCTCCCTCTCTTCTTCTTTCCTGCTTCGTTTCTCCTCATGTCCCACCACATTTCGTGTGTTCTAGTCAAGTGGACCCACTGGGAGTTCTTAGAACACTTAGGGCATTTTCCTGCCTCTGGGCTTCACACACGCTCTCTCCTCTGCCTGAAAGGAATTTTCTACCTCTTAATGCCTCCATTGGTTCCACCCCATGTTTCTGCCTTTCAGAACCAAGCTCAAGCAATGGTTTCTTGTGGACTTTCTCTGGCTCCCTCCAACCCAGTCAGACATTGTTCCTCTGTGCCACCTATACCAACAATGATTTGTACTGAGCCTGTTGATTTACTTGCTCATATCTCTGTGGACCATAAGCATCTTGAGGAGAGAGTCTCTGTGTATAAGACTTCGTTTTATATCTCCAAGACTTAGCAGAACAAACAAATATTTGTTGAATGTAAGAGTAAATGACCAAATATGGTCACATAATAGTAATTATGTTCAATGGATATGATATTGCATTCCTGGATCCTGAGAACATTAGATATAGATATCTCTTTCTAGAACTGACCCCAGGTTGGAGAGAAATGGGAAAGTGCAGTTCCCTTTAAAGGATTAAGCTGCAAGGTGGAAGCTTTATCTTTGAATTCCAGAGAAGTCCAAACTGATGTTGCTATATTTATTTGGTATGCAGACATGTAGACACATTTAAACTCATGTCAGCCAAAATCAACCAGACTTTAAAAGTAAGGAAAGGTCAAACACACAAAAAAATCCAAGTGAGTCAAGACGGAAGGGAAACAAATACAGGGTAAGTCCAACAGAACCTTTTCTTTTCTTTTTCTTTCTTTCTTTTTTTTTTTTTCCATTTTAAGCAGGGAAAGGAAATCAGCAGGACAAAGAAATTAATTCCTCTGAGGGCAGGAGAAGGACAAACACTCCAAGAAAGGCTTGGGCCTGCACCCAGACTGCTGGGGAGGGTATCCAAACTGCCTCATTAAAATTAGCTTCTCTACTAATAGCAGATTCCCCAGGCACCTTCCAAGAAATGGTCTGTTGTCCAGCAGGGATGCAGGAAAAAACTTTTACAAAAAGAATTTTTGATCAAAGGAAGCAATAGTCGCAGTTATTTTGAACCCAAAATCATTATTCAGGTAACTGAATTACTCTCAATCTGAATTTTCTGACTTGATTTCAGAGCCTTGTAACAGGCTGGTGCTGGATGCCTGTTTTTCAGTTTATTCACTCGGTCAAGGGTGCTCTACTCCCTGCAGAGCTTTCCTGATCGTTGTATGGAGACACACAGTTTCCAGAAAGTGAACCAGGAGGAAAGAGTGGGACTATAAGCCAGGGCTTTGCTAGGTCTTTCGTCCTCCCCTGTCCACATGGCTGTTTCTTATTTTCATTAATTTGGTTCTTTTTATCCAGCAGCTCCACTTAACTTTATCTCAGAACTAAAGATGTTGCCTTAAAATTTTTTAAAGAAAAAGAACAGGTTTCTAGAAGTCAGTGGCCCCATAGCTGGAGTAGGGGCTTTGATTTTTGTCAAGTTAGGGTACCCTCGGAGTAACTGGGAAAAATGTTGTTCTCTCCTCAGCTGAAACAGATATTTAAGATGAGAAACGATTGGCCACAAAGTTCTTTGGTGTTTGTCCAGTGGCTTTGCTGATAGGTTGAGCTTGGGCTCTAGAAAGGAGATACTGGCTGGTGGGCTGCTTAGAGGTGAAGGGGAGAGAGGTAACCTGAAATCTTGTATGATTTCCTGTTTGAGCCACTCAATAAATATTATAGTTAATTAATTAAAAAGGGACTCATCCTATTTTTTTTAACTAGGCAAATAACTTTTTTTTTTTATGTTTATTTTATTTTTGAGAGAAAGAGAGTGCAAGCAGGTGAGGGGCAGAGAGAGAGAGGGAGACAGAATCCAAAGGAGGCTCCAGGTTCTGAGCTGTCAGCACAGAGCCCAATGCAGGGCTTGAACTCACAAACCTTGAGATTATGACCTGAGCCGAAGTTGGCTCTTAAACTCACTTAACTGACTGAGCCACCCAGGCGCCCTGCAGATAACTTTATTAACCTGTTTCAAACTTTATTCCCAGGTTTCTTCAGCTTAATTAGCTGCAAAGAATGAATTGTGTCTAAGCAAAAACTGAGCAGAGTTGCAGTGTCCAAGGGGCTTGGGCTTAGGGATCTGGATTTTGTCAGATGCATGAACAAAATGTTAAAAAGTAGTCATGGGACATCTGGGTGACTCAGTCAGTTAAGCATCCAACTCTTGATCTCAGCTCAGTTTATGATCTCACGGTTCCTGAGATCAAGCCCCGAGTCAGGCTCTATGCTGACAGTGCGGATCCTGCTTAGGATTCTCTGTCTTCCTCTCTCTCTCTGCCCCTCCCCCGCTCCAAATAAATAAATGTAAAAAAATTAAAAACCAGTCATAATATGAAATAGCTCCTAGTAACTTCTTCACGTTCTATCTTCTTCAGAGGTTGACACAACTCTGTTCCATTCTTGGAAGCTTCAAAACATTCTCCACGAGATCTGGAACTTCTCCTCTTCCTCTCTGGTAGAAAGTGGTGCTTTTCCATCCACAGATTGTGTGAGCAGAGCTTCAGACAATCTTCTGAAATTAGTCAGACTGTCTGCACCAAGTTGGTTTACCATACTGGGTAGCATTTCTGTCAGATGCTTCCTCTCAGCATGGCCTGTAACGCCTGAACTTTAGGGTTGTTAAAGTGGATCAATACCAGAGGTATTGTTTACCCCCAACTTCTTTAAGGAGAACTGAAGTTTTTTATCATCTGCTGTAACCATTCTGCAAACTACCTCCTCTTTCAGGGAGCTGCTCCTTTCCCACCACTGCACACCTGTGCTTGCAATTTGGCAAATTTCTCCGGGTTCACACCAGTTTCGTTCTGCTCTCTTGTTGGAGCAGAAATGGGACCTCGAGGGGGTGAGGGCTGGCATTCAAGGGGTCTCTGGGGGACCAGCTGAGATTAGGTCATACTCACAGGGACACAAGATGGCAGTTACACAGGATTCACCATATTTTAAAAAAACATTTTAAACAATGTACTTTGAAATAACTTCAAGCTTACAGAAAAGTTGAAAGTACAGTGCAAAGCACTTTTTTTTTCCTGTTCTACTTTGGAGTAGGTTGCCAATGATGCCCTGCCACTCCCAAATTCTTGAGTGTATATTTCCTACAAATAAGGACATTTTCCTACAAAACAACACAACAGTTACAATTGGGAAATTAATGATGATATATTACTATCGTCTGATCCTCAAAGCCATTCAAATTTCACCAACTGTCCCAATAATGTCCTTGAGAGCAAAAAGATCTAGTTGGAACCCTTCATTTAGCTATCATGTGCCTATAGTCTCTTTCAATCGAAAAAATTTACTTACTTTTTCTTGACTTTCATGATTTTGACACCTGTGAAGATGATAGACCAGTTACTTCGGGGAATGTCTCTCAGTTTGGGTTCGTCTGGTGTTTCTAATGATTATATTCTGATTAAGCAATTCTGCAGGAATATCACAATATTGAGACCATGTTTTTCACATTGCATTATATCAAGTGGTTCATGATTTTGGTTTGTCTCATTACTGGTGATGTTTACTTTGATAAGTTGGTAAAGGTGTTATCTGCCAGGCTTCTCCACTGTAAAGTCAATTTTCATTCCCTTTATAGTTAATCTATATTTTGTATTATGCTGTTCCTCATACAACTTTTCATTTATTCATTTATTCATCTATATTAGTATGTACTTAGGAATTTCTACTTTATTCAAGGGTTTATGATCTATTCCTATCATTTTGATTTTGATGTTCTCATCAATGTTTTGTTGAATGAGCCCCTTCAAACAGCTCTGTATATTTTTGACATGTTCTCATCATTTAAAAAAAATGTTTACTTATATATTTATTTAGAAAGAGTGTGTGTGTGAACAAGGAAGGGGCAGAGAGAAGGGGAGAGAGAGAGAATCCTAAGCAGACTCTGTGCTGCCAGTGCAGAACCCAATGCAGGGCTCGAACCCATAAACCATGATATCATTACCTGAGCTGAAACCAAGAGTCGGATGCTTAACCAACTAAGCCACTCAGGTACCCCAACATGTTCTCACCATTTTCGTTCTTTCTCTTTCTTTCTTTCTTTCTTTCTTTCTTTCTTTCTTTCTTTCTTTCTTTCCTTTCTTTTCTTTCTTTCTTTCTTTCTTTCTTTCTTTCTTTCTTTCTTTCTTTTTGGTGCAAAAATGTGATTTTATTAAAGCACAGGGACAGGATCCATGGGCAGAAAGAGCTGCAGTGCGGTTGTGCAAAGTGACTATTTATATACCGTGTAGTTGGGAGAGGTAAAGTCAAAAGAAAGTTTCCTAAAAGGACTTCCATATGCTAAAGAGGATTTGCAGATTACTGGAAGCCCAGCATTTGTCAAACTAAGGTTGTTTCTCCCTCTAGCAAAGCATTATCGTTAAGATAGTAGGGAGTTCCTGGAGATTAGGCTATTGATGAGACATTTGTTTTTTGTTTGTTTTTTTAATTGTCACATGTTTGTTTTTCAGATATACTATTATATATATATATATATATATATATATATGTATGTATAATTTATTGTCAAGTTAGCTAACATACAGTGTATATGGTGTGCTCTTGGCTTTGGGAGTAGATTCCCATGATTCACCACTTACATAAAACATCCACTGCTCATCCCAACAAGTGCCCTCCTCAATGCCCATCACCCATTTTCTCCACCCCCTGACCCCCCACCTCTTTCCACCCTTAGTTTGTTCTCTGTATTTATCTATCTATTTATTTATTATTATTTTTAATATAATTTGTTGTCAAGTTGCCTAACATACAGTGTATATATACAGTGTGCTCTTGGCTTTGGGGGTAGATTCCTGTGATTCATTGCTTACATACAACACCCAGTGCTCATCCCAACAAGTGCCCTCCTCAATGTCCTTCACCCATTTTCCTCTTTCTTCTGACCACCTCCCATCAACCCTTAGCTTGTTCTCTGTATTTAAGAGTCTCTTATGGTTTGCCTCCCTCCCTTTCTGTAACTATTTTTTTCTCCTTCCCTTCCCCCATGGTCTTCTGTTAAGTTTCTCAATTTCCACATATGAGTGAAAACATATGATATCTGTCTTTCTCTGACTTACTTATCTCACTTAGCATAATAACTTCCAGTTCCATCCATGTTGCTGCAAATGGCAAGATTTCATTCTTTTTCATCACTGAGTAGTATTTTATATTTTATATATATATACCACATATTCTTTATCCATTCATCAGTTGATGGACATTTAGACTCTTTCCATGATTTGGCTATTGTTGCTAGCACTGCTATAAACATTGGGGTGCGTGTGCCTCTGTGAATCAACACTCCTGTATCCTTTGGATAAATTCCTAATAGTGCTATTGCTGGATCGTAGGGTAATTCCATCTTTAATTTTTTGAGGAACCTCCACACTGTTTTCCAGAGTGGCTCTACCAGTTTGCATTCCCATCTACAATGCAAGAGTTTCCCTTTCTCCACATCCTTGCCAACATCTCGTTTCCTGAGTTGTTATTTTTAGCCACTCTGACCAGCGTGAGGTGGTATCTCAATGTGGTTTTGATTTGTATTTCCTTGATGATGAGTGATGTTGAGCATCTTTTCATGTGTCTGTTAGCCATTTGGATGTCTTCTTTGGAAAAATGTCTATGCATGTCTTCTGTCCATTTCTTCACTGGATTATTTGTTTCTTGGGTGTTGAGTTTGCTAAGTTCAAAAAAGATTTTCTCATCATTTTTTGAGCACTTCTTTACTACTTTCTGGTCAAAAGGCTATTCTAGGCTCACCCAGAATCAATAATTTTTTCCATGAAGTTCTGGTCTTTTTCAGATCAGAAAAGTGTTTACAAACCAAAATATGGGTACTAGGTGTGCTGGTTGCTTAAGGATTCCAAGGACCTTTCAGGGGACTGAGACTAAAATCCTAAGTACTGTTTCTGAAAGATTTACTTCATACTTATTTCTGTATTTATATGGAAAACAATGGATTCACACAGTTATCTTCAATTTCAGTCAATGCTCTAAGGTTAATTCTATTTTTCTCTCTTTCCATATTTATAATTCTCTCCTCCAACAATGAGTAACCTGGCTCCCATTATCACCAATATATTTACTTATTTGATGAATCCCTCTTTGTAAGCCAATCTTCGCACTATTGTCCCCTTTTTGCCAGCCAAATGCTCTCCCTGGTGGGCTCTGCCACTCCAACTAGATCACTACCACCAAGGTGTGACTTTTCTCCCCATTCCACTTAGAATTTGGCACCCTAACCAAGCCACCATCCTGAGAAGATTCCTTCCTCACTCCAACTGGGCTCCAATATCCAAACCAGGTCATACTCCCACGTGAATGTCTTTCTGTCTACATGAGTACACTCCTCACCCTGCTCAGACTCTGATACCATACACCAGGTGACCCTCAATACAGATGTTTTCATTTCACTTAGTCTCCGCTATTCCATCCTGGGCCACCCGGCTTTGCTCCTGCACCTCACTACCATCATTTGCCTTGATGGTCTCTACAGAAATGTTAGGGCAGGGGGAGCTCAAGGTGTGTCAAATTCATTTCTTATTTATTCCCATATGCTTATATTCTGTCTTGGATAGATTTGGGCTTTCAAAGCAGTCATATTGAAACCGGTCATTTCCTTCTGGGAATGGATGGTCTGAAAGCCAGATAACTTCCCCAATCTCTGTAAATGATAGTGAGGCCTACTCCCAAGTATATGTAGCTAAAATGGTAGTAATTCAGGTGTCGCAGGTGTCCACAAGAAGAGAGCAGAGGCAAGATTGGGATGAGAAGAACTGGCACACCAGTGTTGTTGGACCCGGCAGAAAGGATGGGCTTTTGGGCAGCACCTCCATTCCAATAAGAAACTATAATGCCATACAGAGAAATCAAGACCAACATCATTATAGAGATTAAACCCATGTATTAGGGTGTAGGAAAGGCCAAACCATGCCTTGTTATACAGGTGCCAGATACCAAGTCTATGGCAATAAAGCCAATGCTAGGTATTCTATGATGACAGGCTCCTGAGTCTGTTAACCTGGTCACGATTAGTGTGACGAGTAAAAGTGTATCGGAGATCTCACAACTTCCCTAAGTTCAAGAGCTAGAGGGCTCACAAACTCCATAGTAAGTAATACTCACAGCTAAGATTTACTACACCAAGAGATACAGAGCAAAGCAACCGGTAATAGATGTGCATTGGTAGAGTCCAGAAAGATCCAGCATACACTTCTGATGTCCTTCTTCATCTGAGACTCTTAGGAGTGCTCTCTCTCTACCTGGCAGGGAACTACAGGGACATGTGTGAAATATCTCTGTCCAGGGAAACCTATTTGAATCTCATCGTCCAAGGTTTATATGGGAGGCTGGTTATGCAGGCATATGGTTCTAGCAACCAACCATAGCAACCAAAATTCTGTACCCCACCAACAGCCTGCGTACTCATCATTAATCTTGATGTTCGTGCAAAGCAACCCGATGGTCTGGTATTCTGAAGTCCATTGCTCCTAGTGTATGTGATAAAATCAATTGCTAGCTTCAAAAACTCTGCAAGAGTCACATTCCCAGGGGTTGGACAAGAGTCAACCATGGTCCCTTGAGACACCCAAAGAGTATATAACCAGACTTGCTTGTTAACTCTTTCCTCTCAGGAGGGCAACAATAATTCCAACTGGATGGTGCCAGAAAGCCAGAAGTTTAAAATATATAACTAAGACCCAGATTTGGTTAATTATGTTTTCTTATAAAATTGACTATCAACTATCAACATAAATACTAACTAATCTCTAATTTGGATTCATAAACTGATATGAAAGCCCAAACAACATTAAAAGAAGTGAGTATACTTAGGCACAAGTCAAGTACCTTCCTCATCCTAGAGAAATTATAAATGGAAGGCATTTTGAAAATGATAAAACAGGGGCATCTGGGTGGCTCAGTTGGTTAAGCACCTGACTTTGGCTCAGGTCATGATCTCATGGTTTGTGGGTTGGAGCCGCACATCAGGCTGGTGCTGACAGTTCAGAGCCTGCTTGGGATTCTCTATCCCCCTCTCTCTTTGCCCTCCCCCCATTCATGCTTTCTCTCTTTGAAATAAATAAATAAACAAAAAGAAAGAAAGAAAATGATAAAGCATTATGTAAGCATGACTGCTGTTAATGTCCTGCAGGAAAGGCTCAGCCCTTCCCCTGAAAGAATGCAACTTCCCAATGAATGATTTCCGATGCAGATAAAGGCAGAGGATGGTGCTGAGATTTCTCTTGGTTTTCTTCAAGTCACTTTGTAGTTCATCACTGAATAAACCTCAGGTCAGCAGAAATCCCTCACCAGTGGTTGTCTTCCTTTTCTGCAGGATCCTCACTTTAACCTGCCAATAGGGCACCTCCCCTCACACCCTGTGGGAGTCTGAAAGACACATTTGCCATCCATAAAGAGGACATAAAACCTTATTTAGCTACACAGATGTGCCACAAGCTACACTTACCTGCAAAGGGCTGGACCAGATCAGTGTTTTGTACAAGTGATGCATGTTGAATTCATCCAGGGGAATTTTTAAAAAATAAAGACTCCAGGTATACTGAACCAGATTCTCCAGGAGAAGCACTACTGCAGATAGTCAGTGAAGAGGGCTTTCCTAACCTTCAGGTCCCTCCTGTTCCTCCTTTGTGCCCATTATCTAGAAGGCTCTGTGTGTGTCCTCCTTCCTCAAGGAGAGCCAGTCTCCTTCCTGTCAATCAAGAACAAGCCTGGATTCCAAAAGATGCCCCCAGGGTCTCTCCTGCTCCCACTAGTTGGCCTTCCAGTCTGTTCAAGCCTTGACAGATGTCCAGGGGTCCTTTCTTCCATGATGTCTTCTGGGTTTCCTCTCCCATCCCTCTGTCCTGCCCTCTACCCCACCTCCCTCCATCTTGACCAGCCCTCATGGTCAAGGCCAACAAAGTTGGGAAGACCCGGCTCAGGCTCTGTCCTAGGAAGGCATCAGAGGATTCTTAAATTATTCAAAGTAAAGCTTTTATCACACACACACACACACACACACACACACACCAGCAGCAACTTTCTCTTGGCAATATCAACCACCTCTCACAGCATAAATAACTTCAAGGAGACATTACCTCCCCTACCAGGTAAACCCTCATGGTGACGAGCACACCTCAGCTAGACTACCCGGGTTTGAATCCCTACTTACCCACGGTATGACTTCGGTCAGTCACTGAACTTTTCTACACCTCAATTTCCCCATCTGTGAAATGTGATTAGAATAGTGCTTATTTCATGGAAAGTTATAGGATTAAGCAAGTTAACATCTCTAAGGCCCTTGAAAGGTGCCTGAGCCTAGTAAGTGCTGTAGAGCGCTGGCTATTTTTACCACCAGGAATGCAGTCCCGGGAGGATCACAGGCAGTGAAGGGGGACCAAGAGCTCACGCGGTCATGTAGCATTCCGCCACTGTGTTACCTAGTTTACTGCAAAAAGAAGATCCAATTTACTTTTATTATGGTGAGTGGTTCATGGTTCAGAAGGCTTTGACCCCTTGCCCCCACTGTCCCCAAGTCTAAACAAGCCAGGTGTGGATTTTCTCTCGATAATTCTTTGGCCCAAAACCATCCATTCCCCGACCAACTCGCATTACCAGCTGATGCTCAGACAAGGTGCCTTTCTCAGGGAACTGCGTTTATTTTTCAGGAGAGATTTTTGGGGCAATTTTCCTTAACCTCACTATTACTATCGCCTTTTTCCAAATCAAAAACAAACATTACATCACTATTTCCCAGTTATATATTTAGCCACTCTAAACATGCAGATATTTGAAATGATCTAATCTGGTTTCCTCATTTTATAGGTAGAAACTGAACCCCCAAGGACAACTCATGTATCGGAGGTCCCACAACTAATCGTTGGTATCTGCCTCTTGGCCTGCAGCTTAATGCCTGCCCTATGCACCTCACAGCCTCCCCTAGAATGCTGAGGCCTGAGGGAATTGCTCTCCTGGGCCCCTCACACTGGTGCAAGAACAGGGTTCCACTGCATTTTAATTATTTATTGATAAATTTGAAATCTTTAGTGGTAAAATCATAACGTACCAGGGGTAAAACCAATACCAGAAGGTTGAGAGCCAGAATCATAAATTCATTTCACTAATTTTGGGAGCAGAGATTCTTCTTTAAAAAAAGTATTTGAGAAGGGCAAATGAAGAAAGAAGGAGAAAAAACCTCCAGGAAAATTAAAGTCAATTAGTTTAACATCAGGCTGAGAAAATAAGATGTGCATTCTGTATTCACCTTGGTGGGAACATCATGAAATGAAGGAGGCAGCATTTCCCTCTGAGATGATAAATCGAGTTAAATTAATCAGATTTCTTTGATAAGATTACAAATGTAATACATGGAATATTATGATAAATGTCATATTTCTGTATACAGTGGATGTAGAAAGAAACAAATGCAATTCTCATCTTTTCATCTGGATTTCAGCTAGGGAACCTCAACTCAGTCCTAGATAGGAATTGCTTGTATTCGGGTGATCCTTCAAATACACCCAGACAGTCAATCATGCCAATGCTGGGAGAGTTAAGTGATTAGCAGAAATGAGGAAGCCATTTCAATTCTGGGTTGGGCTCCCATGTCCATGGCTTCATAAATGCAGTGGGAGAAGTATTCCCATGGTGCCTGTGTCCCCAGCCCTGCAGAAACTGCTGGGGCTGTGGTTGTGTCCGTGGAGCTGAAGCTTCCAGCTGGCATCTTTCCACTCACCAGGGGCCTTTCTCCTAGCAACAGTTTGGGCTTATCATCCTGCAGATCCCCATGGGCTGTTGTGAATCATCCAATGTTATGAAGGTTTTATTGATGCGATCCAACAGTGAGCGCTGCTTGAACAGTTAGAAGTAAACCACATAACACTGGGCGTGGCATGCTGTTTACAATCCTAACGTTCGGTCTCCTGCTTTCCAGGTCTCACAGGTAAAATACACAATGATAGGGGCGCCTGGGTGGCTCAGTCGGTTAAGCCTCCGACTTTGGCTCAGGTCATGATCTCGCGGTTCGTGGGTTCGAGCCCCGAGTTGGGCTCTGTGCCTGGAGCCTGCTTCAGATTCTGCATCTCCCTCTCTCTCTGCCCCTCTCCTGTTCATGCTCTGTCTCTGTCTCAAAAATAAATAAACGTTAAAAATTTTTTTTTTAAAAATACACAATGATACACTTTTAGGTTTTCATTTTCCAGAAACCATAGAACCGTGGATCCTCACTTTTCTTAGAATCTTCTTTTTGTAATTTCAGAGAAAAACAAAATCTCCCCTCAGAAACCTTAAATGCATATTACTAAGTGAAAGAAGTCAACCTGAAGAGGCAGCATACTGTATGATTCCAACTATATGACAGTCCTGGAGACGAAAAAAGTATGTAGATGGTAAAAAGTTCAGTGGTTGCCATGGGTTAGGGGCTGGGAAAAAGGATGAGTCGGTGGGCACAGAGGACTTTCACTGTAGTGAAAATACTCTACATGGAACTGCAATGATAGATACACGTCATTTAACCCATAGAATGTACAACACCAAGAATGAACCCTCAGATAGACAGACTATGGGCTTTGGGTCATTATGATTTGTCAATGCAGGTTCGTCATTGGTAAAAAATGCACCATTCTGGGGCACCTGTGGGGTTCAGTCGGTTAAGCATCTGACTTCAACTCAGGTCATGATCTCTCAGTTCTTGAGTTCGAGCTCCACATCAGGCTCTGTGCTGACAGCTCAGAGCCTGGAGCCTGCTTCAGATTCTGTGTCTCCCTCTCTCTTTTCCCCTATCCCTGTTGCACTCTGTCTCTCTCTCTCTTTCAAAAACAAATGAACATTAAAAAATTTTTTAGGCTCTTTCCATAATTTGGCTATTGTTGAGAGTGCTGCTATAAACATTGGGGTACAAGTGCCCCTATGCATCAGTACTCCTGTATCCCTTGGGTAAATTCCGAGCAGTGCTATTGCTGGGTCATAGGGTAGGTCTATTTTTAATTTTCTGAGGAACCTCCACACTGCTTTCCAGAGCGGCTGCACCATGCAATGAATAGATAAAGAAATCGTGGTTTATATACACAATGGAATACTACATGGCAATGAGAAAAAATGAAATATGGCCTTTTGTAGCAACGTGGATGGAACTGGAGAGTGTAATGCTAAGTGAAATAAGCCATACAGAGAAAGACAGATACCATATGGTTTCACTCTTATGTGGATCCTGAGAAACTTAACAGGAACCCATGGGGGAGGGGAAGGAAAAAAAAAAAAAGACGTTAGAGTGGGAGAGAGCCAAAGCATAAGAGACTGTTAAAAACTGAGAACAAACTGAGGGTTGATGGGGGGTGGGAGGGAGGGGAAGGTGGGTGATGGGTATTGAGGAGGGCACCTTTTGGGATGAGCACTGGGTGTTGTATGGAAACCAATTTGTCAATAAATTTCATATATATATAAAAAAAATTTTTAACAAATGCACCATTCTGGTGAGTGATGTGAGTCATGCGGGAGGCTAGGCATGTGTAGGGACAGGAGAGATATAGGAAATCTCTGTTCCTTCTTCTTAAACTTGCTTAAAAAAATAAAGTAAAAACAAATCTTCCCTCCATCCCCAATTTTTTCCCCAAGTCACATGAAACACAACTAAAATCTGATCCTGACTGACAACCTCCTTGTTTTCCCTGTTTCTCTTTCTCCTCTCCTCTCCACCGGGTACATTTCCAGATTTGTTCTTTGTGCACAAAGGAACCATTTCCACAGATAAGCCCAGCTGGTTCCCATGTGCCAGATCTATGCCAAGCATGTGCTTCTCCCAAGAAATATGCCACAGTGCCAGGCTCTCAGATTCCCTCTCCCTGACTCAAGGAGCCTCTTTAGCCTGTAGCCAGCCCTGACAGTGCCCCACCCATCTCTCTCTCTCTGTCTCTCTCTCTCTCTCTCTCACACACACACACACACACACACACACAGACGCCTGCGCTTCTCCAAGAGCTTTTCCTCAGAGTTAAACCCCAGGACCACTCCCTCAACCCATAATAAATGGATAAATACCCCACCTTCCTCACCCCTAAGGGTGACAATTCTCAGCCATATTCCACAGCCTCTTATGTGTCCCCAGCAGAACTGAGCCTCCGTTGCCCATAGTAATCTGCTCAGCCACACACTTACATGCACTAATTGCACCCAGATCCTTGTCTCGCGGTCTGTTTGCAGCGAAACTCAAATTAAAATGGACTTCTTCCTCTCCTCCTCAAAAAACTTCTGACTCTCCATTCTCATCTTCTTTACATTTCCATAGAGGCAGTGTCCTGCACAAGGTTAAATGCTGTTCCTTTCCTCTTGAACCTGACTGGGAATGTCCTACCTCCACCTCTGAACCCGAGGTTGCCTCTCTTAGTAGTTCCTGTCCCTCATGCTCAACATACAAATAGACCAACGAAAACCAGCTCCACAGGGTATCTTGTTTCTCTCCCTCTCCTTCCCTCAACTATGCGGTTTAGTGACTCAGTCTGTTTGCTGTTCTTACTCCCCCCTGCCACCCGCTTCCTACCTATGTCATTTCAATCCATGTTCCTTACTTCCTTCTGGAAACGGTTCTCAAAACCGGCCTTCTCAGCCTCGTGCCTCTTTGATGTCTCTGTGCATTTGGAGAGTCGATAATCCCCACTTTTCTTACAGGATCTCCTTTCTTGGCATAGTACTCCACATGTTTTCTCAGCCTATCCATTTTACCTCACCTACCTCTTCCCATTAAGAGTGTACTCAAACTCAAGGCTCAGCAGAAACCCCACCTCCTCCATGAAGCCTTTCCTGACCACCCTGGTAGAAGTGACTTCTTTCTTCTGAATCCATTAAGTGCCACATGTCTTAAATTCTGCCTCATATTGTAGTCATGTATTTTATCTCCCTGTCTACATTACAAGTTCCTTGGGGTCAGAGACTTCGTTGGTATCATTGCATGTCACATACAAACTTAAACAAGAAACTCAATAAATTTCTGTGGAACAAAATGCCTGATTTGCTCTTGAGATAGTTCGACTCTAATAAATTTAACAAATAATATCAAAACTTAAAGGCACTTGTCAGTGTGACATCTTCTCATGTTCTCTTTCTACTCTTTTCTCTGCTGTGATCAGAAACTTGTGATAACATTTACATGTTAAGACTGTTCTTGGGGCGTCTGGGTGGCTTAGTTGGTTAAGCTTCCAACTCTTGATTTCAACTCTGGTCGTGATTTCACGGTTTGTGAGATGGAGCCCCACGTTGGGGTCCGCGCTAATAGCAGGGGAGCCTGCTTGGGATTCTGTCTCTCCCTCTCTCTCTGCCCCCTCTCCCCCTCACGCTCTCTCTCTCTCAAAATAAATAAATAAACATCTTTTTAAAAAGATAACATTTAAAAGACTCTCTATTCTTGCCTGGCTCTCTTTGGTTTCTATTATGACTGTCAGTAAATAGCTCTATTATTAAGTACAAATCGCTTTCTTTCTCATCAGTCTCTGGCCCTGGAGATCTGGCTCTTCCCCTGGGATGGGAGGTGCCCGAAGGTGTGACTAGGCAACTGTTCAATTTGCTTACATCATAGGAGATGCCCCGGGGCGTAGGGCTGTGTTGATGTTCAGAGATGGGGCCTCTAAGGAGATTATCTTCAACCTCGTGTTTGCTCACAGCTCTCCTCTCTGGCTCTTGAGTCCCCACGATTCACAGTGTGTGACTGCCAAGTACATCCCTGTAGACCAATGGGCTTCCCTCTGCTTCACAACCCAGACTATCTCTAACCTGGAAAAGAATCTCCATTTCCTCTCCCTAAGCATCTCTCTTCCATTCACATCACTGACAATAAAAACTTAAGCGGCACCTGGGTGGCTCAGTCGGTTGAACGACCGACTTTGACTCAGGTGGTGATCTTGAAGTTCATGAGTTCAAGCCCCTCACTGAACTCACTGCTGTCAGTGCAGAGCCTACTTCTAATCCTGTCTCCCTCTCTCTCTGCCCCTCCCCTGCCGGCATGTGCTGTCTCTCAAAAATAAAATAAAATAAATTATATTAAAAAAAACTTAAGTCATTTTATTGCATAATTAGAAATGACTTTTCAAATGCCAACAGAACCATCTCAGGTATACATTTAAAAGAATACGAACAGCTACTGATTGAGTGCAGACAAAGAACAGTCAAGGAGTCTGGGAACACTAAACCCAGTCTTTGCCCACTGTGGGGAGAGCAGCACCAGGTTTGGTAAGGGTGTCACTGAATAAGTGAAGGGTCAGAATGAAGGGCTTCAAAGGTCAATTTGGGATTTATATCACCAAGTATGAACTTATGAGAATGAAAGCAGGATGAGAGAGGGCTCCATGTGCTGGGCACAGTCCCTTCTACCTCACTTCACAGCCCATTTTCCTCAGTGTCTCTCTCTCTGACTTTCCTCTCTCTCTACTTCAGTCTTGGGGATTGGCTTCCTCAAGGACAAACAAATGCCCCTGGGACAGCCGCATCCCTGGCCTCCCAGTTATCAGTGGAAGAGTCGCAACATCCCTCACCACCTCCTCCCCAAGAAAGACAGCAAAAAAAAAAAAAAAAGACATGCAAATCAGTAATGGTTTCTTCAGTGGCTAGGGTCCCAGCTGTGCCCTCATCCCCCATGACTCAGGCAGGTGACAGGACCTCACAGAAACAGGTTTTAGGCAAGGTTCTGCGATGGTTTTGCTGATGAAAGTCTCCAAGGACTTTGGCTTACTTCAGCTCTCCACACACCTATGATTTCAGTTCCTTCAAAAGCAGTAATTAAACGCTTAGGCTCTGACACCAGAAACTCCTGCATCTGAGTCCTTATTCCTCTACGTACTATCTCTGTGACCTTGGACAACTGACCGACCCACTCAGCTTCCTTCCCTATCAAGAGAGGTGGTAATAATACATACCTCATTCACTTGCTGGGAGGATTGAATTAAATAATCCATTTAAAGTACTTGGCACATTTCCCGGCACATAGCAAGCACACAACATATCTTAGTAATTAATTATATTATTTAGATAAGCAGGTTGACCCACATTTTCCTTCAAATTTCATGAAACCATATTCATTCTAGAACCTGTCCACTCACCCAAGCCCCTGACCCCACCATGCAAATTAGGGAATGCCTTTTGAATCCAGTTGAGGTCCTTTGACTTTCTTGCATGTCATGGAAGTATGATGTGGAACTCTTTTGAAATTTTGTTCCAGTGTCTGCTTTTTTTTTTCTGATCAAGATAGTTGACCTTGCACAGGTGGCCTCATGTTCTCCCCCAGCAAGCCCAGGGGATAGCATTGCAGCTATGGGTTTAGGTAGGGGAGGAGAGGGGGGAGTGGGGACAGAGGGCTGATGCTTGTTGCAGCAGCCAGCTCTTGCCCAGGAGGTTCCCTCAGGGCTGATCCAGTTCTGTGGAGTGGGGGGCAAGTCTAAAAGAAAAATTTTTGAGATTGTTTCTGATGTGGCCTGCCTAAGCCAATTTGGTCACCCACAATTATTGGGTCCTTTTAAGGATGAACGGATATGGGTCACCACAAGGTAAGTAGGTTTGTTACATGAAACTACCTCTCTTTTGGGCAGTTTGTTACAAATGAAAGCAAGTCTCAAGAGAACTCTGTCACACCTCCAGATATTTACTAGCAAGCTGGCAAATAATAGTCGTAGAGCCTGTTCTGTAAGTTCCATGAAATGGCAGCTCTTTGCTCTCTCCGGCCTGCCATCAAGAATCTTGCATGAAAGGTTTGCTTAAGGTGCACTCAACAATGTCCTCGAAGCAGGATTCAGCAGATGTGGTCAGGACTGGGGGAGAGAGACTCCTCTGGAAGCCCAGGACCCAGGACTTGGGCACCATTTCGAAGTATACAGACAGCAGGCTTGCAGGGGTAGGAGGATTACAACAATGTAACAATGTTTAAAGCTTGTTCACACAGCTTAAGCCCCTGTCATTTCACCAGTGTAAAATCAGTAAAGCTAATGGTTAAATCCTTGGTGATGATCTGAGATAAGGCTAACTGAAAGGCCCAGAGTTTTCCTCTCTGGAATATGGGCTCCAATATCGAATAGCTTTTCAAATGCCAACTAAACACCCCTAAATTGAAACCCCAATTAAGAATGGGAAGACCACAATTTACACACACACACACACACACACAACACCTTTGCTTAAGTACTTAAAAGTAAATTGCAGACCATGTAACAGCTTACAGCCTTTCAAATCTCTTTTTATGTTTAAAATTTCCTTTTAATTTTTTTAAATGTTTATTATTGAGAGAAAGAGAGAGAGAGGAGAGAGTGGAGGAGGAGCAGAGAGGGAAAAATACAGAATCTGAAGCAGGCTCCAGGCTCTGAGCTGTTAGCACAGAGCCCCACGTGAGGCTCGAACCCACAAGCTGTGAGACCATGATCTGAGCTGAAGTCGGACACTTAACAAACTGAGCCACCCAGGCACCCCTCTTCTTGTGTTTTAAAAGTAAATTACAAGGGTGCCTGGGTGACTCGGTTGGTTAAGCATCTGATTCTTGATTTTTGACTCAGGTCATGATCTCATGATTTGTGAATTCGAGCCCCACATCAGGCTCTGCTCAGAGCCTGCTTGGGATTCTATTCCTCCCTCCCTCTCTGCCCCTCCCCCACTCACTCTCTCTCAAAATATATAAACTTTTTTTAAAAGTTTATAATAAAAAGTGAATTACTGCCAGTGTAACAGCTTACAGCCCTTCAAATCTCTTTTTGTGTTATCCAAATAGAAAAACACTAGACGCAAAGTCATAGAATGAAGATCACACCCAGGCTCAGTATTGTGCCCAATAACATAGCTGGCTACGTGCATGACCCTCAATCCTCCGTCTGCTTACCTGCCATCTCTCTAGGTTTATCCTTCTGTTGGCAACCCAAACCATCTGGGGAAAGTGCCCCTACAATGACTACATGATAAGATATAGAAAAAAATCAGAGTCTCTTTTTGAGAGAGAGAGACAGCACAAGTGGGTCAAGGGCAGAGAGAGACATGGGAACAGGGGATCCGAAGTGGGCTCCGCCCCGACAGCAGAGAGCCTGACACTGGGCTCAAAGTCACAAACTGAGATGGGGCGCCTGGGTGGCGCAGTCGGTTAAGCGTCCGACTTCAGCCAGGTCACGATCTTGCGGTCCGTGAGTTCGAGCCCCGTGTCGGGCTCTGGGCTGATGGCTCAGAGCCTGGAGCCTGTTTCCGATTCTGTGTCTCCCTCTCTCTCTGCCCCTCCCCCGTTCATGCTCTGTCTCTCTCTGTCCCAAAAATAAATAAACGTTGAAAAAAAAAATTTATAAAAAAAGTCACAAACTGAGAGATCATGACCTAAGCCAAAGTCAGACACTTAACAACTGAGCCCAGGTGCCCCTCCATTTTTTTGAAATGGAAAAAAACTCAGGGTCTCTTAAAGGGTAGATCTTGGTGCCCTGAGCATCTACTGCAAATGGTTCATGGAAAGGTTACAGGGCAGGGGCCTGGAAGATGTCCCTGAGAAAGGAACCCAGAAGGACACAGTCCCTGGTCATGGAGGAGCCTTGAGTGAACAGAGATTAGACACCTGGATGTGGGAGGAAACTGGAAATCGGAAGTCAGAAAGGAGAAGTGCAAGACACAGTTGATTACATACGACCTTGAACATGGAACATGAACAGATTAAGTGTCCATCAGCTGCCTTTGCTATTCATGACTTTCCAGATTAGCCAGTTCACGTGTGGGTGACTTATTTTTTTATTTTTTTATAATTTGTTTTACATTTATTTTATTTTTTTAAAGACATAGAGAGACAGAGCACAAGTTGGGGAGGGGCAGAGAGAGGAGACACAGAATCCGAAGCAGGCTCCAGGCTCCGAGTTGTCAGCACAGAGCCCGTCGAGGGGCTCGAACTCACAAACCATGAGATTATGACCTGAGCCAAAGTTGGACACTCAGCTGACTGAGCCACCCAGGCTCCCCTCAAGTGTGGGTGACTTTTTAGTAAGTAGTGCTGATTATTCATTCTGGAGAACTTTGACCAAGAGGTTCTTACATTTTAGTTCGGTTAGGCTCACCAGGGGAATTTATTTGTAATGCAGATTCCACAGCCCCATGCCCAGATGTCCACATTCAGTACGTATGGAGTGGGACCCAGAAATGTGTATTTTTAAATACCCCAGGTGATTCTATTGCACACAAACCAACGGGTACCACTGCCCTAAGTTTAGTGTACTTTTTTTTTTCTGCAACAAGGAAAAGATCTCTATTAATTATTTAAGTACCACATACTCCATGTAAAATTTGAACAATTCCTAAGAGTGTAAAGGAAAAAAAAATATCCAGCTGCAATCCTAGCACCTGAGATGTCTGGTTCTCTTATGAACATTTTAGAAACTATCACCTCAGGAAATGTTTAGGCATCAATGAATATATATACTCTTGTATAATAAGTAAGATCATATATATTTGGATGCATACATATTTAAATGCATTCTTTTTTCTTTTGTTCTCTTTAGTTACCCTCCCCCACTCCTGCCCGCATCTCTACACCTGTGATTGTGTGTCCCTTCGTATTTTTCTCTGTTTGCATAATCATAAAAAAAAATCTACATGAGATTTTTGTCATTATTTGACCAAAATATGTGTGAGTGTGTGTTTTAATATTCACCATATATGTATATACATACGCTGATCTAATGATTCCTTTTAGTGGCCCCGGTGCACGGTACTCCATGATATGGTGCAACAGGAGCATTCGCTGTTTCCCGTATTTTGCCACCCTAACAGTGCTGTAAGAATCATGCCCTGCCCTCAAGGAGTTTATAATATTTTAGGCTCAGCTGTTGTGTTTGGAGGCGGATCCATCAGCTTTTTGTTGTATAACACACCAAAACTCAGTGGTTTAAACTAATAATCATTTGACTCAGAGTGAGGCCAGCTGGGTGGTCCTCCTGCTCTGGGCTGGCTCAGCTCATATCTATTGGACTCCTACATGCATTTTTGGTCAGCTGGCCTCACTCACAGGTTGGCAGGCTGTTTGGTCTGGGAGCAGGAGGGCCTCAGCAGGGACGTCTTGTCTGCTCTGTGTGGGCCCTCCTCCAGGAGGCTGGCCCTGGTTTTTTTCACATGGTGTTCACAGGGTTCCAAAGAGCAGCAAGAGAGCACAAGGCCCAATGTGCAGGTCCTTTTCAAGTTTCTGCTTACACTTCTGCCACATTAACTTTTCTCTCCCAAAGCAAGACACACAGTCAAGCTCAGAGTCAGTATAAGAAATGGCTACTGAGGGGGAGCAGAATTTGCTAGCCCCAAACATTCCACTTTGACATTTTCATCTCAAGGCAATTGAGTGGAAGCAGATACAAGAGAAGCCTCTCTGCCCTCCCCCTATTTGCCTAAAAGCAAGACATAAATTTGTACAGAAGTCAGTCACTGACAACCCTAACCCCTTATCAGCCCAGAGAGGGCATGAGAAGACTGTCTATAACTTTACTGGCTAGACCTTACCTTCCTTCGGTGTCCTATATATTTGCCTTTTCATAACTTGCTGCCCGAGAAACTCCCAGTCTTTTTGTTTTGTGTTGTCACTTCTCTGAAAGTTTATTATTTTTGTTCTGATGTTATATAAGCCTAAGTTCTAGCCACCTGTTTGAGTTACTCATCTCTGAGTTTCTCCCATGTGTATATGAAATATACATGTTAATAAACTTGTTTGTTTTTCTTGTGAATTGTCTTGTGTTATAGAGCCCCCGCAAAGAACCCAGAAAGATAGAAGGAAAAAGACTTTCCCCTCCCCTATACTACCCAAGAGTATGGATTTAAGGAGGGGAATTATGCTTGCCATTTTTGCTGACAACTTACCACAGGGACTGTCTGCTAAGAGGTTCTACACGGTTAATAGAAAACCAAAAGCCTTGGGAAATTGGTGAATCACAAGAAAAGAACCTATCATTTCCTGCCCAAAGATTGGTTCCAACGATGTGACAAAGTCAGCACATTTCTGATGATCTCAGTGTTGCAGAACTTCTCACTCCAGGACTCCTGGGACACAGTCTCCAGAAGAGCTGATTGACACTTTCTGGTCTGTTCTCTCTCCCTCTACAAATGCTCCCAAAGGAGAGCTGTCCTGGCAGCTGCTGTCTGCACCTGCTACTATGAGGTCTCAGAAAAGTTCCTTTTTCCTTGGGGCTCATGTATCCAGGGGTTGTATGTGTATATCCTGTGGAGTGACCCATTTAGAGCAAGTCCTTAGTAGAACACCAAGCTCCCACTGGTATTATTTTTCTGACTCTGCCTGCTATCTGTCAGGGTCATCTCTGTTGCCCGCTTTTGACTTTGGTCTTGGGAAACTTGGATTCTAGTCATGTGCATTCTCAGGCAAGTCACTTTATCTCTCTGGATTTCACTCCTTCTAAGAGAAGCGAAGGTCAAGAATGGTGCTTTTCAAGATCTAATGTGTATACAAGTCACCTGGAGATCTTGCTAGAAATGCAGTATTTCAGGCCCCACCCTGAACATACTGAGTTAGCACCTGCTCTTTCACAAAATCTCCTAATCTAAGCAGTTGTTCTCACTGTTGACTGCAAATTAGAATCTCATGGGGAAGCTTTAAAGTAAGGGTGCCCAGTGCCCCCTCCTACAGATTCTGATTTCATTGGTTGGGGTGCAGCCTGGACACCGAGCTCCCCTGGACTTGAAGGAATTGGGAAAGGAAGGACAAGCGGGACCTGGAGAGAGTGCTGTAGGAGAAGACTCAGCCTTTGGTAGAGGAGCTCAGCCACTGCCAACCTGAAGCCAGCAGGGAAGTGGGCAAGGGGGGTTAATATCACACCCCCTCATTTTCTGCCAGTGCTTCCCATTCATTGAACCCAACTGGATTCCAAAGTACAAGGAAGCCCAGTTGATTCACGCCATAACTGTCAGCCTAGTTGAATGGAGAAGGATGAACAATGGGTCTCAAATGGCAAATAGAAATTACTCAGCAAAGAATGTTTCTCTTGAAATGCAGATTCCTGGGCCCCATGCCAGACTCATTGCAGTAGGTCTTCGGTTTGGAGCTGAGACCCAGAAATCTGCATTTCTACAAAGTTGCAGAGATATACACACTAAATTTGAGAAGGGCTGGGCAAGACAACCTCTGAAGTTCTTTCTATGCTATTACTCCTTACCTAAACTGCTCATTGTTCCCTTATACTCACTGCTACCATACTTTGCTTGGCTTTTCAACTTGTGTGTTCTGCATCTCAAAGTCTGTTCATTAAAATGCATATGCTTAAGGAAATAAATTATGTTAGCTTTATTAGGTCTGCTTTCCACGTTTACAGTCTCTGAGCTGAACCTTGTAAGCGGGATGCTCTGGTTTGCTGTTTGCCTGGTCACATCGTGGAAGATTCAGCAAGCTGTAGCTGGACCACAAACATACAATTGTAGCCCTCTGATTTTCAATCTAATAATCACAGGAAATGTCGGCTAGAACTTCTATGTAACTGTTCTCTTTCCTTTTCTCACAGCCATGATGAAGAGTAGCAGGGTCTCACCAAACATAGAATCTCACTTTGGAAGTCTTCAGGCAGATATTCTCTATCTGTTTTAACACATAAATATTAAGAATGATGGTTTAAATATTTACCAGAGGAAAATGGGAGGAGTATATTCTTGAGAAGACATTTGATTATACACGACATTAAAAATTCCTGAGGACTGAATCTTGTATCACCTTTGTGTAACCCAAACATGCTATGCTCCACCACCTGTAACTACAAACAGAAGTCACATTTTATGCTGATGCTCAGCTTCACACATCACAGTTCTCCATTGGCTTGATCATAGAAAATGGTTTTACCTCAGATCTACTCTTCCCCTCCCCGAGGATTTCTAGAGGTCAGGGTGCTTCCCACGTGTCCACAAATGTTCTGTTAGCTGCAGTCGCCACGAAGTGTTCCCTCTGTCCCTCCTTTCTGGTTCCCATGGGTCCACAGCTGCAGCCCACACCCTTTTGGGGAGAAGCCTCACCACCACCACTGCCCTCCTAAGAAGGCCGCAAGCCATACCCAGGATGCTATCTCTGGGTGCTGCCAAATTTCCAGTCCTTGGGAGTATTAGATTTGACTTGACTTTCATGAAGAGGTGGGGGAAATGTCCACCTCCCTGTCCTGAAACACAGTTTTCATGGCACAAACTGTTAATTATTTTAATTTTTTTAAATTTTATTTCAGATAGAAAGAGAGAGTGTGGGGGGGGAGGGGCAGAAAGGAAGAAAGAGGGAGAATCCCAAGCATGTTTCATGCCCAGCATGCAGCCCATGTCAGGGCTCCATCCCATGATGCTGGGATCATGACCTGAACTGAAATCAAGAGTTGGACACTCAACCGACTGAGCCACCCAGGCACCCCAAATTGCTATTTGAAACCACCGGGAGCTTCTGCCCACTGCTGGAGGTGGAGTCTCTATCTTGCCATTGTTGAAGCTGGAAAACAGCTGTATGAGAGATGGGAACCAGGTGTTGTATTCTAGGGTAGAAACTCTCTCTGGGCTTCAAGGAGGCCTTCCCTTTGTTCCAAATAAGGACAACTCTTGTCTCATTGTGGAAACCTCAAATCAATAAAGTAAATCAAACGAAGATGTTTCAGACTGAGACATTAATTAAATATTTTCAAATATGTCAGTTGGGTGGATCTTCAGCAGCACTATAATTTTGCTGATATTTTGTAAAGTATGTATTTTGACTGGACTGTTCCTGAAAAGTATTGGATTTTTTTTTTTGAAAAGTGTGTGTGTATGCATGTGTGTGTGCATGTGTACGTGTGTCTATGTGACTTTTTTGCTCAAGTATTTGCTTTCAGAACATCATGAGATGAGAACTCACCAGGCATATTCTTCTTTTCATCTCAACTGAAGGAGAAAGAAGGAACTTGCCGACACTGGAATGGGCTTAGGGCGTAGCCGGCAACACCGAACGGCTGGAATTCCACACCTGGTGTTACATAGGACTAGTGATTCAGACTGGGAGAAATATATGATCAGCCCTTATGCCTGCCCCACCTGGGCCACACACAACCACCCGACACCCTGTGTGGAGGCTGAGTGATATCCCACCTTCAATTATCCTTCTGCAGAAAAGGAGGGTGGGATCCAGGGCTCTGGGCAGGGGGCTTATGCTCTGGGGCTTCCTGGAGGCTGGGGGCTACAGAAAGCAGCAGCCAGTTGGAGACTTCCTGAGAGAAAGCTCACTCACAATTTCTAGGAGCAGTGATGTCCGATACTGGATTTTGAGGTTTTGTTTTCTGCATTGTATTTCCTTTCGGTCTCAAGCCTTCGGTCAAGTTGTGTTACCATGACAACCTGGAGTTAGCTATACTTCAGAGTCATGCCTGTCCAGCACTCAAGAGCATGGTGACAGCAGCACAGTGACAAAGTTAGCAAGGAGCGACGGCAAAGAGACAGGGAAGAGGGCTCAGGGTGGAAGCAACAACCAAAAAAGAACATTTTCAACACATATGGACTCATCATAGACTCTCAGAAATATTGGGAGAAGGGAGCCCAGCAGACTGGGCTTTCTGCAGTGAAGCAAATGGCAAACTGGGCTAGTTGGGTGGAAAAGTTTACCACCCTTCCACTACCTCATCACCAAGGCTGAAGAACTTAACATCTTCAGCCATCCTTGTTTCCTCACGTCCTATACAGCCCTGCTTCTGCCTGGGATCTGACAGAACCCTTAAGCCCAATTTCATCATCTTCTCACCATTGCCCTCTGCCCTGAATCTCATAAGAAACAATTCCATCCATTTCTAACCTCCTGAGCACAGTCCAAGGGACGAAAAAGGGAGTGAGTACAATGGCTCTCTCCCTCCTCCTCCACTTCCTACCATCTCCTGGGATTATGCAAAACTGTCCTTCTTCTCAGGGCTACAAAACAAAAGTCCTTGTGCACATAAATGGATTCACACAGAAGCAGCTCGGCCAGCTCAAAACATTGTGTTGCATTTATCACTAGCTCTCTAATGGACTCTTTTTGGTGGCCTCGAGGGGAACTCTAAGGGCAGCTTCACCCCTTCACGTAAGGTACATCTTTCTGCCCAGGAATGTGCAAGAAGAGAAAGACCTTGTGTGGCAATTTAAAGATGAATCGCAGGGACCTATCACACCAATCACCTGTCTCAGTATGGACATCCCCTTCTCAGGCAATCCTCATCTGAGCACCAAGCAGCTCTTCCCAGGGTGTCCAGGCTTCCCTCACTGGGCCCGAATCTCTACTGCTCCCAATCCACGAGGCCAATCTTGCACTATCCTGTCCCTGGCCACCACCTTAGATGTCATCTACCACTTACTCTCTCTTCCCACATAGTCTCATCCCCATTCTGCTCTGTATTTCCTCTCCAATGACCCTTGCCTTCCCCTTGTTTCTTCAGGAAACCCTATTCCCTCACAAACAAATGCTTTCATGTTCTTACGTGTTAACCCATTTATGCAGTCAGACAGCAATATTTTTAGAGAGTCCATAAATGTAACAGGCATTGCCTTGTGTATTGAGAATATAGTGATAAAATAACATAAACAAGTGTCTGCTCATGGGGCTTACCCTCTACTGGGGGACAAATAAAATAAATTAGTAACAGTAAATAAATGAACAAGAAACTTTCAGACAGTGATAAGAACTTTGATAATGGAATAGAGTGATTGGAGGCACAGAAAGTGTGCTTTCTTAGATAATTTGATTAGAGAAGGTCTTTCTAAGAATGTGATATTTGAGACAGATCTAAATGGCGGGAAGAACTCAGTCATGGGGCAGTTCCAGGTTGAAGTTCTCACTCTATAGATCGGCACCACTATACATTTGTCATTTCTAACCTTGGATGTGCCCTTAGAACATTCCGACAATCCTTTTATGTATGCTGGCCATACACTCCTCACATGCACTGCTCACTGGATATTCAAAATGTTCTCAGAATCATATCCATCCCTGCCTTCTTATCTCTCAAGAGAGTCTGTCTTCTACTTCACAGAGACAACTTGAGAGTGTCAAGGGACATCTCTCTCAATGTCCTGCCTCCCTGTACCTGCAGGTACTACTCCTCTGAACCCATATTTTCTCCTTCCTTCTCATCTCTGTAAAAGTGTCCTCTCCCCCCTTTCTACATTCATTATGTTCTGGATCCCATATCCTCCCATCCTCTCAAGGACATCACCAACCTTTGTCTATAGTTTCAAATTTTCCCTCTAGACTGGCTTCTTCCATTCAGCATAAAAGAAATGTTCACATCCCTCTCTTCTTAGCAGGAATACATTCTCTCATGAACTGCTGATGGCTGTGTAAGTTGATTAAAATAATAACAACAATAATACATTCAACAAGCATTTTGCAATACATTTCAAAAAACTTAGACTTTTGCATAAATTTTGAAGTTTAAAATTTTTTTAATATTTATTTATTTTTGAAAGAGAGAGAGAGAGAAAGAGAGAGAGGGAAAGTGTGTGTGAGCAGGGAGGGGCAGAGAAAGAGGGAAATAGAGAATCCAAAGCAGGATCCGCACTGTCAGCACAGAGCCTGACTAGGGCTGGAACCCACGAACCTTGAGATCATAACCTGACTGAAGTCAGACACTCAATCGACTGACCCACCCAGGTGCCCCTGCATAAATTTTGATTCTGTAATTTCACTTCTAGAATTTATCATGCTTGGGCTCAGAGACATAGTAATAAAGAGAACCACGTGAGTGCTATTTATAATATTGAAAAATTATAAAACCATAATGTCCAATAATAGGAGAGATTTTTAAAATAAAAATTATATAGATGTATAATGGAACACTCTCCGTTGCCATTCAAGATGGTGTTGTAGAAAAAGTAGTTAGGACAGTATATATTCATGATATATGGAAACACAAAAAGCCTACATTAAATATTACCATTTTAAGAAGTATGTTCCTGTTTTTAAAAAGACCATATCATATATACCAAAATGTTAACAGTGATAATGTAGGAGAGAAGGGATTATATGAAGCAGTTCATATTTTCATGTCCCAAATGCATGTTCTAAATTTTCTATACTAAGAATATAAGGGTTACTAATGAGGGGTGAATTTATTTTCATATTCCTCCTTTGTTCCTCTATATCCCTTAATCACTTGTCTTCTTTCAGCAATAGGCTTTTCCAGTGAGTAGCTTTCTCTCATGTGTCCATTTCCTCCTCTGCCATTCTCTTCTCAATCCACTACACTCTGTCTTCTGACTCAACCATCTCCCTGACATTCCAGTTGCAAATTCAGTCATTCCCTTTGCTGTCTACATCTTCTTTCACTTCTGTGCATCATTTAATATCATTATCTATTATCTCCTTGAAATTCTACCCTCTTTGGATTCTGCAGCACTCTTGGTTTCGATCCCTTTTTTCTGGCCACTGCTTCTCAGTCTCTTTTTAGGTCTCTTTTCAGACACCTACCTCTTAAATGTTAGCATTTCCTAGAGTTCCATTTTTGGTCATCTATTCTCATTCAACACACTCTCCTGGGTAATTTCAAAGGCACACACAGCTAACCGTTCCAACCATGTGCCTCCAGGTGATGGCACCAGCATAGTGTAAGCAACTGCCCACCAGATAGTTTCACCTGAAGGTCCTACACATTCCTCAAAATCAACATGTCCCTAACAGAACTCATATTTCCCTAAGAGCTTCCCTCGTATATTCACTATTTTGGATAATGACTTACCATCTGGTCATTCAAGTCAAAAATCTATAAATGGCCCCAGGCCCCTTTCTCCTACATTTCCCCAACCCTACACACATTAGTCTATTTTTTAAATTAGGGGTTCCAAACCATCACCTCTCTTTCAATGTTTATTTATTTATTTTTGGGACAGAGAGAGACAGAGCATGAACGGGGGAGGGGCAGAGTGAGAGGGAGACACAGAATCGGAAACAGGCTCCAGGCTCCGAGCCATCAGCCCGGAGCCTGACGCGGGGCTCGAACTCACGGACCGCGAGATCGTGACCTGGCTGAAGTCGGACGCTTAACCGACTGCGCCACCCAGGCGCCCCTCACCTCTCTTTCAAGATGCTTACTCCATATGACCTCTCTCAGTAACTGATCTTGCCTTCTCAGAGAAAATTAAAACTACCAGTTAGAATTCCTTCACCTTCCATGCATTCTCTACCGTGCTAGAAGCTGGAGATATAAACATGAAAAAAGCACCTGGAGCATCAAGTCTATTGAGCATTGGGGATTTGTTTGAACATTAGGAAAGATTTTTTTCCCCAACTGGTGTACGTTATATTAATGTTTAGATAAGACAAGGTGTAACCTGTTTGGTCAGATTCAAGGATAAGTTTGAATCGCATGATTGAAAATGGCTAAAAGTCAAGGCAATAAAATGTGGCATAGGTATCTGAAAAAGTTTCCGTAAAAATCTTAACCCCTAAAAGTGCACAGCTTGCAACTTGAATTCTAGATTGTTAATTTATATTTAAAAATCCTATCTTTGGATCCACTCATCTAAAAATACATAGCAAATCTGAGTTCAGCCTGTTTTCTGTGAAGGCACACAGAGACAGGCACAAACAGCACAATACCACTGCTATGATGGACGCAGGAATAGAGTTCAATGATCACAAAGATGTGTGAGGAATGTGAAGGGAAGTCTCCACAAAGAAGATATCATTTGAGCTGGGACTTGAAGGACATCTACAGTTTATCTGCGTATAGCCTTTCATGCTCCCAAAAGGATTAATATAGTTTTGAAAACAAATGCAGGACTCTTACTTCCAGAAAGATGGGGTGGACATACTTTTCCCTATTCTTCTCACCGAGTACAGCTAACACCTCAGACATTACATGTGAAACATGTAAAGACTCTGAAAGGTAAAGATAAGAAGGCAGTCAGGGACCTCTGGACATGAAGAATGACAAGGAATGAGTTCCCTGGGTTTTCTTTTTTGCCTCATTATCCCAGGCTTGGTGCTGGAAAAACTGGCAACATGGAAACACCAATAAGAACAGAAGGAAAAAAAACACCCAAATTCAAGAAAAGCCTGTTCTTTCTCCCCGAAGGACCAGGAAAGGGATAGCCTAGAAAAACAGATAACTTTCAGATGGCCACTCTCTTTCAGGCAAACACCACAGAGAAAGCTATGGCTCTACCTTCACTCCCACCAGCAAAGAGAGTAGGGAGCCTAGGCTGCCACCCTTCTCAGGTCGATAGTAATGAAGCATCTACTGGGAGTGGCCGAGGAAACCTATTGGAGAATTAAGATTTTCCCCACTGTACAGAGGTAACAATGCCACCCTCCATGGTCTCATCAAGAGATATAAGTGGAGCAAAAAAAGCCATCCCTGTGCCTCCCATCCAGGGTGGTCTCAGTGGTGGCCTAGAGGGGGGCCTACATCTCACTCTTTGTTTGCAGTAACAAGGACTCCCTGTCTCCCAGGTGTCAAGGGAGGCACAATAAGAAACCCAAACTTCAATCCTTATATGGCAATGAGGCTGAGCCCACCCTTTGTTGTCAGAGCAGTGTCAGAGTGGTCTGCTGAAACAAAAGATTTAAATAAGATCCAGAGTTCCCCAACATAATACTCAAAATGTACAGGTTTCAAGTGAAAATCACTCTTGTGTCAAGAACCAGGAAAATCTCAAGTTGAATGAGAAAAGACAGCCAACATATGCCAACACCAGAATAACACAGACATTAGAATTATCTGGCAAGGATTTTAAAACAGCCATCATAAAAATGCTTCAATAAGCAGTTGCACACTCACTCTAAACAAATGAAAGAATAGAAAGTCTGAGCAAAGAAACAGAAGCTATAAAGAAGAACAAAATGGAAATTTTAGAACAGAAAATAGAATAATGAAAATGAAAAACTCATTGGATGGTTTATCAGTAGAATAGAGTGACAAAGGAAAGAATCCAGGAACTGGAAGGTAGAACAATGGAAATTACCCACTCTGAACAACAGAGACAAAATGGATTAAAAACAGAATGAACACAGCCTCAGAGACCTGGGGGAAGATACCAAAATATTTGTGTCATCAAAGTCCCAAGAGAAGAGAAAAAGTATGAGGCTGAAAAAGTATTGAAAAAATAATTACTAAAATTTCCTGAAATTTGGCAAAAGACATAAACCTACAGATTCAAAAATCTGAGGGATCCCAAACAGAAAAACCCCAGAGAAATCCACACCAAGACTTATCAGTCAAACTTATGTAAACTAAAGACAAGGGGGAAAAAATTGAAAGCAAGGAAAGAGAGATAACACCTTACCTATAGGAGAAAAACAATGTGATTATGTTTAATGGAGTCACTGAGTTCCTTAAGTCTATTCTTGTTTTAGATAATTCTTTTTTCTCTCTTTTGTTCAGCTTTATTACTGTCCATTACTCTGTCTTGTAGGCCATTAATTCATTCCTCTGTTTCTTCTTCCCTCCTGTTGTTATCAAACATGTTTCTCATTTCATTTAGAGCCCTTTATCTCTGCTATGTTATTCCTTATCTCTGTGTTAAGAGTCTCACTCCCGTCTTCTACTCTCTTCTCAAGTCCAGTGAGCATCCTTATAATCACTGCTTCAAACTCTCCATCAGGCCTGTTACATAAATCTATTTCACCTAGCTCTCTGGCCATGGCTTTGTCCTGTTCTTTAATTTGGGACAAATTCCTCTGTCTTCTCATTTTTTCTAAGTCTCTGTGCCTATATCTCTGTGTTAGAAAAGTCAGCTATGTCTCCTGTTCTTGAGGGTAATGACTTTATGAAGAAGAGGTCCTGTAGTGCCCTCGTTTGTATAGTGTCCCCTGTTCTCCAGGGCCTGGCACTTCCAGGAGTGTCCCCAGTGTGCTGTGTGCACTCTGCTGTTGTGTCCTGGCCACTTTATCCTTCAGGCCAGTCATCTGCAGAGGCTCTCTTTGCCTGTTGTGGGCAGTGTTCAGTCCCTGGCCTGAATGTGGTACATTTTAAATCTGCTTGTGAAATAAGACCTGTCACTGCTGCCACCAAAGATGAGGGCTCATAAAACTCCCAGGTCAGGTGATGTGGTGCTGGCAAGGGTTTAAGGGTTTGGACCAGTCTTTTGGTTGGGGGGGGGGTGTCCACCGCGCTGGGACTGAGGTAACTGTGACCTGGAGGGGTTGTTCCACAGGAATGCAGGGGAGGGAAGGCAGGGCTTGGTGTAAGCTAATTAGGTATCGAGTGTCTGGTGTTGTGCTGTTTCCCACAGGTGGTCTTGGGCTTATGCTCAGGGGCAGGAGAGGGAAATGGCACTGGCTAGTTCCTTTGTTCCCAGAGGGGTCTGTCCATGAGTGCTATCTCTCTGGGATGCCATCTGAGATGAACAAATAATCTCCCCACTGTGTGCCCCAGATGCTCTTCAGATTGCTATTTCCATGCTATATGTCCATGGATTGTTGGCCTCCCTTCTATCCTAAAGCAACCCCAGTGTCCTCCAAGCTCTCCCAGAGCCAAGGAAGCTGACCTTCAGAACCCTACTGGTTGCAAGAACTCATGAAATTCAGCCCCTCTTGCTTTCAAGCCAATTGCTATGGGGATTCCTCTTCCTGGTATGGGTTCCCCCATGTGCCTACTCTGACTACTCTGTCCCTTCTCTGTGACTAAGGCTCCCTCCCCACCATAGCTGCCATTGTCCATTTCTCTCCCAAACCATGTCTCTTCACTTCCTACCTTCTTCAGTGTGACTTCTTCTCTCCCTTTAGTTGTGGGGTTTGTTCTGTCAGACTTCAGGTCAATTTCTGGAGTATTTAGGATGATTTGATAGTAATCTAGTTGTATTCATGGAATGAGATGAGCCTCGGGTCCTCTGACTTTACAACCATCTTTCCCTCTCAAGTCTAAGAGAAAAACAATTTCAACAACAGCAGATTTCTCATTGGCAACCATGGCGCCTAGAAGACACTGGCACAGCATTTTTCAAGTGCTGAAAGAAAAGGGCTGTCAAGCCAGAATTCTATATCCAATGAAACTATCCTTCAGGAACAAAAGAGAATCAAGACATCCTCAGATGAAAGAAAAGTATGAATTTTCAACTAGCAGACCTGCTCTAAAAGGGTGGCTAAAGAATGTTCTCTAAACAGAAAGGAAGCAGTAAAAGAAAAAATCTTGGAGTATGAGGGGAAAAAATAGAAAGAGTAAAATATGGGTAAATTTCCTTCCCTGCAATTTTCTAAATTATGTTTCACAGTTAAAAGAAAAGTAACACTCTCTGATATAGTTCTCTCTCTCTCTCTCTCTCTCTCTATATATATATATATATGTGTGTGTGTGTGTGTATATATATATGTGTGTGTATATATATGTGTATATATATATATGTGTATATATATATATATATATATACATATAAAGGATGTAAAGGGAGATACGGTTTGTATAGTTTACTCAAAGGGGTAAAATCTTGACGCCAGTACGAGTAGACTATGGTAAATTATATATTACACAGAGGTGGCACAAGAGAGATTTTTAAAATGGTGGAACAGTTCTAAATCTTGATTGCAGCAATGGTTACATGAATCTATACATGTGGTAAAATGACATAGGATTACACATACACACACACTTTGTACCAATGTAAATTTCCTGTTTTTGATATTGTGCTATAGCTGCAGAAGAAATTTCCCCATTGAAGGAAACATAAAACTTTACCTAAAAGAGTTAGGACTGTAAACATCATGGCTGGCAAATCATAGCTCTTGGCCAAAGCTACTCCACACCCAGCAGGTGAACTCAAAGAGCTTTCAGGGCTGTGTTTGAGATAAGAGTCAAAAGACCTTCCTGAAGTTTTGAAAACCTTTTGTGAAAATTCAAATCAGCTTTTGCATTCAGAAACCTTAGCAATTTGAGGGCAGATGATAAACATGAATGACTAAATTTGTAGTTAGAGGAAAAACAAGGTGAAAACCGTAGGAAACAGTTTTCGCTTCATGGACTGACGTTCAGATAACCCAAAGCTGAATGAGAAAAACAGCTCAGAAATGAGAGAAATACAGGCAGAGAAACAATAACGAAAGGAAGAAACTGAATGGGGTGGCGTGGTATCATGCAAGCCTTTTGTCATTGAAGGAAACACTTGAAGGCTCTCTGGTGTTAGCTCAAGTTTAATCCTTGCGTCACACAGTTATTTGTATAAGAGAAGGCAAATGCTCCTGGACTGAGATCCCATCATATTCTGTGAGGACACTGGGTGTGTGTTCCCAGCCCGCATATCTCCCGTTAAATGTCTTGGTAGAAGAGCTCTACTCACTTCCTCGAACCTGCCAGGTGTGAGGGGCTTCATTATGAACAGGGAGCTATAAAGCACCATATCTATATGATATAATAACCAGCAGGGTCAGTGACTTTCTCTTCATTTTTGTTTCTTTGCTCTGAACTATGTATTTAAAATACGAACATAAATAACAATTCGTCTGCATTTGTTGAGTGCCTACAGAGCACCATGCTAGAGCTTTTGAGGCAACAGCCCCATGAAGTGGGTGATTAGTAGCCACCTACAGAAGAAGACACTAGGGCACAAAGCCACTGTTCAAACATGGCTCTGACTCTAGAGACTGCATTCTTTTTTTTTAATGTTTATTTATTTATTTATTTATTTTGAGAGAGTGTGTGCATGCACAGGCAAGCAAGGGAGGGGCAGAGAGAGAGAGGGAGAGAGAGAATCCCAAGTAGGCTCTGCCCCCTCAGCACAGAACCTGATGTGGAGCTCAATCTCACTGAGGTCATGACCTGAGCCGATATCAAGAGGTGGATGCTTAACCAGCTAAGCCACCCAGGTGCCCTGGTAGAGACGGCGTTCTTAACTTCTCCAAAGCCTCCTGATGAAGAGGAATTCTAGCTTTTTTCCCCAAGTGCAAGTGAATCTGCTTTTTCACCTGGATACAATTGTCATTTTCTTGAGGTGGGAGGTTAATTAAGGAGCCCATCGCAATATATTATGATATTTTCATGCAAAATATAAGCTAAAGTTCCAGTGACTTGATGTGGGTTATCAAAACAGAGACTAACAGTCTGAGTCATAGAGTAATTTATTTCAAATTTGGCTTCAGCACCCATCGCTAAGTAATTTCAAAAGTAGGCCAGCGGCGTGGGAATGGCTAGAATGACGTCATGATTAGGCAATACGATTCCCACCCTGAAAGACTGAGGCCTGCATTCAGGCAAGGTTCTTGCCTCTTGCCTTCCCCCACCGCAACCACCCACCCATCCACAGTTCCGATTAAACGAGTTGCTCCCCGTTTTGTGGTTTTTATCTCCTAGCTATGCAGCTGCCTGATGTGCTCTCATCTTTCAGGTTGAGCTGCCAAGTTTCCATTCTGGGCTCCAGAATGAAGACAAAGAATCACCCTCCAAAGTGGTGCTGGAGCTTTTTTCCCTCTCCCTTTTGGCATCAGTGTTTTTAATGGAAACTTGATTCACTTGTCACCAAAAAAAACAAAAACAAAAAAAAACACAGAGAGTGCTGCATCAGAGGTGTTGGACAAAGCCTCCCCACTGGGATTCTATTTCAGGGGTGATCACTCTGCATGCTGAGAAGAGCGCTTCAATGAAAAACCAGAAAGCAGGTTCCTCCCGAGGGGTTGGGTGGAACTTTTCTGAGACCCCAGGGGATCATTTTGAGCAGGGGAACATTCTTGTGCCAAATTGTGTCAATCCTGGGAGGTTCTCCCTCTCTGGGATGAAACATTCACAATTTAATGAAGTCAAACATAAAAACATTAAGATTCAAATGTTTTGAATACTTAAATACCATCTGATTGTTCTCAGAGATGGGCTCCACTACCCATGAACTGCTGGCCAAGCTGTAAAATGGGAAAGATTATAGAAATCCCTACTTCAGGGTTTGCTGGGAAGATTAAATGAGGTAAGGACACAGATTAGTGACCAGGCACACGGAAAGCAGTAGAGTGAGATATTTAATGGCAGGGACTCTGGACTCAATTACCTGCGTCAAAAATCTGTTACTACCATTTATTAACCAGGTGAACTAGAGCAAGTTATTTGATCTTTCAGAGCCTCCATTTCCTCATCCAAAATGGGGTGGAAGTGATAATAAATGTCTCCTCATAAGGTTGTTGTGGGTGTTCAGTGAATTAATATGTATAAATCATCCAGAACTATCATTAACATATGATATGTCCTTTATAAGTGTATTCAACCATTATTATAGTAAGTGTCCAATAAATGGTTTGTATGGATATATTGTTAGTTACTTTTTCCTTCTCTAACACTACATGCTAATATTTAGATGCCTATAGGAGGCTTTAGACGAAATGGCCATCCTTGCCTATATATAGAATAAACTTATGGCTACTAGGTCAGAGCTCAGAAAGAGAAAGATAAATAATATTTACTGAGCATCTACTATGTGCTAGATACTTCATGTGTATAGACTAATTCAATCCTCATAATCAACCTGAAGGTAAATGTACTACAGGTGAGGACAAATATGCAGACAAATAATAATTTACTCCAAATCACAAAGCAGAGGACAGCAAAACCAGGATCTAGAGACAGATATGGCTGAATCCAAGCCCACATCTTACCCCTGTCCTCCTGCCTTGGGAAGGAACTCAGATTGAGGTTTATCACCCCACCTGCTCAGTGAAACCCAAACTTACTTCTAACAGGAGGCAAGGTCTTTCATTCCACTTTAGAATATAGGTTTGGAGACGCACACACCTCCTGCTGACAAAAATTCCCACTGACGTGTAAGCATCTGACATAAAATCCTTTCCTGATATCAGATTTGGTGGTGGCAGGAACAAAAGGGCACTCATCCTAGAAGAGGGAAGCCAGGTCAAATTTAGGTCAGGACTTACTGCTGTGCTGGTCAGTTCTGCTTACTCTCGAGAATTCTAATTTTTTAAAATGTTTATTTATTTTTGAGAGAGAGAGAGAGACAGAGCGTGACCAGGGGAGGAGCAGAGAGAGAGGAAGACAGAATCCAAAGCAAGTTCCAGGCTCCAAGCAGTCAGCACAGAGCCCAACATGGGGCTCAAACCCACGAACTGTGAGATCATGATCTGAGCCGAAGTCGGATGCTTAACTGACTGAGACACCCAGGCGCCCCGAAAACTCTAATTTTTAATGTCTGTTCCTGGTGGGGCTGCCAGACTTTAAAGCCTATATCTATATCATCTCTATCATCTCTATCTCTATCTCTATCTCTATCTCTATCTCTATCTCATCTCTATCTATCTATATCATCTATATCCATCATCTATCTATTTATGTATACTTTAGGGGTGCCTGGGTGGCTCAGTCAGTTAAGCCTCCGACTTCAGCTCAGGTCACCGACTTCAACTCGCGGTTGGTGAGTTCGAGCCCCGCATCTGGCTCTGCACTGACAGCTCAGAGCCTGGAGACTGCTTCGGCATCTGTGTCTCCCTCTCTCTCTGGCCCTTCCCCTCTCGAGCCCTGTCTCTGTCTCTGTCTCTGTCTCTGTCTCTCTCTCTCAAAAATAAATAAACATTAAAAAATACTTTGTTATATATGTATACTTTATATTTTATATTTTTTAGTATATGAGAATGTCCTGTGCAATATTTGGGACATACTGAAAAGTTATTTGTGGGTTTTTCTAAACTGAAATTCAAATTTAACAGGGTATCCTGTGTTTTAGCTGGCAGCCTTCGTTCCTTGACCTGAAAGATTTCCACTGAGTTTGTCACAGAGAGACAGAAGAGATAAAGATACCATCACTGAGCATCAGAGAAATAGTCCCAATGCCTTCCTAACCCACAAGCTTAAAATGAACTTTGGGCTGCACTCAGGAATGTCTGGTCTGGGCCTAGCAACAGCATTTTCCAGAGTACCAAAAAGGGCCTGTTGACTCAGGGAGTGGTTGCCAGGTCTGGGGTAGCAGCAATGAGATGATGAGGAAGAGTGGGCAAGATGGGACTTCTGTGTGTGTGTGTGTGTGTTTTAAGTTTGTTTTATTTTGACAGAGAGAGAGAGAAAAAGTGCACATGTGTGAGTAGGAGAGGTGGGGACAGAGATCAGGAGTGGGTTCTGTGTTGACAGCAGAGAGCTGGACCCAGGGCTCAAACTCATGAACCGTGAGATGCTCAACCAACTGAGCCACCCGGGTGCCCCTTGCTTTTGAACCCTTGTGTTAGTTTCCTGTTGCTGCTGTAACAAGTCACCACAAACTTACTGGCTTCAATGTTCGTGTATTATCTCACAGTTTCTGTAGGTCGCATGTTCGGGTGGACTTAAACATATACTTTGCTTAGTGTCTCGCAAGGCTGCAATAAGGGGTTAACCTGCCTGGGCTCTCCTGGAGGCTCTAGGGAAGAATTTACTTCCAGGCTCATTCATGTTATTGGAAGAATTTAGTTCCTTCTCATGCAGTCACAGGACTGAAATTTTGGAGTCTTCACTAGCTGTCAGCTGCAGGGATTTCCAGCTTCCAGACATCACCTGCTTCATTGGCCCACGACTCTGTCCACCTTCACCAGGGCATCCAGTCCTCATGCTTCAGATTTCTCTGACTTCCCCTTCTGCTGCATTTCTCTGACTTCTGCTTTCCTCTTGTACTAAAAGTTCATGGGATTACATTAGGCTCACCAGATAACCCAGGATTATCTGCTTCTGTTATGGTCAGCTGATTAATAACCTTAACTATATCTGCAAAGTCCCATCTGCTATGTGATATAGTACAGTCACAGGTGTAACACCAAGGAGCAAAGATCATGGGGTCAGAATTCTGCCTTGGAAGTTGACAACTCGTTCTGGCCAGGTCTGATGACTTGCCAAAGCAGAAGAGCAACTTCCCATAATATCAGGGGCTCCCTGTGTTCACTTGGCCACTTCTCGTGTGGTGTGAAATACTCAGGATAGAATCAGAAGACCTCGGTTCTGATCCCAGCTCTGTATCTACCAAACCAATCCAAGTGAACTTAGACAAGTCATTTTTTTAAACAATTCTTTTAAGTCTATTTATTTATTTTGAGAGAGAAAGAGAGAGAGTGAGCACGAGTGGGAGAGGGGCAGAGAGGGAGAGAGAATCCCAAGCAGGCTCTGCGCCATCGGCACAGAGCCGGATTTGAGGGTCGAACTCACAAACTGTGAGATCATGACCTGGGCTGAAATCAAGAGTTAGAGGCTTAAGCAAGGGAGCCACCCAGGCATCCCAACAAGTCATTTGAAGTCTCTGTGTCTCCAGCTACTTTACCTGTTAGGTGTAACATATGGGATAAGGCCAAACAGCTACATGTGATTTTCAGGCCTGACCACCTGCGATTACTAAGGTTCCACCAAGGAACCTGCCCTCCTACACACAGAAAGGAGTTGCAGTCAGGGCCTCGGGTCCCCTGCCAGCCTTGCTCTTACATACATCCGCATTCCTAGCCCAGGCACATCCATCTGGAGGCCTCTTTATCAGGGAGGCTTTGGCAGAGTCCTTCCTCAGGAGACTCTGCCAAGACCTTCTTATAGGGAAAGGGAGGAGAAAACTCGAAGACACTTTTTCTCTACGCTGACTTGGTATTCAGTACTTTTCCACTCCAGTCCTCCTCTCTTTGTTCCCCCACCCTCAGCCCAGCCCTGGGTCCATAAGCCTGGGTCCAGGAGCCTTTTGCTCAGGGCTCCCTCAGTAGGGAGACAATTTCCCCATCTGCGCTGATACATCAGACCCTTGCTTGGTTCTATTCCATGGGGAAAATGAACAGGAGGAACCAGCACATTTCCCAACCTAGCTTCTTGCTGCTCATGCTAGGCAGCAATCAAAGTCTTGACTGTTATTGCTTGTTGGCTTGTCGTCTTAATCGGCTACTCCAACACCTGTAGTCCAGCTCTCTCCAGCTCAGCAGAGCACTTGACAACACTGGACTGCCTAGTTGCTTTAGCAGAGACATGAGTTACGTGGCTCATTCATTCATTTATTCAATAGCATTTATTCAGCACCTGTAATGGGCTAGGCACTTGCTAAGTGTCAGCGATACAAAGATGAGTAAGACCTGTTCCATCACGGCAAGAAGGTTACATTCCAGTTGGGGCATGTGACCGATTAATTATGACACAGTGTAATTAATTCTCTCATCAAGTATTTGTTGAGGGGCACCTAGGTGGCTCAGTCAGTTATGCATCTGATTTCGGCTCAGGTCATGATCTCACGGTTCCTGAGTTTGAGCTCCGAGTCGGGCTGCATCCGCACTGGCAGTGCAAAGCCGGCTTGAGATCCTCTGTCTCCTTCTCTCTCTGCCCTTCCCTGCTCATTCTCTATCTCTTTCTCTCTCAAAATAAATAAATAAATGTTTCTTAAAAAGTCTTTGTCAAAAGCTTAACTTCTCACTTGAGATCTCATAATGATTCTTTGAGATAAATTTTATGGTTATCTTTATTTTACAGATGACTAAATTAAGGCTTAGAAAATAAATATTTTGCTCAAAGTCCCACAGCTTGTGATAGATCAGGAATCAAACTCAGGACTTTTGATTTAATCATAATGCTCTTTCCTTTATCCCAGTTAGAGACAAGTTCTATAAGGACACAAAAGAGGAGACTGATTCTTCCTGGGGTTAAAGAAAGAAGGCAATGCTGTAATCTTCAGGACTTTGGAAAAAGTGGAGTGCTATGTATGGTGCTTTCTCTTATTATCATCATTATCATTTACACTCTTACTACTTTCAATACATAGACAAAATAAAAGTTCCAAGTCATCTATAAGCCATCATGCAAAGACCTGCCCTCTCTTGGAGGTGGAAAGTCCTCCAGTTGTCTCTGTCACAGACCTCATTCATAGTCACTTCCCCCGAGTCTGTACTGATGACATCTTGCTCATGCAAGGTGCAGATGGCTTTCTCCAGGAGGGTTTTGGGAAAGTCTGCCTTTACATAATGACCCATTAAACACAATGACTCTCAAAAACACTGGTTCTTTAATGAGGTCGTTTAAGGATCAGAGTTCTATCTGAACATAAAGGAATCCATTTATTCCATCTCACTGGCTTGAAGGAAAAAGCTAATCGTGGGTGTTTGCAGAATGCTGGGTAACAATAAAGGGCGAAGCACTCAGAGCTAGAAGGACAGCAAAAGTGAGCATGATGTAATGGTCTCCTCCCTAAAATATTTCCTCTCAGCTCCCCACGAGTATGAAGTTGTTGGCAAATATTTAAGATAAGTGCTCTTGTCTAGATCCACTCACTGGTGCTCTAGGGCTCTGTCCAGACGGAGATGAACGCCACAGAGCCTAGCCTAGCATATGCCCCTCCAAAGTGGCTTCTTATTTTCATTTGTTTATTTCACCGCCATTTCCCAGTCTTTCTTCCTTTCTAGGGTCCCTTGGGAAAATGCAGCAGGCCTTAGAGCACCAGAGCACTTGTGAGCACTTTTGTGGCCTGTGGCTTTGCATTTGCCCCCTGAGAAATTCTGCAGACACAGAACAAGTCCAATTTTCTTCTCTTGGGTCCCCCTCAGTGCCTAGTTATGATACTCTTTTTTCCTCTTAGCTCCCAGGTCCTCCCAGGCAATAGAGCTTCAAGGTGAGAATAAGAAAGATTGACTTTAGTTCAGCCAGGTTTTGTAGCCAAATCATATCCTCACTCAACATAAGCCTTCCCAGTTATCCAATAAGACTAGTGTAAACATTTATTATCTGAAAGTTTATAAAATACTTTAAGTTCATTGGAGAAGCGTCCTAGAGAACAACAAAGAATCTTGCTGCTCTTCTTGGCTACTGCTTAGTAATAGTGATTGATCATTGGAGTCCATGTTCATTTGCGTTTCTTCCCTTAATAAATATCTATTGAGTATCTACTTACACGCAGAGTTCTCTGTTGGACACCCATCATGGTACAGATACACCATCACTGTCCTTCCAGAATTTAGCATTTACTACTTAAAATGAGCAAAAAGGAAGAACTAAAAGGTGTCCTTGGTGGTGTGTCATGTTGTTCCAAGTAATATGTCACAAAATTGGACATTTGGAATAACCACACAAGGTTGATCCTGACACGGCTGGCTTCACTCATATGCTTCTCTAGACATTTGAGCAGCAAGCCCAGAATCCTCTTGTTGGGTTTAATGCTTAATGTAGTTTGGTGTCTGCAGGAGGCCCAACAGAGTTAATTTCAGGTCTGTTTGTGAGCACTTTGGGGCTTTAAGTGCAGTCATTTTTAATTCATGTGATTCAAAGGAGACCCTGAAATAGTTGGCTTTCCAGACCTAACAGCCGGGGGCATGACCATTTTCTATGGGACTGGGGACACCACGCCTTAGTTGGGGCAGGGAAAGTGATGACTCACTCTGAACCACTTAGGTAGGGCAGGAAACAGCTGATTCTTTTGTTGCTGTTCTAGGCGGGGCCTGCATTCCCTGGGTGGACAGGTTGCATTAGGATTCTGGCCAGAGTTTTAACTGCTCCTCTCTTTCTTCGATTCTTCCTGGGGATCTGGGGGAAGAGAATTGAGCCATGGGATGAGCTAAACAAATAGGAAGGAAACATGGTGCTCTGCCAGGCCATCTGCTCTAAGTAGGTTCCAGCAAACCTGAACTGTGGTGCCTCATAGGGAGGTAAGTGGAACCCGGAGGAGCACACAACAAACAAGTGATTCTTCGCACACTACTAGCTTGGAAGCTCAGAGCACCTGGTGAGCAACCCCCAAAGTTGGCACTTTCCAGGAACTGCCAGCAGCCTAAAGAGAGCCTCTTACTTGGGCACTGCTGGGTTGAATTTCATTGAATGGTGACATTAGCTTACTTCCATTCTTTGCATCTCAGAATCCTCGTTTGTAAAATAAGATTGATAATAGGAGTCACCTAGAGGGTTGTTTGTGAAGACTAATGAATAAAAACATACAAAGCACCTGCATGGTTCGGAATTAAAGCTTAATAAAATTTGGCTATTTTTTTATGAGGGTGTCAAGAGGAAGACATGCATGGGTCAACCAATTGGTGCAGACGCTGATTGTTAAATTATGGCTGGAAGCAACCTTGTGTTTTTCTTAGCTTTAATGAGCCATAGCAAAGAAATAGTGACTCTGCACCTTTGAAGCCCAACCTGGATACAGGTCTCTCCTTCTAAACCTGGGGCCATGTTCCTTCCTGGTGTAGACCAGTACACTTCAAACTTGAATGGTACATAAGTCATAAGTACATAGGACACATAAGAGATGTGTCCTCATAATTAGTCATCAAAATGTACCCAGTCCTGTGCAAGATGTGACAGAAAGGCATAAAGAACACATAGAAGTTTCCTTCCCAGAGGCAATTTAGAATGATATCTGGAGACAGCCTTCATATATGAATCAATGAACATATAAGGAACATAAGTGATTGAAAACCACGCACCAATCACCTTTAGTGAGACCTGGGAGTCTCACTAAAATGCAGATTATGATTCAGTAGATCTGGAGGTAACTGAGAGTCTGCATTTCTAACAATCTCCTGGGTGATGCTACAGATGCTGGTTCACAAACTCTGAGTACCGAAGATCCAGTCCCATAGAACCCCCTGTGATGGTGGAAATCTGCACTGTCCAATTCAGTAGCTACTAGTCACTCACCACATGTAATCATGGAACATTTGAAACGTGGCTCTTGGAAACTGAAGTTTTTATTTAATTGAAGTGTAAATAACCATATGGGGTTAGTGACTATAGTATTGGACAGCACAGCTCCAGACCCAAATGCCCAGAAGGTCAAAGTCGTGGATCCTCGTTAGAGTCACAAACAAAACTATGTTCAGGACTATATTATATCTTAGATGACAATGGAGACTGAGCAAAAAAAAAGTATATAGCTCTATCCAATCCATCTACACACCCAGAAAATAAAAGGATATACTCTGGCACATGTAAATGTTAGTAAAATAACCTTCTTATTTGCAGATGAACTTCCTGGTAGAGCTGTCTGATCGACTTCCTTCTCTTGCCTCTGAACCTGGAGCTAGAACTGTTTACTACCTGCATGTTGGGAAAGAAAAAAATAAAAAGAAGGTATTTCATTAGTGATTAATTCAGTGATGTCCTCCGTTTCAAAATTTTCACTTCTTAGTTGTTTTGCTTGCATATTTTCAGGGTGAGCCCTTCATATCCATATATATCATAGAAATAGACATTGTCTGAACTTAAAAAATGGAAAGTTGAATGAACTTAAATAGGTAAAAAGATCTTTATCTGATTGTATTGAAAAATAATCATATAAGAACTTGGAATGTTCAGTAAAGAATTTTGTCAGGTTGAAAATTATAATCAAGTCCTTTGCTTTCTTCACAGTCGTTCCAAATAGTCTTTGATTTCTACAAGTGCTTTCTTGGATGAGGTGGACGTGTCAAACATCCTGGATAAATAGTGATGAGACTTACACCCATATCAGTGACAAATAACTGAGTCTGATCCAGAGCACAGAGCTGGATTTTGAATAGAAGCCAGGGCCTGGTGCTTTCACATGGATATGAAGAGGAAGCCAGCCTCCTTTTTCACTACATCTTGGTGAAAAATGCGTCAATGTTATTAACTGCATTTGCTATTACATGTAAGAGATCAATTTCAATCATCTCCAAGTCGCTGTACTGATTTGAGAAATGATATTTGGGATTTTTTCTAACACTTTGCATTTTTAGCATGTGAATATTTGGAACCATAGGCAACAGATAGGTACAACGTAAAGAGCTATTATATTAGCTCTGGCTGTATATTGATTATATAATAATATAGCTATAATTATGAGAAACTCTTATTGCAACAAATATCAACTAGAATTTGATAACAATTAAGGATATAATGCTTATCTTTCATTTCAAGACAATAGAAAATACTTTCTATATCCACATTACATTTTAAAAAATATTATAGAGATGAGATATATCAAGAGACTATCTGATATATGCCGTTATATCATGCTACCAAAATGTGTAGAGAATAATGAAAGGGGGACCTTTCCTGCCATAGAGAATAGTGAAAAGGGGAGCTTTACAATCAATATTCACATAGAAATTAAAGTGGGTGTACATGAAATCCTTCAACAATGGACTATAAAACATATAAACCTTAGACATTTTATTATGACACAGCACCTAATAGATTCAAGGTTAACTCTCAGATGAGAAAGAATGCCAGTGGGTCAAGGTATAAAGGAGTATTTTTCTCTTTTCTCTTCTTGTCACCTCCTCTCTCCCCTATTTTCCCTTTCTAGCTACCTCTGTTTCTTAACAACTTTTTAAAGTTTTTCTTTTGTCCTTTGTTTATCCCATATCTTCTTCCACTGGAGAGATGTGTCCTCATAATTAGTCATCAAAATGTACCCAGTCCTGTGCAAGATGTGACAGAAAGGCATAAAGAACACATAGAAGTTTCCTTCCCAGAGGCAATTTAGAATGATATCTGGAGACAGCCTTCATATATGAATCAATGAACATATAAGGAACATAAGTGATTGAAAACCACACACCAATCACATAGAAAAGCCAGGGTGGTTACCACAAGAAGGAGGAGAGAAAGAAATGTCAATGGGAATTCACGATGTAAGTCTGATGGCTGGAAAGTCAAGCCAATGTTGGGTGTTGTAGGAGAATAGGAGAGGCTAAGAGTCTAGTTTGCAATGAGAATTCATTCAGGTAAAAGCAGTCTGGGCACACAAGGCCACCAAGGTGAGAGCTCCTGAAAGAAAACCTTCAGCAAAGCTTTTACTGTGCACCTATTGGCCGTGGACAGGCTAGCTCTGGCTCTTCAGTGGTACCTGGACCCACAGCAGAACATCTGCCCAGAAGAGACAGAGAAGTACATATATGGATCATAAACTCAGGAGTAATGCAGGGATCTAGGAGTTGATGATTGGATCTGAAACAGGCAGAGCTGGGTCATCAAGATCTCAACCAAGCACTTCTGGGTGGTTTGAGGCTGCATGTTCCTTTTATCTTATTAATTGCCTTTCAGAGAAAGTGCTGGGTAATGTTTTGTTCATGTTTAATGATCCGGCCTTGACCATCAGCCTGGGAAAAAATTGGGCTGAACCTATGGTGGTTTTACATAGCACCTTTGGAGTTGAATCTTGTGAGTTGTGTTCTTAATAAAACATATTTACAAAAGTGTATAATCATGGAATTGACATAAGACAGATTGACAGGAGAAAAACAAATTTAATTTCATATGTCTGGGAACCCTGCAAAGATATGAAACTCAAAGAAGTAACCAAAGCAGTCAGTTTTTATACATTTAGAGAAAGAAACAATACATTTGTAAAGAATTGACAAGACAAAGATGTTTGTGCTTAGGGTAGTAAATTAGTGTAAAAATAACAAGATTTGTTCACATAGCCTTCTTGTCCTTAAATTCTCTATATCTGATAAGGATGCCTTCCATCCTCCTGATACACATAGAAGATTTATTTCCTGCTTTTAGGGGGACAAAAGAGCGTCAGAGTGTCCTTCCATTGACTTTTATTAAATAACTTTAATTCAAAATAATCAATGTGCCCAAATGGCGTATTTTGGGATAGCATATCCTGTTCCTCTTCAGCAGCAAATAAAAGCAGATAAATAGTCAAGGCCTTAGGAAATACAGGAATTGAGGAATAAGAAACCAGAATGTGGCCTTGATAAATAATGAAACCATAAAGAATAAAGAAGATGGGGCGCCTGGGTGGCTCAGTCGGTTGAACGTCTGACTTCAGCTCAGGTCATGGTCTCACAGCTTGTGAGTTCGAGCCCCGTGTCGGGCTCTGCACTGACAGCTCTGAGCCTGGAGCCTGCTTTGGATTCTGTGCCTCCCTCTCCCTTCCCCCAACCCAGTCGCATTCTGTCTCTGTCTCTCTCAAAAAAAAATAAACATTAAAAAAAAAAAAGAAGAAAGAAGAGAAAAAATTATGATCACTTAAAAAATTGTTTAATTCACTACTATAAATTAATGGGATCAAGTTGAAAATGACAGATATTGAAATATACAATAGCTGAGAGGTGAGGATATAAAAGCATGTTCTTAAATTCTTCAAGTTTGAGAACTAAGGGACATCAATGAGATTGCATCTACTAGCACCACAAACAGATTTGAAATATTAAAAACTCATACAATTATTTTCTTTACTCATGCAAATGCCTCGATAGTTGCCTTTTCCATTAAATTGATGAATAGACCTTTGTCTCAAGTGTCCTTGAGACACAGCCTTTGTTGAGAATTCCTGGGGGTTGGGTGGGGGGAGTAGATGAGGGAGGGAGAACGGTACTATACAGTGGTTTAGAAGACAGGATAGTTCTTAATGCAACTAAATAGTTTTTTGTTAGAGTCCCAGGACATCTCTGAAGTTAGGAAGCCATACCCAAGCACGTGCTTCAGAGGGTGTTCTTGTCTGTATGTCAACCCCAAAGCTAAGAGCTTTTCTATGTACTGCCCACCCTTTTCATATTATAGTTATTTGTCCCTCTGCATTCCCATTGGCCGAGGGATTGAGTGATCATTGTTATTCTCTAGCTAGCTTAATATATTTGAAATGTGTTTTAAGAGGAAAAAACAGAAGGAAAAAGCCATCACAACTAGATTTGACTGTTGATTAAGGAGAAGAAACGATGGTACTGGTTTAGTCAGGATTCTTTTGGTTGGAGTGATAGGTCCCCAGTTCAGACTAGCTAAAGCAAACAGGGGAGGTTATTCAAGGACATTAAAGTGTCTTATGGAGCCCAAAGAGAGAGGTGAGGCCGGGTCTCAAGAAGGAATGATCTAGCCTCTGAAAGGCTGTCAGCACCATCTTGTTCTTGCTGAATGTATATCTGGGTCCTTCTTTCTCTCACCCAGGCCCTGAATCCTACCTTAATCACAACCTTAATCTTTTAGATTTCTCTCCATACTGGGCACCTAGTAGGGGCTTAATAAGTATGTACCCAGCAGGTTAGTTCTTCACAAGGTGGACTGTCAAACCCCCCAGGACACCTCACACAAATTATCATAACATTGACAGGTCTAGGGATTGCCACAAAGAGTTTGTGTCGTATCATTATTTTAAATCAAACAAGGAGGCAGCTATGATTGTTGTGGGATCACTTGAGTACAGCAGTCAAGAAAGAATTCTGACTGGCTCAGCCAGTAGAGCATGCAACTCCTGATCTCGGGGTTGTGAGTTTGACCCCTGTCAGGTGTAGAGATTGCCTTAAAAAAATAAAATCTTAAAAAAGAAAGAGAGAAAGAAAGAACTTTTGAGACGTTTTACAGTGTAACTTAGTGAGTTTATTTAAGTAACACAGGGACAGGACCTGTAGGCAGAAAGGGGCTCTATGCTCTATGAAGCTGGTGTTGATATGCTTAGTGCTCAAAGGCAAGGGGATGTGCAGGCAGTATTAGATCATAAATGTCCTCTTCAAATTTCTACTCATAAAACTACTTTTGCAAGATTTCCCTGGAGCTTATCATTCAGTTTGATATTAACAATCGCTGAGCTATACAGGCAGTCATGAGACCCTGTAAGAATATAGCAAACAGCACCTATTTGATCCTTATCAAAACTATGCAGACTATAGGTCAGCCTTCTGGGATAAAGGTGAACATTTTTCTGCTTCTGTCCCTCATCATAATGACATGTCAGTCCGTATTTCTAGATAGAAAAAGAGATAAAGTAATGAATCCAAGTAACATTGAATAGACGCAATGGTGTTTTACTTTCTTTTCAATGTTCTCCCTCATGTTAAATATCTAAGCACCAAGTTTTGCTCTTCCTTCCAAGTTTGGTTTGAAGTGGCTTCCAGTTTGACGCCTTCAAGGCACAGTTTGATCCCAGCTTGATCAAGAGCCACCTCCCTCTTTGTCAAACTTCAAAGAGTTTGGCAAAAGTTCTTCTTCTGAAATGCGTGTGTGTGTGTGTGTGTGCGCGCGCGTGTGCACGTGTGACCTGTGGCTTTCTAGGAAGAAACAAAGGAAGACAATCGAGCTCCAGCCTTTGATTCAAAATCTTCTCATCATCTGTGCTTCTGCATGACTGCAAACTGCTGTGTTCTGTCCTCTTCGTTCTGTGCAACTTTCCACACACTCCTACCCAGAGACCAGCCTTCCAACAGGATCACACCGAGTTCCCATAAGCTTAAAAGATTAATGAACAAAGACAGCCCTATATTATTCTCTTTCTTTTGGTCCTGCTCAAGGACTCCCTGGGCATGCTACCTTCTGCTTTGAGCTGCAATCACTATTGTTCCCTGTACTGAAGACTGTACTGTAGGTAGGGACCAGTAATTTCCCTGCTCAATGCCATTGTGCTGAAAGAGCTCCCTTTTCCCTGTTGGTGCACCCCCAGTGGCCTAGGTACTGTTGGTTCCCAGGGGTCCATGGCACTGAATGCCTCACCTAGGGGGTGGCGCCTCTGTGGTGGGAACAAAAGTTACCTCTTTGCTTCTGACAACCAATGCCCAGATCATCCTGTGTTGTTTTGTGTTTAACAACTCAAGTTAAAATGCATTTTATCTCTAAGACAGCACTTTCAATATTATGCCACTTTGAAGATAGTATGTAAGCACAATATAAACAAACCTGCAGTGAAGGAAAGTTTATGTTTTAATTTGGTGGAATGTGTGTGTGTGTGTGTGTGTGTGTGTGTGTGTTTTCAGTTTGGTTAAATCACAATCTGCAGCTATTTAGAAAAGAACAAAAAGGAGCAGTTTCCTGATCCACTTGATAAACAATTCTGGGCCTCCAGTCTCTTTCATGGTCCATGGGATTGAATTTAAAAGCCAAAACACTAGGTTTAAATAGAAAAAAAGAATGCATTTAAAAAGGCAAAGCAAGATTCTTTTTTTTTTTTTAATGAAACTTGAAAACTTGACTTGAAAGAGATTCCACGTGTAAAGTTGCCTGAGGAAGTTTATCAAACTTTTATTCTTTGTTTTATTTTTGCTTTAGGTAAGAAGCAATTCAGAATATGAATTTTGACACCATCAGTAGCTGGACTTTGTATTCTCTTTCATCAATAAGCAATTTCATTTTCTATATAGTTATAACTTATTTATAAAGAGAAGTTTTATGGAGAGCTTCACTTACCAAGCATAGCTCAAGAGTACTTCACACTGCATTTCTGGAAACCTCTGTTTTCTTTTTAAGACCTGCCTAAGAAAGCTACGCTGATGGATGTGAAAGACTTTAAACTTCATATAGGTCATTACCTTCATGGGAAAAAAGACCATCGTAGACACAAAACAAGAAAGAGAACTTTCTATTGGAGTGATCATATCATAACAAAATTATTTGTAGTTTAAAAGAGACCAAACATCACATGAACATGGGGTTATCTTTATTAACATTTTACCAATCTTGTCTGTAAATAGTAGTGGAGTCATTTGTCTATACCTGGTCCAACAATATCCACATAGATGACATTTGCATTTAGTGTCCTCCTAACATACTTTATAAACATTTTTCCCCAGATGTCCGATTCCGCCAAGGAACCCCCACCTTGGCACCTGCTCAGACCCATGAGAACCTGTGACTTTTATGTTTATTTATTTGCTTCAAATTTGTTTCATATTGACTTTTTCTTCCATGATAAAAATATGCTTATTAAAGAAAATATTAGAAAGTACAGACAAGCAAAATAAAAATCACTTGTAAACCCATTCTTTAGAATTTAGAGAATCCTCTAGAAACTATGATCAGTTTGTCCGGAAGTGGAGCATATAGTGAAGCAACCAACTATACACACGGGACAAGAATATTTTTGTGCCCACTGGGGAGAAACAAGTTATTCTATGTGTCATTGTGCTTGTATAGGTGTGTGTAATTTTTACTGAGGGAAGCACATTAATTGGTATTCATTGCTATAGTTCAGGGAACTTCAAGCATGGTTGACAGAATAGAGCAAAGATTTTTTTTTTTTTTTTGTAAAATGGCTTTTCTGACCTACCTCTCAAGTATTGAACTATTTTACTGATATGCCAAGCCAGTTCCATTCTGTCTCATAATTGGTTGGATAGAAATAGGGAAAAAGCCTATAAAAGATATGCTGGATATTTACTGAGAAAAGGAACTCCTAGAGGCAGGTAAGTTCTAAAAGTTCCTGAAGCCCCAAAGCCCTGAAATCTATCCAGCCCAACTCCCTACCTCTACCATATGCCATTGGCCTGGTAGCAATTACAACCTCTCCTTAGTCATGAGGTTTTGTTTTTCGTTTTCCATTTTTCTAAAATTTAGAAACATTTCAAATGAAAACTTCCAAAGATAAACACAAGTAGAAAGAACAGTATAGTTAACAGCTAACCACTGAGGTTCAAGAACTGCCAATGGCTCCAAAAATCACTTTGAAGCAAATTCCAGACATCACATCATTAGATAGATGATGATAGATAGATAGATAGATCTTTAAAACAAGGTAGTTAGGGAATGACTGGGTGGCTCAGTCGGTTAAGCATCCGACTTTGGCTTGTGTCATGGTCTCGCAGTTTGTGAGTTCGAGTCCCGCGTTGGGCTCTGTGCTGACAGCTCAGAGCCTGGAACCTACTTTGGATTCTGTGTCTCCCCCTCTCTCTGCCCCTCCCATGCTCATGCTCTCTCTCTGTCTCTCAATAATATATACATGTTTAAAAAAACTTAAAAAAAAAAACAAGATAGTCTGCTTAGGCTGCCGTACAGAATGCCACAGACTGAATAGCTTGAACAGGAATTATTTTCTTGCAGTTCTGGAGGCTGAAAGTCCAAGATTAAGATGCTGGAGGGCTGGTTTCCAGTAAGACCTTTCTTCCTGACTGGCAGGTAGCTGGCTTCTCACTGGGTCCTCACATGACCTTTTCTCTGGTGTACTCCTATGTCTCTTCTTCTTCTTATATAGACACCAGTTCTATTGAATTAGGACACCACCCTTATGATCTCCTTTAATCTTAATTACCTCCTTAAGGACCCCATATCCAAATACAGTCCCATGCAAGTTAGAGCTTCTATATATGGATTTGGGGGGAGAGACATAATTCAGTCCAAACATAGAGATTTCTTTTAACATAAATACAGTATCATTATCACACCTAAAAATAGTAACAATAATCTCTTAAAATTCAATATTTAGTCAAAGTTCAACTTTATCCAATTATTCTTATAAATATTTTTTATAATGGTTTCAAAGTTTCATCTTATTTTTTTTTCAAAATTTTCTCTTATTGATGATAGTCTGCAGGAACATCTTGTTTTTATCTTTAAATCCATCAATAAGCATGCATTTATTAAACACTACTATATACTCAGCATATTTCTTCAAAAATTTTTATTTAAATTCTAGTTGGTTAACATACAATGTAATATTTGTTTCAGGAGTAGAATGTAGTGATCTGTCACTTACATACAACATCCGGAGCTCATTACAACAGGTGCCCTCCTTAACACCAATCACCCATCTAGCCCATCCCACCCACATCCCTCCACCAACCAACTCTCAGTTTGTTTGCTATCTTTAAGATCTCATGGGGTTTTTTTTTCCTTTCTCTTTACCCCCCTCCCGTATGTTCATCTGTTTTGTTTCTTAAATTCCACATATGAGTAAAATAATAGGATATTTGTCTTTCTCTGACTTATTTCACTTAGCATAATACACTCTAGTTCCATTCATGTTGCTGCAAATGGCAAGATTTCCTTCCTTTTGCTGGCTGGTAATATTCTATTGCATGTCAGGGCACCTAGGTGGCTCAGTTGGTTAAGCATTCAACTTTGGCTCAGGTCATGATCTCGCAGTTTGTGAGTTTGAGCCCTGCATCTGGCTTTGTGCTAACAGCTCAGAGCCTGAAGACTGCTTTGAATTCTGCGTCTCTCTCTCTCTCTCTCTCTGCCCCTCCCCTGCTCACATTCTCTCTCTCTCTCTCTCCCTCTCTCTCTCTCTTTCTCTCAAAAAGAAATAAACATTAAAAAATTTTTTTAAATATTCCAGTGTATGTATATATACCACATCCTCTTTATCCATTCATCTGTCGATGGACATTTGGGCTCTTTCCCCAATTTGCCTATTGTTGCTAATGCTGCTATAAACATCGGGGTGCATGTGTCCCTTTGAATCTGTATTTTTGTATCCTTTGGGTAAATACCTAGTAATGCAATTGATGGATCATAGGGTAGTTCTATTTTTAACTTTTTGAGAAACCTCCATACCGTTCTCTAGAGTGGCTGCACCAGTTTGCATTCCCATATACTCAGGATATTTCTAAACACAATGAGGAGCTAAATATCCAGGTCAGTAAATGGTAAGTAATGAAGTCAAGGACTTGAATAGGGCCAGATGACAAAGAATATTAAAAAGAATTTTTAAAAAGCATAGCAAAGTTTAAACTTGATTCAGTTAAAAATTGATAACTGTTGAGGAGTTTTGAGCTTTGAGATAGCAGGATGAGCTTCAACTTCTCCAGTGAATGACAACGCAACAGTGACAATTTCCTTCACTTCTCATAATGTCTGAATCCTCAGTTGGCTGAAAGATCAAGAGAAATAATGCTTGTTTTATACAAACGTGATGATAAAAATATAAAGATTATATTTAGTTTATAGAAAGTTGTCATTATAATCAACTGATTAGAAAACAGGAATCTGCAAAGTAAGACTCTAACTATATACACATATACAGCTATATTTTAATACTCAATAAAAGATTTTAATTAAAAACTATATGAATAATATAAACAAGAGCATCCTTGATGGCCAGGAGAAATAGAATGAAAGAAATTAAATTTCAGGACTTAAAAAGTAAGTTTTTCTGACATTTTCTACCTTTGCATTTACGTTTTTTCACTATATAAGTCTTAACCAATACTGCTAAGAGCTAAGTACATACACAGACAAATGCTATGTAAAGGAAATTTAACTATGGTTATTTTGAGCTAAATGGATTATAAAATAAACCTAAGACCTCATTACAGGCCAAGTTTTTGCAAAGATATAAAAATTGAGCTGTGGTTGGCAGGGATGCATGTGATGGAGTTTTGAAACACTTGTAATCTATGAGTCAGTACCTCTGGAATGCTGGAGAAAAAAGAATGGCAGTAATCAATCCAAGAGGACACAAAGGCATGTGCTCTGTGAACTGTTCCAAGTCTATTTTAGCAAGTGCACATGTCTCCAAAATGAAAGATACTCTCCAAATGGTCAAATGGCATCTGGATCATATAAGAGTTTTTTGTTGTTGTTGTTATTGTTGTTGTTTTTGTTGTTGTTTAGTCTTTTAAACCATTTCAAATTCAACAAGATTCTCCAAAATCTTTAGTAAAATGAACAATTTTCAAAATTTAGAAAAGGCCTTAAGGAAAAGGCTTTATTGGGACTGGAGTTTACCATTAAAAGGATATTCCATAAAAGCACATAATTCTGAATACTAAAAAAGCAGAAAATAGCACGGAAATATCACAGAAAGTAGACTGTGTTTTGTTTGGTGATTTGCCAAAAGGATTCACAAGACTCAATGGCAGGTTATAGTTATGGCTAAAATTTATTACAGCAAAGTATACTGAGCAGAAGCAGCAAGAAATAGATGTGCATCAGTGGAGTCCAGAGAGGTTCAGCACTGTCTTCCAATGTCCTTCCCCATCTAAGTCCATACAGGAGCATTTTCTCTCTGGTAGATCTATCTGGGATATAGATGGAATGTCTCTGCCTAAGGAAGTCCATTTGAGTCTCAGAATCTGAGGCTTTTACAGGTATCTATGTATCACCTAGATACATTCTACTACACAACCAGCCATGGCAACCAAAATCAAGACTCCAACAATTAACACAGATGCACATCATCACTCTTGAGATTTGCACAAAACAATTTGACCAGCCAGCACAGCGTGACCCATTGCTCCAAATGTATATAACAAAATTATCAATCATTAACATAAAAAAGATTCCAGGGACCACATTCCTAGGTGTTGGCCAAGGGTCTATTATGGCTCCTTTGGAGACATGTAAGGAATAAGCATACAGACCTGCTGTGATAACTCTTTAATCACTGGTATTTTGGTATGAACCAAAGGGAGCAAGCTTGCAAGTGATAACCCTGAGAGCATGCCTTGTATGCTCCATCACTCTTCCTTTCCCAAAGTTTCTCCTCCAGCAAGAATGTCTTCCACATCCTCTCCTGTCCTAATTTCCAAATCCCATATACCCTTCAAACTCCCAAGGTACTGGTTGATTCCCCAGAGACCCATGCTGAGCTGGTAGCCATTATCGTGCAGTCAGGACCAGCTACAGAATTTGCAGGGTCTAGTGAAAACTAAAAATACCGGGCCACTTGTTCAAAAACTATTCAAAAATTTACTATAGTAAAGCTTGACAGTGACAGTAAAATTTTAAATCAAGAGAAAGACCTAGCACAGAGAGCCCTGTTGCATGGGTTGCACACCCATGAAGCCCATCCTGAGTGCAATGATCTTTCAAGAGGCCAAATTACTGATCAGAAAGATGACTTGATGATACGTTCTGGGTCCATCCATGTTGTCACAAATGGCAAGAACTCATTCTTTTTTAAGTCAGACAGAGAAAGGCAAATATTATATGATTTGACTTACATGTAGAATCCAAAAACCAAAGCAAATGAAAACAAAGAAACAGAAACAGCTCATAAATACATAGAACTGGTGGCTGCCGGGGGGGGGGGGGGAATGGGCAAAATAGGTGCAGGAGACTAAGAGATACAAACTTCCAGTCATAAAATAAATAAATCACAGGGGCTCCTGGGTGGCTCAGTCGGTTGGGTGTCCGACTTTGGCTCAGGTCATGATCTCATGGTTCATGAGTTCAAGCCCCACGTCAGGCTCTGTGCTCACAGCTCAGAGCTGGAGCCTGCTTCAGATTCTGTGTCTCCCTCTCTCTCTCTGCCCCACCCCCACTCACGTGCGCGCGCGCGCGCACGCGCGCGCTCTCTCTCTCTCTCTCTCCTTCAAAAATAAATAAACATTAAAAATTTTTTTAAGAAATAAATAAATCACACAGCTAAAAAGCACAGCACAGGGAAAATAGTTAATAATATTGTAATAATGTTATATGGTGATAGATGGAAACTACATTTATCATGGTGAGCACTGAGTAATGCACAGGATTTTCAAATCAATATGTTGTACACCCCAAATGAATGTAACACTGTATGTCAATTATATTTAAGGTGAGTATACTCACCTTAAAGTCAGTTCGCTCAGTCCTGCCCATCACTGGCAGTGTGACCTTGGAAAGTCACTTAGCCTCCCAGACTATTTCCTCCTCGATATAACAGGAATGATATTGACACTGAGTTCATGGGGCAATTGTGAGTGTTGACAGAGATAATGTACATGGAGGCACTTTGTAAACTAAAGTGCTATGCAAATGTTATTAGCCTTCTCTGCAGAGATATTTCCTTCTAGGTAATGAATACTGGCTGTTATTTCCTATTCCCTGGATAGTACTCGAGATGCACTGGCAAATACTTTCTTTTCTGATCTTTTCCCCCAGACACTAGTACTTCTCTCATGATAGCATTATAACATAACCTCATATTATGCTTTCCAAGTCATACAGTACAGTTGCAGTGATAGCTGATATGTCAGGAGAGACTGATACATTCATATCATCCCGGTTGAATATCTTCTATGGATGGCTAATCTTCTGCACCTGATGTTTTATTCCAATTAACTTCAAATTCATAGTGTCATTTCCAAAACTTGTCCTAAATTGCAGATCCATCATGCTATATAATGCCTGCAGTTGTCTATGAGCAAAGTACATTTTTCTCTCATAATCTCTTACCTTCTTAACTACGGCTATGTATACATAAAGATCTTGGTAAATATTTTGCCAAATGAATGAATCAGTAAAGGAATGAATGAAGAAAGGTTATAATCTGGAGATACCAAAAGATTAAATGCTGAAACTTGTTTATGATCACCAAACATGATTACCTTTGATGTCAGAAATAATTGTTTTCCTGATTGCTACCTAAAGACTTCCCGCACACGGTATTGTATCCCAGGTAGTCACAGTACTCAATCCTAGGAAAGACACAGTCGTAGTGAGAGCAGCTGCTTGGGCTGATGTAGAGTAGAATGAAGTGAGATGAGCCACAGATCAGCTTATGCACACCAGCCCTTCCTGGATGGGAGCAGAGCTCTTGCCTTGGGGTTCTGAGTCAGTTTCAAAGTTGTCAAAGGGGGCATCCTAGAGCCAGATCTGGAAGTCGGTGGCACTATTACTTCCTGACTTTCCTCCTTACTCTCCATCTCTCCCCTCTTCTTCCCCCACCACATAACAAACACACAATCAGGGCCACTGTTGATTTCTCTTAGGCCAGATTCAAACCATGAGTCAGCTCTAGGACTGTCCCCATCCCCATGGAGCACAGGAGTTGGACTGGTCCTCTTAGAAGAAGTATAGTGTGGACCTGAACTCTTGGCTCTGAAAGACTAGTCTAGCTTTTGGAAGGTGCTTACAGGAAAGAAACCAATGATTTTCATTCCAAACTTCTGTTTTTTTATATGTCTTTGGGTGGCATGTATTATCAAAACTCAATTAATGTGTGCTGTAAAACTGAGTAGAACTCCCACTCTGGTCAACTCACAGAAATGGAGAGGTCAAGTATAGAATGTGACTGTGATCTCTGATAAGTCTCTTTGTCTGAATATTTGGAGACTACCCAAGAAATTCCAATGAAAGTAAATTGCTTACTCTAAAAATGGAAGTGTTCAATTTTTAATGCCATGAAAGAAACAATTGAATGACTCAGAGCATTCAGCCTTTAGGATGATTAAGAAACCCCAAATTGTTATGACACTAAGTTCTTAAATGAAGCAGAATCCTCTTTGAGCAAGTTAAAATCTTTGCTGCCTGTGCTCCCAGGGCCCTCGAAACAGAGTGAAAATGATTAAAGCATGATTATTGCAACTTTGACAGCACTCCTGATTTGGAGATGATCTTCAGCCTCAGAGATCACAGAATGCTTCAGTTATATACTGGCTCTATTAAATAGAATAGTAAGTAAAAATGTGTCATCTTGGAGGAGCTAATGTTTCCTAGGGATGGATTTAGTGAATAGAATTTTTAGCAGTTAGAATGAGATTTTTTTCTTCTTGCTATAAGAAGTGGCTTTTCTCAGATAGACAATGATGAAACTCCCTACTGTTGGAAAAGGAGAGAACAGTCACAAACTATGTTATAATGGAAGACTCAATATGAACTTTGGCTTTTAGAAAAAGCCATAGTTTTCTAGCTTGATCACTATTAAATTTGCTCCCACCGCAACAGCAACACTTTTGCTCATTACAATTTTTGGTCCCTAACACTATTCTCTACCAGAAGGTGAAAGGACTCCTAGAGGGTACCAGATTCCATGTCTTGGGACAAGAAAAACCAGGATGGTTTTAGAAGATCACATCTTGCCAAAAAGCAAAAATGTCTCTAAGGAAGCCAGAAACAGGGCTAAAGGGCAAAGCAACTTGCTTGAACAGTCTCCTGCTGTAAAATAGAGCCTCAGCGAACAATAAATGTTATTGTTAATATAATTAGGACAAGTTGAATCTAGGAAAGGCCATGACTTTACGATACCCCAAAAGAAACATTAACATAAAATTATACAAAAGGTCATTGTGGTACGTACACAAGTGAGTGTGAGGAAATATTTTCTTTGTATTGATTTTAATAAATACAAGTATGTGTGTTTTCTTTCTTTTTTTTTTTATTTTAGAGAGAGAGGGAGAGAGTGAGAGAGCACATGCAAGCAGAGAAGTGGGGCAGAGGGAGAGACGGGGAATCTTAAGCAGGCTCCATGCCCACCACAGACCCCAGCATGGGGCTTGATCCCATAACCCTGGGATCATGACCTGAGCTGAAATCAGGAGTCAAATGCTCAACTAACTGAGCCACTCAGTTGACCCTTTCTTTCTTTCATTAAATTTATGCCTATTTATAAAGTATGGACATTACCATCACACTCCATCCATGTGAGTGAAAATAGTGAATACAAGCTAGTGGAAAGTCCCAGAAATTGTGGACACAGTACAAAGTACAGGACATTTCTGGTGGTCACACATAAAAACAGGGAAGAAAGGGTTTAACATGTAATCACTACAGATAGTCATACATAAGACAGAAAAAAAGGGTTCAACAGTGAAAAATGAACCAAATGTCCTAAAAGAAAGCTAACTATGCTTCTAGGTAATTAAACCTCTTGATGGCCCTACTAGTTATAATGAAATACCAAAAAGGAATAAAAATGATTTTAATAATGGTAACAGATGAAGTGGACCTATCAAAATGGAAAAACATGTTATTTAATACTAGCCAGCCAGGAGTTTAAAAATAAATCATTTGAAGAAATATACCAAATTGTAAAAACAAAAAACAAAACACCTAAAACATATGCTAAAAATGATCTTGAACAGTTTTACTAATAAATGGAACTGATAAATGGAGCTTGACTGTACACAGGAAGGTCTGCCCTATTGCCCACAGACTCACTCAGGTCTGACTCACATCAGATCCTGTGCTCTGACCAAAATTTAGTTGATCAGCTCCATCTTATAAATGGTCCAGTCCGGGAATATTCTTTTGGATCTGGTAAGATCACTGAAATCCTGGGAAAGTATCCAAATAGTGTAATGAAAACCTTAGAAAGATATTGAAATAAGAATAGCTGTAACCCCCAAACAGTATAAAAACAAGTTCAGGGGAAAATGAAGAAATATGGTAGGGCCATTTTGATGATGTCTCAGAAATAATCTGAGTGTGATAATACACTTTATAATCATTTGTGTATGTTTTAGCAACTGTTCAAAGGATTTCAAATGTTTTTAAAAATCATCAATACTAATACATATACCTGTAATCATTTAAATTGTTTAAGGAAATTAATTAACTTGATTTTTAAAATTTTATTTTAGAGAGAGAGAGAGAGCATACGAGCAGGGGAGAAGGGAAAAGGGAGAGCAAAAGAGAGAGAGACAGACAAACAGAATTTCAAGCAGGCTTCACACTCAGCACAGAGCCGGATGCAGGGCTTGAACCAACAATGTTTGGCATTGGGTGCTCAACTGACTGAGCCACAAAGGTGCCCCTAATTAAATTGTTTTTTAAATGCTCAAAAGAAGTTTTAGTTTTCAGTGATACTTACTAAGGTATATGAGTTTAACAACCTGAGCATTAAACAAAGTATAAATAGTTGTGAATATTCCTTTCCATGTCCCAAAGCATTAAAGGGTGTAAACATTAGGAGAGGTGACGTGTGGCAGGAATAGCCTGGACTAATGACAATGCTTAATCAGGAAGGTGGTAATGCACTGGGGCAGGGGAACAGAAGGCCTTCCTTGTACCAGATTTATTATGTAGGCTCGTGGGTAAAGAGATGCTTATAACATTATACTCCATACATTCTTCTGTGCTAAAATATTTTATAAAAAAACAAATTTACAAGTGTACTTGAAGGAAGAGAAACTCTCTCTGATAAGAAAGAAGGTCTTAGTCCAAAATGAATGGCTAGATTGGCTCAAAATGTACTGAAAAGTGTTCACACCTTGTAATCTTAACTCCAAAGGCAGAATTTTTCCAGTTCAAAGCTATTTTAAGATATTCTAAGCAACGTATGGTGACAAATGGTAGCTCCACTTGTGGTGAACAGAGCATATTGTATAAACTTGTCAAATCATTATGTTGTGCACCTGAGACTAATGTGACACTGTGTATCAACTAAACATTTTAACAACTGGTCAGGTTAGATAACTACATTACAATTATCTTGTATCATTTGATTCTAATGGCATTAACCATTAAGCATACGTTAATATATTACATGTCTTAGATTTTTATGAGATTGTTTAACATAATTTCCAGAAATTAAGTCACAGTGCCTCTGCAGACTTTTGCTTCGCTGTGCTTCAAAAACTGCATGTCTATGTGGGAAAACACTTACTGCACTAACAGTGTTTGATTTGTTGGCTTAAGCAGGCAAGTTAACAATAAGTTATTTTTAGCTTTTAAAACTCCAGTCTGGTTAATGTACAGTGTTATATTAGTTTCAGGTGTACAGTATCATGATTCAATAATTCTACAATTCAATTCAATTCTCAGTTTTCATCATGATACGTGGACTCTTAATCCCCTTCTCCTATTTCCCCAATTCCCCACGCACTTCCCCTCTGGCAACCACCAGCTTATTCTCTATAGTTAAGAGTCTGGTTTTTTATTCATCTCTTTTTTCTTTATTCATTTGTTTTGTTTCTTAAATTCCACGTGTGAGTGAAATCATAAGGTATTTGTCTTTCTTTGACTTTTTTCACTTAACGTTATACCTTCTAGATCCAACCATGTTGTTGCAAATGGCAAGATTTCATTCTTTTTTATGGCTGAGTAATATTCCATTGTGTATATATACCACCTCTTGTTTATCCATTCATCTACTGATGGACACCTGGATTGCTTTCATATCTTAGCTATCTATCGTTAATAATGCTGCAACAAACATAGGGGTGCATATATCTTTCCAAATCAGTGTTTTCATATTTTGGGGGTAAATACCCAGTAGGAAAGTTGCTGAATCCTATGGTAAGTCTATTTCTAACTTTCTAAGGAACCCCTATACTGTTTTCCATGGTGGATGCCCCATTTTCATTCCCACCAATGGTGCACAGTCCACATCCTCACCAACACTTGTTGTTTCTTGTGTTTTTTTTTTATTTTTTTTTACATTTTATTTTATTTTTTTTTTGAGAGAGAGAGACAGAGCACAAGTGGGGGAGGGGCAGAGAGAGAGGGAGACACAGAATCCAAAGCAGGCTCCAGGCTCTGAGCTGTCAGCACAGAGCCCGACGTGAGGCTCGAACCCACAAACCGTGAGATCACGTCCTGAGCCAAAGTCAGTTGCTTAACTGACTGAGCCACCCAGGCGTCCCTCTTGTGTTTTTTATGTTAGCCATTCTCACAGGTGTGAGGTGATATCTCACCGTGGTTTTGATTTGCATTTCCCTGATGATAGAAGTTGTTTTAATATTAACTTTGGGAAGCAACAGCTATCATGAAAAACAAAAATACAACTAATTCACAGCAATAACCCATTAGTGCAATATAGTGGATTAACTTTACAAGAAAAGACAAATATGAAAAATGCAGGTCTAGTGACATTCTGTACCTTATGCAGAACTTTGCAGTGGTGCAAAGCTATCATTTCATAGTCTGAAAATTGTGGTCCATCTAGGACACAGAGAGGGCCATTGTCAGCACAGGGAATTTTGTTACTAAGATTCACTTAAGGGGCGCCTGGGTGGCGCAGTCGGTTAAGCGTCCGACTTCAGCCAGGTCACGATCTCGCGGTCCGGGAGTTCGAGCCCCGCGTCAGGCTCTGGGCTGATGGCTCAGAGCCTGGAGCCTGTTTCCGATTCTGTGTCTCCCTCTCTCTCTGCCCCTCCCCCGTTCATGCTCTGTCTCTCTCTGTCCCAAAAATAAATAAACGTTTAAAAAAAAAAAAAAAAAAAAAAAAAAATTCACTTAAAATGGGTTCTTTTGTAATAGTCTTCAAAGAGAAGCTCTGTATAGAAGTCATTGGCAGGCCTCATGTCTGAATTAAGAACTCAATAGCCAAATTATGAAAGAGCCCAAATGTCCATCAACTGACGAATGGATAAAGAAGACATGGTATATATACTCAATGGAATATTACTTGGCAATCAAAAAGAATTAAATTTTGCCACTTGTAACCACATGGATGGAACTAGAGTGTATTTTGCTAAGTGAAATAAGTCAGTCAGAGAAAGACAAATCTCATATGATTTCACTCATATGTGGAATTTAAGAAACATAACAAATGAACATAGGGGAAGGGAAGGAAAAATAAGATAAAAATAGAGACAGAGGCAAACCATGAGAGATTCTTAAACACAGAAAAAAAACTGAGGGTTTCCGGAGGGGAGGTTGGTAGGGGGATGAGCTAAATAGGTGATAGGTTTAAGGAGGGCACTTGGGATGAACACTGGGTGTTGTAGGTAAGTGATGAATCACTGGGTTCTACTCCTGAAACCAATACTACACTGTTTAACTAACTTGAATTTAAATAAATAATTTTTTAAAAAAAGAACTCAAAATCTCTAGACTTTTCTCATGTCTGGAATCAAGAACTCAAAATCTCTACCTTTAGGAAAGATTACTTTTTTCCCATAGTTGCCCCTGAGGTTTAGCAGCAAAGTGGAAGCTGAGAGAATTCTTCACTCATTCCAACTGGATTGATTCCAACTGACTATCCTTAATGCATGTATACTAAAACTTCGGGTTGTAATTTCAGTTAATCAATTCTGTATTTGCTGATCCCACAGTTTCAGAAATGTCAAGATTTGATGCTTGTTATTTGAATCCAGACTGGCTCTTGAACATTTTCTTTTTTCTTGGTAGCTTGTAATATTACCTCTCTGTTGTATCTTGTAATAATTACTTTTTTATTGCTAAACTCAACTCTAAGACAATGGGGTTTGGGGACATCTCTCCTCATTAACATAGTCACTATGTGCTAAAAGTGAAAGCAAATAAAGGAAACATAACACAGGTACTCACAGCACTGCCCACAGGATGTCTCAGCTCTGCAAGGATCCTGTGGTAGAGGGGAGGCACCACCATGTGGTCCAACACAGCTGAGTTGGGCCTCTGGCTTCTGGCATTTGGCTGTGTGACCTTCAGCTAAGTATTTTACTTTTCTGGGTCATAGTTTTCTCAGTGAAAATGCCTAACAATACCTTTCTTAGTACGGATGTTGTATTCAGGGCCAGGATTAGGATGAAGTAGAATAAGATGGTTACATAAGCACAGAATCGGAATCTTTCTTTACTTAAAAATGTTGATATTTGTTACATTGTAGATTTCTTTGCATTAATTTTGATTTTTAAAATAGTGCAGGGGTGTTTGGGTAGCCCAGTCCATTAAGTGTCTGACTCTTGGGTTCGGCTCAGGTCATGATCTCACGGTTCGCAAGATTGAGCCCCGGGTCGAGCTCTGTGCTGACAGTGCGGAGCCTGCTTGGGATTCTCTCTCTCCCTCTCTCTGCCTCACACCCACCCCTCAAAATAAATAAAATAAATAAACTTTTTTAAAGAAGTCTTTAAAAAATGGTGTATTAAAGTATATTATTATTTATTCCTTAACTGAATTTTTGTGAATCCCTCTTAATTTATGCCTGAGACATATGCCTCATTTCCTCACTCTGGTCTCAGCACTGATTGCATTTTCTATCTTTATAATTTGCAACATTATCCAAGGCAGAATTCTGGGAATAATCCCAGATTCCTCATTCTTAACCCCCTTCTGCATCTAAACAATTTGCAAACTTCATAGATTCTACTCTTCCTCTCTCTCATTGCTCTTCTGTTCTCCATTCCTACAGCCCTATTTGTGTCTCATCACTTCCCTCCAAGATGACTCCAAGAGCATCCTAACTAGTCTACCTGTCTTCCTTCCGATGCATCCTCCAAATCATTGCCAGTGATATCTTTCTAAAAGACAAATCTGATCACATCGCTCTCCTGCCTTCAAAGATTTCTCCTAGCTTTCAGAATAGCCTAAGCTCATTCCCAACCCTTTCATACCCTGGCCCCTGCCTAGTTCTGCAGCTCATTTCCTGCTGTAGCCTACATACACTTTCTGTACATTGTGCTGTTTCATGTCACTGTGCCTTTGTACATACTGTTCCCTCTCTCTGGAATGCTCTTCCCACCTCTTTATCCAGCTGACTTCTTTTGTTTCAAAGTTCACCTCAAGAATATATCCTCTGGAAGGGCACCTGTGTGGCTCAGTCAGTTGAGCATCCAACTCTTGGTTTGGGGTCAGGTCATTATCCCAGGATCATGAGATCAAGCCCATAATTGGGCTCTGCACTGAACAGGGATCCTGCTTATGAGTCTCTCTCTCTCTCTCTCTCTCTCTCTCTCTTTCCCCCTTCTCCCCAGCTTGCACTCTCTCTCTCTCTCATTCTCTCTCATTCTCAAAAAAAATGTTTTTTCCTGTGTAAAGAATTGGCTGCCTACACCATTGAATTTATCTACCTAGTTTCTGTGTTTCCAAAGCACTTCATGTATCTATCTCTATCTACTATCATGCTATGCTGAATTCATTGATGTACTGACAGTACATTGGACAATAATGTCCTTTAGAACAGGAATCATGACTTTTTATCTTTGTTTTCCATCTCCTAGCACAGTGCTGATGGTACTCAGTAAATATTTGTTAAATGAATGAATTCTATGAAAGGCATAATAATACCCAGGATAGAGTAGGTACTCAAAAGAATGGGTCTTCTTTTTTTATTTGTTTTTGCACCCAACCACCCTAATAATAAATTTAGAGTCATCGTTCTCAATAACCAGATACTTTTTAAGAATTGATACTTTTCTTAAATAAAGAGTCTCAAGGCATTTGTTGATTTTATCACCACTGGTTGGAGGCTTTGTTTGAAGTTATTTTAAGTTAACTGAACAAACTGGGTAATGACGTGTGCTGGTCCCTGCACCCTAAAGGATGGATAAGAAATGATTGCTGATCTCAAAGAATTTCAATTTAATACAACTCAGTGTGACAAACACTCACTGTATGCTTCTATAGGACATATTGCAATAAAGTGCCAGAGAGTGTCATACAGAAACTATGGGGATCACATAACTTGTACTTGTAGAATCAGTGGAGTGAGATGCTGGAAAGGACATTCCACATGGAGGGTACAGAGGTGTGGATGTGGGAAGTCACAGAACATTTGGAAACAGAAAACAGGTCCAATGGGGTACATGTAGGAGAACGGAGGGAGCAAAGGTCATTGAGAATATACTGCAGAGGATGTAAAATACCACAGTGAGGGATTCATGATTGACCTAAGGCAACAAGAAACCATAGAAGGTTGTTGAGCAGAAGGGTGTCATAACCAGAGATTTGCTTATGGCAGGTTACTTTGCAGTAATAGTAATAGTATCATGGATGTTTACCATCTAAAAGGGATAAAGCCATTGTGAATTACTTAAAAAAAACAAATACACTGAAAACTGTACCTCTCATTGAAAGACTAAATGTGAGAACTCATACTTAAAAAAAAAGGAACTATGCACTACATTTGAGTAACCTAAAAGATTTTAAATTTAGGAATATTTGTGTGCAAAATATGGTTTTTCTCAAGTTAGAAGGAAAGGTTGGTGGAAAATTGTTGCTTCTTATTTACTGAGTTGGTGATTTTCCATTCTTCCTACTCAAGGACAATCTGTGGTCTGGAGGTCTTGCCATTCATCCACGTAGATCTAACAGTCAACACAGAAACTGGCTAGAACTCACCTCTTCTCTTCCACATCTAACATGACCCTGAGTGTGGCAATCTCCATGAAGAGATATGAAAATGAGCTGATTTCTAGAACCCAGAATAGCTGTTTCTCTAGAACATGATATGTTCACAGTAAAACACCAGTGGTGTGCATAAACTATTTGAAAATACATGATGTAAGTGTCACCTTAGGAAAATCTGATGTAGAAATGTTTGTGAAATCTGAAGACATAGATAAATAAAGGTGTGATTCTTCATCCTTATTTACCTTTGCATTTAAGACAATTAGATGTATATATGGACTTTTGAGGACAAATGAGTCATGAGAAACCAAGTTTTTCCATACTTCAGCTGTCTTAAAAATCTCAGGTTACAGGGGTGCCTGGATGGCTCAGTTGGTTGAGCATCTGACTTTGGCTCAGGTCATGATCTCACAGTTCTTGAGTTCAAGCCCCACATCAGGCTCACTGCTGTCAGCATACAGACTCTTCAGATCCTCTGTCCCTCTCTTTCTGCCTCTCCCCTGCATGTGCTCTCTCAAAATTAAATAAAACATTTTTAAAAAATCTCAGGTTACAAAGAATCAGGTGAAACAAAGAATCAGGCACAACACAAAAGCTAAGAAGCTTTTGAATTATTATTACTCCCAGGAAAACAACTTCTGGAGCAACAGGGCAGTGGTGTTCTCAAACTGTGGTATAAATTAGAATCATGAAGAAGTTCTATAACGGGCACCAGGCTGGCTCAGTCAGTGGATTGCGTGACTCTTGATCTTGGGGTTGTGGGTTTGGGCCCCACATTGGGTGTAGAGATTACTGAAAAATAAAATCTTCAAAAAAAAAGAAGTTCTAAAAGAACTGTGCCTGGGCCCCATCTCTGGAGATTGTTTTGGTAGCTCTTGGGGAGGAGAGGAATCAGTTATCTGCATTAAACACACGTACATAATTTTGATACCAGCAAAGTATGACAACCACTAAAAAAAGGACTACTCAACCTCATGTCTCCCAAATCCCCAAGGACCCAACTGTCTTTTTATATTTGTCTTTAAAAAAAATACTTGTCTTTTTATATTTGTACAGTATTTTCTAAAGGGAATGCATGCTTTAAATCCTTTATGATTAGAGTAAAATTCTTCCAGATGGTTGAAATTCCATTATCTTCACATTCTTTCCATATTTTATAATGAGCTGACATAGGCCCATGGAAAACTAAGAGAATAGAAATAGAAATGCCATCAGAAGATGTGTCGGTCCAGATGCACTGAGCAGCACAGGCCAAAATGGGATTAAATGTGTGAGGTTTTTATTAAGGAAAATGATGCTGTGAGGGAAAGTGGAGGCAGGAGGAGGGGAACTAGGGAAATCTGGGGAGAACTCACCAGCCCCACAAATCTGACCCCAAGCGAAGGAGGAAGAGAGAATGCTGGGCAGCGGCATCTTAGACCACTGTATAGTGCAAGGAAGATTCAGCAAAGCTGTCAAGGATTTCTCAAGATGAAATAGACCTAAGTTTTTAAAAAAGGATTTAGATTTGATTTCCAGATTCTTCCTACCTGTGTGATCCTCAGAATCAACCTAGAAAACGACCTTGAGAAATTAGTGGCTTTGAAGTACATCGTATCTCCTAAAGAAAATTTCCAACTATCACTGAGATCTTGCAGTATTTTTTTTAATTAATTATTTAAACCTCACCCCTGGAGAAGGGCGAATTATCACCACTCCGTTAGGGATTCTATATCATTCATTCATTAAATTAACAGAACAAACAAGATTCTAGAAATAGCTCCTTAAATGCAGAGTGTTCTGATGTTAAGCACTTTCCACTATTCTGGCATTACCAATATTTTGGATATTCCTGTACATGTCACAGTCTTTGATTCTCAGGCAAATCCTAGAAAGACAGCTGGGTCAATAACAACGATTACTGGTGGCAGTTCCATAGAGTAGATCTTCATTATTTCAATTGTTTCCAGAGCATCCAGCAACATATTAGGATCTGCCTAATCCCTACCATTTTAGAGCTTCCTTTCCTCATATGGCATCCATTTACCCTCCAATGACATAGTGCTTAACATTTCAGTCTGAAGCTTCCAATGAAGTGCCTAAATATAACTTGTGTCTAAGAGGAAGGTTTTCCAATAGTAGTATATGCAAGCAGCCCCCACTTTGTATAGTTCCTGTGTGCCTGAATTTCAGTTACCATGGTTTAGGTAAACAACACTAGTTCTCCAACAATAGTTCAAATTTCAGTTACCATACACTCGACAGTATGGAGTAATTGCATTCAGTAATTGCTGCTAGGCCTTCAGTCCACAAATCTCTATGTAAATAACAGATGTGCAATACAATCGGCATCCAACACATCACTTCTTTCCAGGTCTACCAGTTATTGGCCGTTGCACATCTGCTATTCAGTTCTTGCACGAACAGCAAAGTGTGAAGTTGTGTAGACTTTTTGTCTCCCAGCAATAAACTCACGTGACATTTTACAAAAATGGGTAACAGAAAGAAGGAATTGGCCAACAGAGATGAGAATGCAGCAAAGAAGCAAATTGTGATAAAGCTAACAGTGAAACTTGAACACAATACATGAGTTCTAGAAGAACTAACGGTGGGAACGATGTCTCTGCTCCCGTGGACACCTCTAGAGGTACAGCCAGAGGAATTCAGTGAAGGCAACTTATCGGCATAAATGGGGAAAGTGGTCATGATGGGAAAGGATGAAGATATCCCAGAGGAAGTGAGGTTGGCAAAAAATTCACACTAAAGGAACTCACGGAGACACTACACCATATTGAAAGCACAAAGGATAAATGTTGGAAACTTAGGAATGTGACAATTCACTAAGGCATAGAGAAGTTGCTTGTTCCGTATTGCAAGTTACATGACAAGAAGAAGGCAAGCGCTATCCAAATTATTGATAGCTTTTTTACAAAGAAATTAAACACATTAATCTTTTTAAAAAAAAATTTTTTTTCCAACGTTTATTTATTTTGGGGACAGAGAGAGACAGAGCATGAACGGGGGAGGGGCAGAGAGAGAGGGAGACACAGAATCGGAAACAGGCTCCAGGCTCCGAGCCATCAGCCCAGAGCCTGACGCGGGGCTCGAACTCACGGACCGCGAGATCGTGACCTGGCTGAAGTCGGACGCTTAACCGACTGCGCCACCCAGGCGCCCCAAACACATTAATCTTTAATGTTTCTAATGTGTTAACTTATAATGTACTAAATGTCAGTTCTACTATTTTTTAATTTTTAATTTTTATTTACTTATTTATTTAAAGTAGGTTGTATGCCCGGCATGGGGCTTGAACTCACAATCCTGAGATCAAGAGTCACATGCTCTACCAAGTGAGTCAACCAGGCACCCCAGGTTTGTTTGTTTGTTTGTTTTTCTATGCCTTTGTAACTGACAGAGTTTTTAACGTTTTGAGAAAGTATTTAAAGGTCATAGAACAATTGTCATTTTTTTCCCACTAATAGTTAAGATTGTTTTGCATGTTTCCAACTTACACAGTCATTTTTACTGTCCTGCACTACTGTGCCAACTGAGGACTGCCTATACACATTTGAAAGGGTCAAAATATCAAGAAACAAAATCACAGAAATTTGTATCCAGTTGATAGTCTTCTGTAGTACTGAAACACACTTCTTCATTCTACCAATTGCAAATTGTCATTTAAGTTTTTATTTAAAAGAAGCAACTGTTTAAAAATGTTCTTTGAGAGCAAAACCCATCACAAACCATGTTTGACAGAAAAACACAACTGTTCAAAGAGCCTCAGAAAAGTCACCCTTGAATACATTTTACTACACACACCATTGTAACAGTTACTGCATTATACCAAATTTCCAACTCCTTTTTCCCCCAGTAAAGCTTAACGTTTACATTCAATGCCATAAGTCTGAGGCAACCAGGAAGATAGTTTCTTAAACAACTAGGGTTTGAAATGGTGCTGGGAGAACTGGACAGCAACATGCAGAAGGTTGAAACTAGACCACTTTCTCACACCATTTACAAAAATAAACTCAAAATGGATAAAGGACCTAAATGTGAGACAGGAAACCATCAGAACCTTAGAGGAGAAAGCAGGAAAAGACCTCTCTGACCTCAGCCGTAGCAATCTCTTACTCGACACATCCCCAAAGGCAAGGGAATTAAAAGCAAAAGTGAATTACTGGGAACTTATGAAGATAAAAAGCTTCTGCACAGCAAAGGAAACAACCAACAAAACTAAAAGGCAACCAACGGAATGGGAAAAGATATTTGCAAATGACATATCGGACAAAGGGCTAGTATCTAAAATCTATAAAGAGCTCACCAAACTCCACACCCGAAAAACAAATAACCCAGTGAAGAAATGGGCAGAAAACATGAATAGACACTTCTCTAAAGAAGACATCCAGATGGCCAACAGGCACATGAAAAGATGTTCAGCGTCGCTCCTTATCAGGGAAATACAAATCAAAACCACACTCAGGTATCACCTCATGCCAGTCAGAGTGGCCAAAATGAACAAATCAGGAGACTATAGATGCTGGCGAGGATGTGGAGAAACGGGAACCCTCTTGCACTGTTGGTGGGAATGCAAATTGGTGCGGCCGCTCTGGAAAGCAGTGTGGAGGTTCCTCAGAAAATTAAAAATAGACCTACCCTATGACCCAGCAATAGCACTGCTAGGAATTTATCCAAGGGATACAGGAGTACTGATGCATAGGAGCACTTGTACCCCAATGTTCATGGCAGCACTCTCAACAATAGCCAAATTATGGAAAGAGCCTAAATGTCCATCAACTGATGAATGGATAAAGAAATTGTGGTTTATATACACAATGGAATACTACGTGGCAATGAGAAAAAATGAAATATGGCCTTTTGTAGCAACGTGGATGGAACTGGAGAGTGTAATGCTAAGTGAAATAAGCCATACAGAGAAAGACAGATACCGTATGGTTTCACTCTTATGTGGATCCTGAGAAACTTAATAGGAACCCATGGGGGAGGGGAAGGAAAAAAAAAAAAAAAAGAGGTTAGAGTGGGAGAGAGCCAAAGCATAAGAGACTGTTAAAAACTGAGAACAAACTGAGGGTTGATGGGGGGTGGGAGGGAGGGGAGGGTGGGTGATGGGTATTGAGGAGGGCACCTTTTGGGATGAGCACTGGGTGTTGTATGGAAACCAATTTGTCAATAAATTTCATATAAAAAAAAAAAACAACTAGGGTTTGGAAGTTGCAACCTTCAACTTTCTGCTCTTTGCTCCATATATTCTCTGCCCCCCCCCCGCCTCTTGTGGAATCCAACCCCCCAAATTACATTTCCAGCCCTGGGTGTTCCCTGGGCCAGCATTACTACACCAGCTGTACTGAGAACACCACTGTACTACTTAGAGGGACATATATTTTACATGTGCATACAGACAAACATAATTGAGTGAAGGAAAATATGAGAAGCAGATCCGGGATTGTGCTTCTGGACTGAAGGACTAATGAATTAAAGAGTAAAGCTGGGGGTTGGGATTTGGGGGAATTAGAGGAAGGTGGTCAAAGGTAGAAACTTCCGGTTGTAAGACAACTAAGAACTTAGGGATGTACTGTAGAGCATGACAACTGTAGCCACTGCTGCTGTGCGACATATAGGAAAGTTAAGAAAGGTGATCCCAAGCGTTCTCAACACAGAGAGAAAATTTTCCCCTTTATTGTTTCCTTTCTTTTCTTTTTGCAGTATCTATATGTTCCCTGAATCTATTGTGGTCATCATTTCACAATACATGTAAATCAAACTGTCATGCTGTATGCCTTAAACTTATGCAGTGATGTACATCAATTATTTCTCAATAAAACTTGCAAAAAAATAAAGAGAAATGCTTTCTGCCTGACATGACCCTTGTGCTGTGAAAGCAGGCAATGGCTTGGTCAGGATGGAATTCCTATGAGGCACCTGGGACAGTTGCCCTGAGGTGGGCTGCCAGGGATGAGTCACAGGGAGAACTGGGAATCTATCCTTCCCAACCCCTCCTCTAAAGGATGAAACTTTGATGACACTTCAGCAGGGAATGCGGTTGCCAGAGTATGTGTGGCAGTGAAAATGTGTAACCGTGGTTACATCACTACCCTGATCTCCCACTGTGGGCGTCACCCACTCCTGGACAGTGCTGGATCTTCCCTGCTTCCTACTTCCCACACAACTTCCTATTCTCTCTGCTCTGGAGGCAGACTGGGAAGTTACACTTTCAAGGGAATAGGTGGTTACATTTTCAGGGCTTGGCAATCAAGAAGAATGGCAATTCCATATACAGAAGTTTCTCTTCTTACAAAGACATAAACAAAGTCATTTTTTCATGCTTATTTATTTATTTTGAGAGAGAGAGAGAGAGAGAGAGCATGAGCAGGGGAGGGGCAGAGAGAGAGGGAGTGAGAGAGAGTCCCAAGCAGGCTCCAAGTTGTCAGCATAGAGCTCAACATGAGGCTGGATCCCACAAACCAAGAGATCGTGACATGAGCCAGAATCAAGAACTGGCCACTTAACCAACAGAGCCACCCAAGCTCCCCTAAACAACGCCATTTCTTAAGCTGTCCTAAGTGACACCACATCACTGATTAGTGGTGGCAGCAGGGCACAAGTGATGTATTTTCCCCCTAGATCGGCTTTATTGGTCTCTAAGATGGTGGAAAAGCTGCTAAAACATGGGGCACTTGGAGATGACTGCTGGGAAGGGGAGTGAGGGATGTGGGCCATGCCTAGAGGTGGCGTAAAAGATAAGACCACCAGGTAATGCTAGAGGCAGAGTGTCAAATTCACACATGAAGCCTCAGTCCTATACCTTAGAATGTGATGGTATTTGGAGATTGCATCTCTAGAGAGGTGAGTAAGGTAAAATGAGGCCATTAGAGTGGATCCTAATCTAATCTGACTGGTGTCCTTATAAGAAGAGAAAATTTGGCACACAGAGAGACATCAGGGATGTGCACCCTCAGAGGAAAGACCATGTGAATATATGTTGAGAAAGTGACCATCTGCAAGCCAAGGAGAGAGGCCTCAGAAGAAACCTGTTCCGTTGACACCTTGATCCTGGACTTCTAGTCTCCAGACCGTGATAAAATAAATTTCTGTTGTTTAAGCCACCCAGTCTGTGGTATGTTGTTATAACAGCACTAGCACGCTATTAGAGGCTTGATAGACCATAATTAAAATTAAGATTCACCTGAAATTTTTTTAAAAGGGAAGAACTGCCAAGGTCCCCCCAAACAAAGAAAGTCTGAGGAATTGTCACAGGCAAGAGGAGCCTAAGGAAATATGATGATTAACTGTAAAGTCGTATCCAGATGAAATCCCAGGGGAAAAAAGGATATTAGGTAAAAACTAAGAATATCCGAATAAGGCTTGGACTTTAGTTGATAATAATGTGTCACTATTTGTTTGCTAAGTGTAATAAAATACCATATTAATGATAGATGTTAGCAGTAGGGAAAAATGGGCAATGGGTGTGGGATTCACAAAAGCGTTTTGTATTAACTTCATAATTTTTCTGTAAATCTCAAACTTTGAAGTTTAATTTTTTTATTTATTTTGAGAGAGACAGAGAGACAGAGAGAGGGTGCAAATGGAGGAGGAGCAGAGAGAGAGGGAGAGAGAGGGAGTCCCAAGCAGGCTCGGTGCCCTCAGTGCAGAGCCTGACACAGGGCTTGATCCCACAGATGTCAAGATCACAACCTGAGCTGAAACCAAGAGTGTGACGCTCAACTGACCAAACCACCCAGGCACCCTTGAAGTTTAATTTTTAAAAAAGAATGGGAAGGAATATATAAAATTCTAAGACACTCTAGTGGCAGGAATGCCATCAGTAGTTGCCTAGGAGGGGCGTTTGGGAGAGAGAATCACCTGCAAAGGGGCAGTTGGTAGGGGGTAGAGGGACTATTATGGTGGTGGCTACAGAATTGTACATCATTAAGAAAATTCATCAAACACCTTAAAATGTGTGAATTCCATTGTATGTAAATAATACCTTCATAAAAGAGACAAAGGTAATGGAAAGATGTTAAAAGTCTCTTAAGTTGTTGTATAAGTGGTTGTGGAAAATCACTTTAGCAGCAGGATAGAGAATGTTTTGGGGATGAGATCAGCACCAAGGCAATTGCAGAAGCCCAGGCAAGAAGAACAAGCCAGAGTCTGAACAAAGAGCTAGTGGGTTGAGATGGATGATTTCAAACTGCACTGGAGAACAGCAATGGCAATTTAAACAGCTAGTGCTCACACCCGTTTTCTCTTTTCTCCCAGCCCCTGAGAAGGAGAGGATATCATCCTTGCTTTACAGAGAAGAATTGACTCCAAAAAAGTTAAGAAAATCCTAGGAGCTTGGAGAGATGTCACAAATGGGCTGCTGGCAGGTATCAGGACACTTCTCTTCCTGTTAGAGTTCACTGCAATTGATGTTTAGGTCTTAATATTGTCCTTGGTTATAATATTTGTTTATGCTATGGAAGGTGATAGTTACATAAAATATAGCAGTATAAGCTATCATGTAGTCTTCCATTTTAAAATTTATAGACCACAAAAAAATAAATAAAATAAAATGTATAGACCACAAAGCTCAGAGATTAATAGCACATTGCATACCAACCTCCAGATCAATAACACATCTCATATCTACGTTCAGGGAAAAGAAAACCAAAACGTGCCCAAGTCAGACATTAATAACAGGTTATTTATTTTTTTAATGTTCATTTATTTTTGAGAGAGAAAGAGCGTGCAAGTGAGCAGGGGAGGGGCAGAGAGAGAGGGGGAGAGAGGATCTGATGTGGGCTCTGGGCTGACCGCAGAGAGAACCCAATGTGGGGTTCGAACTCACGAACCCCAAGATCATGACCTGAGCTGAAGCAAGACACTCAACAGACTGAGCCACCCCGGTGCCCCAATAACAGGTTATTTTTAAAAACACCTGATAACTGAAGGTCATTGAGTTCACACTTCTCTGTATCCCCCATAGTGGGTAGCACTGTGCACTATTCTTACTTGAAGTACTATAATTATTCCTTGATTGGTTTGTCTTGACTAGAGTCTTATTTATGTGATTTGGGGGTAAGTGAAGGCATTTCCCACACTGGAGCAGACTTTAATAATAACCACAGAAATTATTTTTTTTAATAGATGACACTGTATGAATGAAACATCCCAAGGGAAATGGAGCTTATTTTCATTCACATGTGGTGACAAATAAAATGTATCTGTGCACACACATGATTGAGGGGACCACCTATTATATGAACCTGGAATGGATCTAATATTTACTGGATGCTTATTTATTGAAGTATTTATTTTAAAGCCTTTATTCCTCACTAGAAGGGGCAATGTCTGCATTATTTGCCATGGTCACTGACAGGTTTAGGAATCAATAAACACCCATTGATTAAATGTGTTTGTTACTACATAATGAGGCAGGGATTTTGTGTGTTATCTCAGTGAACCCTCTCACCAGCCCAAAGGGTAAGAATCATTCTGATTGGGGCGCCTGGGTGGCTCAGTCAGTTAAGCTTCTGACTTCGACTCAGGTCATGATCTTGTGGTTTGTGAGTTCAAGCCCCGCGTCTGGCTCTGTGCTGATAGCTCAGAGCCTGTGTGGAGCCTGCTTCGGCTCTGTGTCTCCCTCTATGTCTGCCCCTTCCCTGTTCATATTCTGTCTCTCTCTCTGTCTGTCTGTCTCTCTCTCTCAAAAATAAATAAAACATTTAAAAAAATGTTAAAGAATCTTTCTCATTAAACAGATGTGTAAACTACAGAGCTTCAAGGTTCTACAGCAAGTAAGTGGCTACACCCAACAGGAATTTGAAACCAGAGGTACATAGACCTGCAAACACGGGCTTTTCCACTGATTAAGAGTAGAGAGACAGGGCGCCTGGGTGGCTCAGTCAGTTAAGCACCTGACTTTGGCTTAGGTCATGATCCCACTGTTGGTGAGTTCCAGCCCCACATCAGACTCTGTGCTGAAAGCTCAGAGCCTGGAGCCTGCTTCCAGTTCTGTGTCTCCCTCTCTCGCTGACCCTCTCCCACTCATGCTCTGTTTCTTTCTCTCAAAATAAATAGATGTTAAAAAATTTTGAAAAAAAAAAGTAGAGAACCACCTAGGAACCATGTGTGTGTACCTGGAAAAAGTACTCTTTGCTTTTGCTACCCTTTGGGTGCTTCCTCTAAAAAACAAATTAAAAAAGGCCCTACGTATATTACTATTTTCAACCTTCCACTGGATAATGATTATAATTTCACATTTAGATTTTCTTTAACTCATGAGTTATAAACCAGCAGTTTACAGGCTGAATCTGATCCTCCAATATGTTTTGTTTAGCAAGTGATTTTTTAAAAATTGAATTTTTGGGGGTGCCCGGGTGGCTCAGTCGTTGAGCCTCCGACTCTTGGTTTCCACTTAGGTCATGATCTTACAGTTCATGAGTTCAAGCCCCGTGTTGGGCTCTGCGCTGAAAGCGCGGAGCCTGCTTGGGATTTCTCTCTCCTACTCCCTGCCCCTCTCCAGCTTGCTCTCTCTCTCTCTCTCTCTCTCTCTCTCAAAAACTAAATAAACAAACATTTTTTAATTGAATTTTTGCACAGCCCCCACCAGACCCTGTTGTCTAGGACCATGCTGTTTTGCTCATTTGTGTTACCTGCCTAACCACTTGCAGGCAGCCCTAGAGGGGCTAAATTAAAACCAAAGCCCAGTTAAAATGCTAATGCCCCTGGCAGGGGTTAATACTTCTGTCACTAGTTTGTACCTTCCTGTGACTAAGTGTACACCTCTACCGAGGAGAGATTTTTGAGGGGGAAAGATCGAACATCTGAGTGAAGAAAGCAGAGGACATACTGGGAACTGGAAGAGCGAGAAATCAGAGATGGTCCATACTTCTCCCATAATCCTCTGCCTCCCTGCCTCCTGTCCACCTCTCAAAGCTTTCCTTTGTCCACCTGCTTAATCTCAAGTAGGAATCCTCAACCAATAATTTCCTGCTAGTTATCATTCGTTTCTCTGGAAAACTTAATAACCACAATAATTACCCAAGGCAATAATGTTCTGTAGTAATCTATAACTGAGATATGCCTACTGTCTCAGCCTTGCAAGAGCTCACTTCCCTTTATGCCAAAACATGAATAGTCTAAGCCTCCATCCTGTATGGAAGGCCAGTATTTTTATTAACAATAATTAACTTTTATTGAATATTTATTATGTGCCAGGTACTTTGATCTTAGTTTAAGCAAGAATATACCTTGTTTATATAAATCTTCATGAATAATCAATAATTTTCAAGGACAGAAGGAGCAAAACCATATTTAAGAAAGAAACATTATCTGAAAGAAATAATTTGCAACAATGTAACCCTCACAATGAAGACAAATGTTGGAAACATTAGTGAGGACAGTATAGCTCATTTTCTAGAATCATTTTTTTAAAGTTTATTTATTTTTGAGACAGAGAGAGAGAGAGAGAGAGAACACGTGGGGGAGGGGCAGAGAGAGAGGGAGACAGAATCCAAAGCAAGCTCCATGCCATCAGGATAGAGCCCAGTGCAGGGCTAGATCTCATGTATGAAGAGATCATGACCTGAGCTAAAGTCGAACACTTAATTGACTGAGCTGCCCAGGCACCCCTCTTGGATCTTTTTATTACAAAACAGTATCTTTACTAAAAAGTCAATCAACATGTTTTTCCAAAAACAGGGGTGTCTGACTCTTGATTCTGGCTCAGGTCGTGAGTTTCATGAGTTTGAGCCCCGTGTCAGGCTCTGGGCTGACAGTGCAGAGCCTGCTTGGGATTCTCTCTCTCCCTCTCTCTCTCTTTCTGCCTCTCCCCCACTTATGCACCCTCCACCCCCTCACTCCCTCCCCCCCACTTTCGCCCTCCCACCTCCCACTCTCATCTCCCCCCTACCCCTCCCTGTCCTTGCTCTCACACTGTCCCTCCACTCCTGCACTCCAGAGCTCTCCCACACACGCATGCTCTCTCTCTCTCTCTCAGAATAAATACATAAACTTAAAAAAAAAAAAAGACTTGCAGGAACAGAACTTGTGGCTATTTATTCTTCCTAAGGGTATTATAAGTGGGACAGGTGAATAGGATTTGGGTTGAGGGGAGCAAGGAGGAAATAACAATGCAGACATAAATGATTTAATATGAAAGTTACAGATTATATATATACAAAGTATATATCACAGATATGTGTATTATAGATGTATGTACATATGTTGCATATATGTATGTGTATAAAGAGATAGCAAAGAATTCTATTATAAGCTTAGCTAGATCTCACATTTTCCTTATAGTCCTGAAAACAGAGAGCAAGTTATTTTACAGCGAGTGAAATTTGGCAAAAGGTACTCTGAACTACTTTCCTATATTGATTTGAAGATTTTGTAGTCAGGACACACATTGTACTCTGATGCTGGCAAGTCATTTGCTTATTCTCAGCATACCAATGATAAAATGGAAAAGCTGCCTGTGAATTATAGATACCCTACCTAGAGTTTCCATTTTGACTTGCTAAATCAATCAAAGTGTATTTGATTCCGTTTTATCACAAATATAGTGTTTACATTCTAGCAGAGTCTAACACTTTTATAAGTCTACCAAATCTTAAAAGTCAGGGAAATAACCCAAATAAAACTTGTCCACTTGTCCACTTGATCTTCAATTTTTCTCAATTATAACAACACATTTTCTTTCTAGTGGTTCCCCCACTCATCAATAGTAAAGCCAGCTCTTTGTTTTCCTGAACATCAGATCTATCAACTGCAAATGTGCTGCATACAAACCACTTTTAGAGACATCGAGCAATTACATCCATTCTAATGCTGCGAATAGAAGGTTCAATGCCTAATAGGTTCACCCAGCAGATAAGATCCAGCACTATTTAATTACTATCCATAAGTGATATATTTGCAGTTCCAGGATCTTGAAAAAGACCACAACCCTTATAACAGCTGTGTTTATACAGCTTTGACATAGTAAATAACTTGATTATGTTGCATTTTTGTGCAGCTGAAACCCAAAGGCGGGGCTGTAGTTAACCTGATTAAAGTAGTACTTTCTTGCAGAAGGCTTACCTGGAATGGACGTTACAATAGGATTAGGATTAGGATGAGAGAAAGCTCACCTTCTTAACTAAAAGCGTCTCCCACTTTAGTTTATTTTATTATTAATATCATTTATTTATTACTTATTTATTTGAGAAAGAGAGTTCTCCTGTGTTCAAGTGGTGGGGGAGGGGCAGAGGGAGAGAGAGAATCTCAAGCAGGCTCCACCCCCAGCACAGAGCACGACTCCACCGTGAGATCAGGACCTGAGCTGAAATCAAGAGTTGGGTGCTTAACCTACTGAGCCAGGGCCCAAGGGTCTCCTACCTTAATCCTGTCTATACCTAAGATGCCTATGGTAAAATATCAGACCATATTGCTAACAATTATATTGCCAATAATACTTAAGCTCCTCCAAAATAAGAGAAAATTATTCATTACTTTCTAAATAAGCTTTGTCCTGACTTCAAATCTTGTGGATTGATAGTAATGACTAGAGTCAAAATGCAGGTGGGCAGTGGTGATGCACATTCGGGTTCAAGCTTTCAAAGGTTCATCAGCATTAGGACAAACACTTAGAAAGAGTTTATTATGGCTCTCTGTTAGAAAAGCTGGAAGGAAGTACCTGAACTTCCGGGTAAGTGTTCACTAAAAATGAATTTTAACTTGTCTGCCTTTCAATTCAGTTATTCAGGCATTTGCTTTCAATTTTATTTTTGGTAAAGAAAACAGCAATGGAAGGAAGAACATAGACTGAAGTTCTTACTATTACAAATCAAGTCTTTGCAGGAATACACAGTATAGACTTCCTAAGAGCTCTGCAATAGTGGTATGGTGGATTTCGTGATGTGTCAGCCAAGCTCCCAAATCCTCCATTTATGATGAAGGCTGGTGGTTGACTCCCAGTGTCCCTGGGAATCGTCTTCCACAGAAGGGAGCTGCCTCACCTAAAATCAGGCCCCTTCCCCAGGGGTAGCCAACATCCAATGACCAGCTTCTTATCTGTATTAGAACGACTTTGATGGGCCATCCCTGTTCCAGAGCTTTCCCACAAAATCACTGGAGGCAACAACGCATCACACTGCCATTCCTCTGCTTAATGCTGCTTCGCTCATTTTCTTGTAGGTGGTGTTGCTGAGAGCACACCCCAATGAACCTCCTGCAAGCAAATCTCTGCCTTCAAGACTTTTTCCTGTCAAACCCAACCTAAGACATATGGCAAAAGTTTTTGGTAGACTTAAAAAATAACTACTTTTATGTCATTGTGGACTATTATTGTATTAATTTGTTTTGAGCAAATGGACTGGCTGCAGTAAAATTCTTGCTGGTTTTCCTGTGCATCAGTCTGCTTATTCCTAAAAATATAAACATGGTTGTATATATGTTTATTTAAAAAGGAGTCTGAAAAAATTACAAATTGTAGAATATATACAAGTCTGGTTTAAAAAAAAAAGAATTAACAAGCTTGCCAAATCATAGTAAATACATGAATAAATAGGAAGGTCTTCAGTTTCTACTTTCTCAGTTATGGGCATTCTCCTTATAATGATTATAGTTAACATAATATATATTTAGTATTTATATATATGACATATATATTATTATATGTAATTGTTAATATTAGGAATAAGAATGAGAATGAATAAGAATAGGAATAAGAATAAGAATAAGAATAAGAATAAGAATAAGAATAAGAATAAGAATAAGAATAAGAATGAAACCTTGGGCATTGAAGACATGACCGGAATGTACCTGGTCAAACCATGGTACATCCAACCCAGTGTTTTGCATGTGAGAGGCAGATTTGGGGCAAGATCTTGACTGTCATCCCTGATTTCATCTCCAAAATGTCAGGAAGTTTCTCCAAAATATCCATTCTTTATGCTCTCATGGCACTGCTTTTAAAGGACCTATCCCTGTGATTTATGTTTAACTCCTCCACTAGATTAGGACCTCCTCATTGAGAAATGATCCACATTTGTATCCTACACCATCTCTTGAGCAGAGCAACCATAATTAATAGTTACTCATTGAATTTCAATTTCAATCAGTATAGGATTTATTAGCACTTATGAGATCCTGAGCACTGAGCTAAACATTGTTGAAGAAAATGAGTCACACTTACTGTCCTCAAAGAATTTATTATATTCTTGGGGTTAAACATATTTAGACAGCTAGACTGGCTAATTAAGTATGGCAAGTTGAATATTCACATTTATCTTTGATCCCCCTGACATTCCACTAAAATAACAGTAAAGAAACACAAAAGTCCTAAAGCTACAAGTGGAAAGAAAACTTGAAAGATCATCAGCAAACAGGATTTCAGCAACATGTTGAAAATGTGTAACTGCCTACATAGGCTGGAGAATGCTAAAACCTAGGTTTGCAGGGCAGAAAGCCAGAAAGTAAGTCAATTCTTCACACAGAATGCAGAAAACCTCAGGAATTGTAGACACCAAGAGGCAGGGGTGCAAGGTAGAGCTGAAAATAGGTAGGTTTAGTTGAAAGATTATATTGGGAGCAGTAAAATGCAATCCCCTCCTACTCAAGTGCCAGAAGATTGCCCCATTCCTCAGCACAACAGAAGGAAGAAAACACTCTCTGAAGAAGTTGAACCAGAGAGACTGTGGATTCAGGGACACCAGACACAGCTGAAGTTGTGATGAGTTGCCTTACTAAAAACAGTGGCTCAGTGGGTTGAGCACCTGACTTTTGATTTTGGCTCAGGTCATGATCTCACAGTTCGTGAGATCAAGCCCTGCATTGGGCTCCATGCTGACAGTGCAGAGCCTGCTTGGGATTCTCTCTTCCTCTCTCTCTGCCCCTCCCTCCCCTCTCAAAAATAAATTTAAAAAATTAAAAAGCAATCCATTCATTTAGAGAATACAAATTTAGAAAAACATATATATGTTTATATATATATGTTTATTTCAGTTTGGGATCAGCATACCAAAAACATTAGCATATCCAAGAAATGTTATCACATATTTGTGTACACACACACACACACACACACACAAGCCAACATAACAGTTAAAAATAAACATGACACGGGGCACCTGGGTGGCTTAGTTAGTGAAGCATCTGACTCTTGATTTCAGGTCAGGTCATGATCTCATGGGTTTGTGGGATCAAGTCCCACATTGGGCTTAGTGCTGACAGTGTAGAGCCTGTTTGGGATTCTCTCTCGTTCTCTCTCTGCCCATCCCCTGCTTGTGCTCACTCTCTCTTGCTGTCAAAATAAATAAACATTAAAAAAAATAAGCATGACACACAAAAGCCAGAGATGGAAAATAAGAAAGACAAGAGAAGCATAGGTAAAAAGAAACTAAAAAAGCTGCCTGGAAGAAAAATGCAGATCACACACAGATGATCAGGACTCAGAATGAATCAGACTTCTCAACAACAACAACAACAACAACAACAACAACAACAGAAGCTGCAAGATGGTAAAAAGATCTATACAAGTTAGGTAATATAATTATAGTGCACAATTTAGCTAAGCTGTGAATGATAGAATGTAAACACTGTACAATAATTAACTAAAAATGGTGATGGAAATATGTTGGGAAGATAAGGGGAAGAAAATGTGTGTGTTGAGTCAGATGAGGGGCAAAATATAAATAAAATATATATAAACTCTGATATAAAAGAGTTATATTTTCCTTTAAAAAGAATAATAAATCAGGGGCGCCCAGGTGGCTGAGTCAATTAAGCGTCCAACTCTTGACCTCAGCTCAGGTCTTGATCTATGGGTCATGAGTAGAAGTCTCATGCTGGGCTCTGTGCTAGGTGTGAAACCTACCTAATAATAATAATAATAATAATAATAATAATAATAAATCAAAAATCAGCAATAAAGGAATGTTATGTTATTTAGGACATGGAGATAAATACCAGAAAAATTGTTAAAGAGTTAAAGTGATAGCTTTGAAGAATAGAAATGAGGACTGGAGTGGGTTGAGCAAGAATTTATGTGGTTCATTGTTGTAATTCTACTTTAATTATTTTTTAAGTTTGTTTATTTTGAGAGAGAGAGGGAGAGTACACAGCAGAAGAGGGGTAGACAGAGGGAGAGAGACAGAATCCCAAGCAGGCTCTGCACCATCAATTCAGATCCCACATGGGGCTCAAGCTTATGAACTGTGAGATCATGACCTGAGCCGAAATCAGGAGTCCAATGCTTAACCGACTAAGCCACCCAGGCGCCCCGTAATTCTATTCTTAAACAATGGATGTGTGCTATTTTGATAAAAACATTTTAAAAATATGTTCTAAAGAATTAAACTGTGGTCTTAAATAGAGTGCAGGAGTTTTCTATCTGACTGTGAAAGAATTCTATTCTGAACAACCATTTGCAGGAGGTGGAATTTGGGGAAAGATGAATGGAGTTTGGTGGCCATAAGGAAAATTCAGGGTGAGATCACAAGACTTTGAAATTAGCAAAATATAAGGGGTCAGTGAAAAGACCAGTTGCCAGGAATCAAGAAAGTAAGATGTTGAACAGTGAGAAAATCCTACATAAATAGGGGGAAGTCAGATGATAGAAGGCTTTGGACTCTAAGCAGAAGAATTTGAACTTGCTTAAGTAAGAAAAAAGGGAGTTGTGGGTTCTTGAGCAATGGAATGATGTAATAAAGAAAGGATTTAGGATATTTAATGTGAAAATTATTGTATGTAAAATAGTGGATATGGAAGGGAATTGTTTGGTCTCTTTCACCATTGTATCCCCAGAACCTGTCTCAGTGCCTGACTGGTAGTGGGAGCTCAACCCATACTTACTGAATAATCAAATGGAAAAGAGGCTGGGCATTGTCCTAGTAATCCAGGCATGTGGTAGTAAGGCTTGGGACTAGGAAGGGATAATAGAAATGGAAAGGAACAGGTGCCTCTTATACACATTTCAAAAAAAGAAATACTGTAATTTCCTATTCTAAATGCCCATTTAAAAAGTCATTTCACATTAAATATAAACAAATTTTCTCATAGTAATAATGTTATAAATAATGTTACATTCTTAGGCCCTCTCTAACTATAATTAGTCTAAAATATAGTCCAATCTAAGTACATATATTATGCTTAAGTAACATTTAATAGGGTCGTTTCTGGTAGATAAATTTTAAGTTCCAAGTTGTGGGTTTTCATACCAATTGTGTATTGCCATTAATAAATTTTCAAAATTGAGTATCTTTAAACAATAACCATCTTATGACATCTCATGATTTTGTGGGTGAGGAATTTGGGCAGGCCTCAGCTGGGTGATTCTTCCGTTCCAAGGGTGTCACTTAAGATTACTCACTGATATTTATCTGCAGGGTGTACTGGTCTGGACAGTTCAAGGTGGCCTCCTCTGCAAGTCTGGAGCTTGGGTAAGGACAGCTGGAAGGCTGGGATAAGCTGGGACTATGGTTAGAGTGCCTACATAAACATGGCGTCTCTAGCAGGGTAGTTGATCTTTTTATGTGGCAGTTGAGACTTCTCTGAAAGAGTGTTCCAAGAGATCTAAGTGGAAGCTACAAGACTTCTTCCCACTTAGTCTTAGCATGCAGTGCATCACAATTCTGCCACATTATATGGTTACAAGTAAGTCAAAGGGCCAGGAGAGAGGCCTAAATCCAGGGATGCTTGCTTTGTTGGAGGATCATCTTTGGTGGCTAACTTCCACAATGGAGATTTAATGTTCTAAGTTTGTATAGGTACTTAATTCCTATCCTTTTCAGACTATTCCAAAAAATACAAGAGGAAGGAAAACTTCTGAATTCATTCTCTGAGGCCAGTATCATCCTGATACCAAAACCAGATAAAGACCCCACAAAAAAAGAACTACAAGCCAATATCTTTCATGAATACAGATGGAAAAATCCTCAACAAAAATATTAGCAAACACACCCAATGATACATTGAAAAAATCATACACCACGATCAAGTGGGATTTATTCCCAGGATGCAAGGGTGGTTCAATATTCGTAAAACAATCAATATGATACATCACATCAATAAGAGAAAGGATAAAAACCATATGATCATTTCAATAGATGCAGAAAAATCATTTGCTAAATTACAACATCCATCACAATAAAAACCCTCTGCAAAGTAGGTCTAAAGGGAACATACCTCAACGTAATAAAGGTCTTATGTGATAATCCTACAGCAAACATCATACTCAATGGAGAAAAATTGAGAGCTTTTCTCCTAAGGTCAGGAATAAGACAAGGATGTCCACTCTTACCACTTTTATCCAACATAGTACTGGAAGTCCTAGCCACAGCAACCAGACAACCAAAAAGAAATAAAGGGCATCCAAATTGGTAAGGAAGAAGTAAAACTCTCACTATTTGAAGATGACATGATGCTATATATAGAAAACCTGAAAGACTCCACCAAAAAACTACTAGAACTGATAAATGAATTCAGTAAAGTCGTGGGATACAAAAACAATGTACAGAAATCTGTTGCATTCCTGTAGACTAATAATGAGGCAGCAGAAAGTGAAATTAAGAAAACAATTCCATTTTCCATTTACAACTACATCAAAAACAATAAAATATCTAGGAATAAGCTTAACCAAAGAGGATGAATTTCTTTTATTAGTGTTTTATGGAAGATATTCACAAACCAAGAAACAAACTCTTAACTATAGAGAAATGATGGTTACCAAAGGGAAGAGGTGGGGGAATGGGGATTAAAGTTATACTTAACATGGTAAAAAAAAAAAAAAAAGAAAGAAAAGAAAAGAAGAGAAAAGAAAAGGAATGCCTCTGTCTTTACTGTGCCAACGTTGTTTAAAGTTTTTTAAAACTTTAGCATTAATAAAAAGATTAAATCTCAATCAATCTGTATAGGTACAAGTACCACTCACATTTTCATCAGAAAAAAGTTGTATTAATGAGTCTCAAACTGTGTCCTCAAGGAAACCTGTTTCATTGCTAATGTGGAATAATGCCAGTCTTTTCCATATTTGGAAGAAAAACTGGGATTAACCAATTTTTAAAAAGTCAATCTTTAGTTTCACTATGAAAATAATTCTTAAAGCCTATTGCCTGATACCACTATTCCTCACTGATGTGACAGGACACGTTTTTAGAAATATTTTGTTTTTCAAGTAGCATTTATCTCCTTCCTGGTCCTAGGCAGAGTCAGGTTCTTTATGCTCCCTTGCCCAGAAAAAGTGTGAATGTCAGATCCGAAAGCAGAAGGCTCTTGCAGACACTTCCCTTTCTGGATTTTGTTTTCATAAAGTCTGTGCTTCCAGAATCTGCTGTGCAGAAGGAAGGAAGAGGCAACAGTTGCAACCAAAGTGCCTTAAACAGCAGATGTTTCCAGAGCTTAATTCCTTGGCCCTTCCATCAACCTCCTTTCCTGTCCCACACCCATGAGTCACCTGAGTCACCTTTTTGGAACCCCTACTCCACGGAGACTTTGAAAATCACTGCTCTAGAGCAATCATTCCCCAGGTCTGAGGTGAAGACACAAAGGAATGGTGGAGTGGAAGTTGAGGAACTTCAGACACAAACTACCAGATTTCTCTTCTGCATGTATAAAGGATGAAGTAAACAGTGGAGTTAGAGGTACCTGGAACTTTTTCATAGCCTGTGAGTATGGAAGAATGCTGATACTGGTAATCAAACTGGAAAAGTTGAGTAGTTGAACTGAGTATTGGCAGGAAGCAGAGGATAATTAATTAGTCTCTAGAATGTCAAATGTAATGTTAAGGTAATGCATCCTAAAGAAGGTGGCCTATAAGCTGCTAGAGGAATGGGAATGTCACACAAGTGAAAAGGTCAGGGTTGTAGATAAGAGTCTAGCAACTGTTGAAGACATGGGCTCAGAGAAAGAGCAGAGTGCTGAGGACAGGGTTGTCATGAAATCCTGTTAAAAAGATGGAAAACTAGTGGCCCACCTGCCACAACAACCTCCTTCTTTGAGCGATTGCTGCTCTCTTTCACTGAAAATTTTGTTCTCTAAAATTATAGACTATCAGAATCATTGTTTGAAATTATATCAGTAAGAATAAAACATCCTACTCTTTCTTCGAGGCTCTAAGACATAGAGAAGCTGCCTTGATTGACTTCCAAGACAGGTGCAGAGATTTGGGTCAGAGGTTTCTGAAGACAACTTTCCACATCTATCTTAACTTTGTAGTCCCCAAGGAAACAGGACCTTGGGTCCACTTGTACTCTAGACCTGAGGTCCTATCTCTGCTTTGTTTGGAGCCTACTGAAACACAATTTTATTAAAATTTTACCTAAATGCCACACTTCCCCCAGAGCCCTTTAACTCCATCTTTGCCTTTGTTTGGCGAGATGTGCCAGAGTTCCTCAGGTGTGAACTCTCCCTCATTGCTGTGGATCAACAACGCTGTGTCTGTTGAAGTTTGGATTAATTTCTGGAGGCATTTGGATGGTAGGGCGAAGACTGAGCACTGGAGGTTTGTACAATCCAATCATTCATTTTTTACAAACCAGAGAAAGGGTTCCTGATTGTCTTTGCAGTTCTTCCACAGCACCTTAGAGAGACTTCCAGGTGAGAGTCATTATGGTATCCATCTTTCTAAAAAGCCACTTCAGCTTTTTAGCTGACATATAATCCACAAATTTATCCAGGTCTTTTAAGACCATCTTCAGACTCAGGTCAGTCATTCCTTCAGTGTTGAGATGGACGAGTTCCATGTATTTATTACCGGAGAAGCGGGACCTCCAATTGACTGAGGCCCTTCTCCCCAACCACCTTGCTCTTCCACATTTCTTCAGCAATCTTCTGCATTCCTTAAGAGAAATGTCCTTTTTCTTTCTTGTCTCCCCAACGCACTCTCTCAGTAAAGAGTAACCGCTTAAACCAGAGAGCCAAGCCCCACCCTTCGCTTCCAATCTTCCTTTCTCTGGGAAAGCGCTCTAAAAAGGTGGGCTACGAACCAATTTTATCTCCAGACCAAACAGAAGGCAAACACCTCCTTATTAGGAATACAGTATTTTATTTAAACAAGCTACAACATAAGGTAGTTTTAACAAATCCCTTGACCCCTGAAGAAGAGAAAACTAAGCGCGTCCGCCTTCGCTCTGGGAAATTCTGCGGCCAGAGAATTGCCCGGTCAGGCGGCGGGGCAACCAGAGGTACTTCTATAAGAGAGCTTCCAGTAAAACTCGAATCAGCAACCCCAGGGCGAAGAGTGGCTGCAGGGCGGCGGCGCGGCCCAGCGCGGACGCGGATTGGTCATCTCGGCTGGGACCCGCCGCGCGTGCGCCGTGCTCCGCGCGCACCGCCCATCCAGCCGCTCAGTCGCCGGTCTTCGGCCTCTGAAGTGGTCGGGTGGCTGCCGGCAAGCCGGCGATCAGACTGCCCGGCGGGCGGACGGCGGGGCCGGCCTGCTGTCTCCGAGGAAGAGGGACGTGGCAATTTTTCCGGTGTCTAGAATCCCGTCGGACCTGTGCAGCCTGCCCAGGCCGACGAGGGAGAAACTGAGGAGCCGCAGACTCTCCACCCGTGCCGCCGCCGCCATGGCTGCCATGATGGATCGGAAGTGAGCCTCAGGGCCACTGCTACCGGCGCCGGCGCTTCGAGTCTGGGTTCCCGGGCCACCGCCGCCGCGGGAAGGGCGGGCGACGCGCCAGACTGCTGACTCTCTCGGCCTTCGCGACCCCTGTCCTCAGCTCGGGCCTGCTTCCTTCCAGACTGAGAGGCGGGGAGTGGCTCCCGGTCTCCGGCCCCGGCAGCGAGGAAGATGGCGGACCCGGCCGAGTGCAACATCAAAGTGATGTGTCGCTTCAGACCTCTCAATGAGTCTGAGGTGAACCGCGGCGATAAGTACATCGCCAAGTTTCAGGGAGAAGACACGGTCATGATCGCGGTGAGTGACCAACGCCCCTACCCCCAGTCTAGCTCCTTCGGGCCTGGCCGGGCCCCGAGTTCGGGGAAGTGGCGGGGTGCAGAATTGAGAGCTAGCAGTGATGACCCCAACCCCGCCCCCGAGTAGAGTTTGCCGGTTCAGATAACCCTGGGGAGGGAGACTGCGCGGCTCCATGGCTGTTCCTGGATCGCCCCTACCCCGATCTTAAGTGCCCAGAGAAGGGAGGCGCCTGGTCTCTGTCTGGGACACTCCCCCACCTGGGGCACTGGAGGAACTGTCCGGGGTGTAAGTTTAGTGCATATTTGCCTGTGTGTGTGTGTGTGTGTGTGTGTGTGTGTGTGCGCGCGCGCGCGCACCCGCGCGTGCACAGTTACTGATGCTGTTGGTGTTTTGGACTACCCCAAGTTTACCATTTGTAACATGTGCAAGATTAAAGTTTAGCTAAGAACGTTGAGCTTTAAGACTAGCCCTATTGTACCTTAAATAGTGAAGATACTTAGTTTTATAGGAGATAAAGATACAACTATTTGCTGAACCGTATTGTTTGCCTCACGGGAGAAGGAAAAATTATCAAACAACTACAAATATACCTGTACCTCAAATGTTCACCCACCCGTCCTTTGAGTGATGAATGAACGTTCATGTTAACTATTATAAATGACAAATTGAGGACTGTAAAGAGTGAGTTTTCTTTTGAAATCGGAGTGATCAATTTTGTTCAATTTTATAGTAGATCTAGCAGATCAGATTGGATCAAGTAAGTGCCCAGAAAAATCTGTAATCTCTTACTGGGTTTTATGGGGTAAGAGCATAGCAAAGAGTGTTAACTTTTTGTATTATAATTATAAAGGTAAGCTTTTAAAAAAAAATTAAAATTTGACCAGTAAGCTGGATTGATTTCTTGTTAACATTAGATCTCTACTTCTGCCTTGAAGAAAAACTGATTTTGATAATCTTAAGGACGGAGAAATAGTGTCCTTTGTACTATAAAATGTAAAACATAACTAGAGTTGGCTGATCATTGTCAGGGAAACCAGAATGTAAGGTTGATTTTTTTTGTGGTCTGATCTCTGGTATCAAAAGGTCCTCTGGAAATAGAATTTCCAGGTTAAGAAGATTAAAATGGGTAGCAGAATATTACATACCTAATTGTGACTAAAAATTAAACTTATCTTTCTTGGTAATGCGATTGTGGCAGAACTTTTTTCTACATTGCTATCATGGTACAAAATCTTAATGTTAATCTTTTCTCTAATGGCATTCCATATTTAGCATATTGTTTGCACAGCCTAATTTGGAAATAGGACAAAGGGTCACAGGAGATGGGACATTGATGATTAAGAGCATTGACATAGGAGATAGGACTGAACTTCTTCAAGAGTTTCTATGTGAAAGTTTCCAGAATTAAGCTCTAGGTAATGAGTGTCGTGTCATAGCCCTTTGTTGCTTGGTAGGCTTTTGGCAAACAAATCATTAGATTACTAACAACTGCCAGCCACTACTGTGTAAAGACTGTCCAGCTGGCTTTTTGTTAACAAGTTCATGAGAGAAACTAAATGATACCATGGTGAGACTAAGAAGTTAAGCACAGAAGTAGTCATCCTTTTCCTTTAGGATGGTATCTTCTGTGGAATCAGAGGAGGCTTGCAGGGCCTGGGTTGTTGACAAACTGGCTACTAGTTGCTCAGAGTTTTTGTGATTACTCAGCAGTAACAGTGGTTGACACATTGAAGCTATTTCCTTTTTGATTTGTATTAAGAATGTCTCATTTCTGCAGATTTTTGTGTGTGTGTTTAAACAAATCTATAAGTATTACCAGGATTCATTTGTTGGAATGATAGGATTTAGGATTCACAAGATGTATTGAGAAGGCAACTTTCTGCCCAAATATGACGTAAAATATGAGGACAGTTAAAACAATTACCACTGGAAGCACACATGTATTCTAGGTTGTTCCCTTTGAATAAAGTTCTTGGACGTTCCTTAACAATGTAAATAAATTTAAGTGATAATAGAAGTAATGAATAGGTGATTGAGTTGTGAATCTGCAATAACAGTTGGCCTTTAAGTAAACTGGTAAGCATTTTTAGTCTTTTTTTTTTTTTTTTTAAGTTTAAGCAAAAATACAACGGAGTCCTGTAGCCTTAAGAAATATAAGAGGACAGGTTTAGTTCATTATTTTCAAGAATTAATCTGCATTTACTGGGTCATTGGTTACTCTGAGGTCTCAATTTTTTAAATGAATTTATATTTTAAAAGGTTGGGAATTTATAAGGAATAGCTGAGAGAGTGAAATTTAAAAATTTCTAGGTAAAGTCATGTGTTGGTTTATTTTGTTCATTTTACTGGATCCTGATTCAAAAGAAATGGTTTTAAGAAGGAATTGCTGCAGTGCGTCATTTAAAACTAAATTATTTTAAACATGATTTAAACACATTTGTAGTCTTCTGGTTAAATCAAGATTTAAAGAGTAAGTAGTTTATAATGTTACTGAATTATAGGTATAATCTGTGCTCCTTTAGAAGATAATTTTTAAGGATTCTCATTTTCATTGAAGTTCAATTTCCAATATATTGTCCAAACTTTTTTCTGTTACATCAGTGATTTTAATATAATATCCCATGGCAGGCAAATCTTGTAATCCTATAGTGTCTCTCTGTGTTTTGCAACTTTCATACAGATTTTTTTGGTAATTAAGTGCTTGTTAAAGAGGTATAAGTATCACATATTGAATGAAATAAATGGATTATTTAAGGAAAACCTTTAAATAAAAAAAGGAGGACAAGGGAAACACCGTATTTAGTTGAAATGAGCCTGCCGAAAACTCCAGGAAAAAAAAAGTCAATAGAAAAAATTATTTCTTTATGCATCATAAAAGTGGAACATGCGTATGTGTATCATTAAGTATCTTTATTAATCATTGTTCCTTATATGGTATACTGTAGAGGCTGTCAGAACCAAAAACAGGCTGTTGCAGTTCATTGAAATTAGAGGAAAGTAAAACCTAATTAGATAATCTTGTCCAGTTCCTTGCTTATAGCTCAACATGATTTCTCTTTTCAAGTGAATGATGATTTGGTGTTTGATCCTAATTACCCTAAGAGTGAACATTAAAAGAGAAGAAGTCATCATCACACCTGTACAGTTGTGGAATCTTAGCTAACAGTCATTGTCAAACTAAGGAAAATCTGATAAGCTATAATCCCATGTGATCTGAGGATCACTACTCAAAATTTTAGAGAAAGGTATATATGCCTGCTAGGAGGGTGTCCTTTATAACCAGATTTGATGTTCTGAAAATACAAACAGGAACCACTTCACTAAGAAATCTGAGGTATGGGATGCCTGGCTGGCTCAGTCTGGAACATGCAACTCTTGATATTGGGATTTTGAGTTCAAGCCCCACGTTGGGTGTAGAAACTACCTAAAATTAAAATCTTAAAAAAAAAAAAAAGACAAATCTGAGGTATGGTTGCAATTCAGATAAACATTCCTATTTGGTTTTGTCCACTTGAAGCCTAAGTCAGATATGAATGTATCTTATGACTTGGGGTATCTCTGAAGGTTCATAGAAATAAGACTATATAATGTACATTTCAAGGCAAAGAACCAGGATTTTTAAGATACGGATGTCTAGATTGTGAGTGTTCCTTTGTTTAATTCATTTGAAAGATTTTTTTTTTTTTTAAATTTTTTTTTTTTCAACGTTTATTTATTTTTGGGACAGAGAGAGACAGAGCATGAACGGGGGAGGGGCAGAGAGAGAGGGAGACACAGAATCGGAAACAGGCTCCAGGCTCCGAGCCATCAGCCCAGAGCCTGACGCGGGGCTCGAACTCACGGACCGCGAGATCGTGACCTGGCTGAAGTCGGACGCTTAACCGACTGTGCCACCCAGGCGCCCTGAAAGATTTTTAATTAAGAGATGTCCCTTAATTGTAGACCCATTAGAAGTTTTTATGTTTCATGTATCTTGTTTTTCATCCCAGGAAGCTATGGTCAGTTAGTAACTTCAGGTCTTGATCTCTAATCAAAACATTTGCCTTATTTAACAAAATTATAGTTTAGTTTTGGAATTTAAAATAAAACTTTTGTCAACTTAATGCTTATAAGTACTCAATTTTTTTTTTTTAATTTTTTTTTCAACGTTTTTTATTTATTTTTGGGACAGAGAGACAGAGCATGAACAGGGGAGGGGCAGAGAGAGAGGGAGACACAGAATCGGAAACAGGCTCCAGGCTCCGAGCCATCAGCCCAGAGCCCGACGCGGGGCTCGAACTCACGGACCGCGAGATCGTGACCTGGCTGAAGTCGGACGCTTAACCGACTGCGCCACCCAGGCACCCCAGTACTTAATTTTTTATTTAACAATGATCTAACATCTAAAAAAAATCACTCAATCCTAGCTTAATTATTTTTTAGTTTGCATATTTGCGATAAGGAATGCTATAGTAAACAGCTGTATAAAAGTACTTTTGAGGCAGGTTTTACTATTATCCATTATTTTGGGTATATCTCTTACTAAGTGAAAGTTTAAGACCACTGTTTTTATTGATGTGATAAATAGAGATGACTTAAAACTGAGTCGTGTTTGTTCTTTATATACATATATAATTTTTTAAGTTTATTTATTTTGAGAGAGACAGTGTGAGCAGGGGAGAGGGAGGGAGAGAGAGAGAAAGAGAAAGAGAAAGAGAAAGGATCCCAAGCAGGCTCCACACTGTCAGCGCAGAGCCCGACAGGGGGCTTGAACTCATGAAACTGAGATCCTGACCTGAGTTGAAACCAAGAATCAGACACTCAACCAGCTGAGCCACCCAGGCACTCCTGTTCTTTGTATTTTTTATTTTTATTTTAAAAATTTTTGGGGCGCCTGGGTGGCGCAGTCGGTTAAGCGTCCGACTTCAGCCAGGTCACGATCTCGCGGTCCGTGAGTTCGAGCCCCGCGTCGGGCTCTGGGCTGATGGCTCAGAGCCTGGAGCATGTTTCCGATTCTGTGTCTCCCTCTCTCTCTGCCCCTCCCCCGTTCATGCTCTGTCTCTCTCTGTCCCAAAAATAAATAAACGTTGAAAAAAAAAATTAAAAAATTTTTAAAGTTTATTTATTTTGAGAGAGTGTAAGTGGGATAGGGACAGAGCAGGGGCGGGGCGGGGTGGGGGGGGAGTAACGAATTCCAAACAGGCTCCGCACGGTCAGTGCAGAGCCCTATGTGAGGCTTGAACCCACAAACCTCGAAGTAGTGACCGGAGCTGAAATTGAGAGTCTGACGCTCAACTAACGGAGCCACCCAGGCACCCTTCTTTATATTTTCGAAATGTTTACTTTAATAAAATTGTATTACTTGACTTACTTTGGAGGATGCCGTGCTATTACCTATTTTCTGTTGATTAGTTTGTTTCATGCAAGCAAAATTTGAATTAATCATTGTTTAATTCTTGTTTTCATAGTATCTTTTATACATTTTTTATTAAATGCATATTTTGGCTAATTGCAGTCTGTTCTTGACTCTTTACCATGAGTTCTTTAATGCCAGATGCTGACTCCATTTCAATTCAGTTAACATTGCATGACCACTTACATTAGATCTTAGTATACAGCTTCTTACCTTAGTATTCAAGATTCTACCCAGCCTTATTCTCTGTTCTTTGAACTCTACAGTCTGTACTAGCTAAATAACATTTCTAAAACTCTGTTAATCGTTTACGATATCTGATACCTGATAGGTGCTAAATGTTTGCTGGATACATACAGAGGAAAAGTTACTTTCTTTTTGCATAGGAAGAATTAGCATGGTTTGTCTGTGGATGGGGATTGTTATTTTGATTGTACATGTGTTTGTTTTCAATCACGATTATGTCTTATAAAATCAGTAAAAGAGTAGATTTTTTTTTTTTTTAGTTGCACCTGTAAAATTGAATGTTAATGTCTTTGTAGAACCTTAGTGAAAGGACATTTAGGCAAAGAATAATCAGATATTGAGATGCCTACTTTTTTTTTTTTAATTTTTTTTTTCAACGTTTATTTATTTTTGGGACAGAGAGAGACAGAGCATGAACGGGGGAGGGGCAGAGAGAGAGAGGGAGACACAGAATCGGAAACAGGCTCCAGGCTCTGAGCCATCAGCCCAGAGCCCGACGCGGGGCTCGAACTCAAGGACCGCGAGATCGTGACCTGGCTGAAGTCGGACGCTTAACCGACTGCGCCACCCAGGCACCCCGAGATGCCTACTTTTAATTGAATACCAAAGTGAGGTCATCTTAGTATATCCTTTAGGAATGCTGTCAGCTGCAGAAGGAAAACAACTAATAGTGGTTTAAATAAATACGAGGTTATTTTTCTCAAATATAAAAAGTCTGCAGATAGGCCCTTACTGCTACTACTTAATGACTCTGTTATCTGTTGTCATCCTTAAGTTAATTGATTTTATCATGATGTTTGTAAGATGGATGCTACAGCTCCATCATTCCAGAAAGGAGAAAGGGCAGCTTCAGCTGAGATGGTCCTTTTTATCAGAAAACAGCCGTTTCCCCGAGACCCTTCAGGAGACCATCACTTTATTTACAGAATCCAGAACTGGGTCACGTGTCCACTAGTTGCAAGGAGACTAGGCTATCTGGTGGTTAGCTTCCCAACGTATGTAGTGGAAACTGGCATGGGGAAGGGGAATTAGGAATGACTTTGGATAGCCCTTTAAGAGTGTGTTTCGTTGTAATTTTCATTATATTATTGCAGACTTTGGGGAAGGAGACTTGAATGTAGTTTCTAAAAAGTAAGGTCTTTTTTTTTTTTTTTCAACTTTTTTTAATTTATTTTTGGGACAGAGAGAGACAGAGCATGAACGGGGGAGGGGCAGAGAAAGAGGGAGACACAGAATCGGAAACAGGCTCCAGGCTCCGAGCCATCAGCCCAGAGCCCGACGCGGGGCTCGAACTCACGGACCGCGAGATCGTGACCTGGCTGAAGTCGGACGCTTAACCGACTGCGCCACCCAGGCGCACCAGGTCTTTTTTTCTTTTTTTTTTTAGCTAAGGCCTGAGAAGTCTTCTGTAATGTTAAGGATTGTTTGGGAAGTCATGATTGTTTTATATTTTAGGGTCCAGTGTCTGTCCTTTCCTTTAGGAGTAGGTAGAAAGCAGGCATACACTTCCTTTCAAATACTTAGAATCCCCTTGCCCTCCTCTCATCTGTGCATGCTTACTTTTTCTCCTTGATTACTAGATTGTTCCTGCCAGTATTTAAACTTGTTCAGGTCTTACCCATCTTTAAAAAAATTTTTTTTAGACCTGTAGCCTGATTTCTGCTCTATTCAGTTACTTCTAATACTTTTTAAATCTCTTTCCAGTCTGACCTTTGTCATTGGATACTTTTCAGTTTTGCCTTGACCTCACAGCTATATTTGACACAATCAGTGCCTCCTTGATAATTCTTCCTTGACTTGCATGGACACTGATTTTTTTCATTCCATCCCTGTGGCTCATTCATCAGACAATATCAGCAGTGTTCTAAATGAGTCCCCAAGATCCTTTCAGGGGACCCAGAAGGTCAAAACTATTTTCAAAATAACACTAAAATGTTATTTGCCTTTTTCATTGTGTTGTCATTTACATTTGATCTTTGCTCCTTAAACTTCCAACTTAACTTCTTTTGGCTTCCTGCATTCTACAAGCTTCTTTCTGCCGTAGGATCTTTAAGCATCCCAATACCTAGCTAGGCTACTTCCCACCCTCACCCTCCCATGACTAGTATTGAAGAGACAGGTAGTGAGCTATTCTTCAGTTCTTAAACATCCCTTCTCCAGAGTCATTCCCTGCTATATTTCTGCTTTCTCCCAGACTTGGGTTCTTCTTTTATATGCTGTCACAGCACTCCATTGCATGAGTCAGATATCTAGTCATTTAATTATTTGTCTGATGCCTGCCCCACTATTACTTATGCTCCATTAGAGAGTGTATCTATCTTGGTCATCATTCTAGTAAGATGTCTAGTGTATTAGGCATTCCATAAATATTTGTTAAATGAATGAATGATTGGAAAGCTGTTGCAGTAAAATGAAAAGCCTAATGGGAGTAGTGGAAGGAGCTCTGAACTGAACGGAGATTTGAATTTAAATTTTAGTTTTGTCATTAACACCGTTTATACCTTTCAGGATTCTAGTTTCCTTGTCTGCAAAATGATACTATTGAAAATAGAGCCTCAGTACTTGCCAGAGTAGACACTCATTAAATAAAAATTCACTCAACAATATTTCACTATCATAGTAGTGCTAGGCCCTGGAAATCTAACAAAGACATTTTTGGTTTTGTAAAGTTTATTCTAGTGAATTTGTACTTAGTGATCCCTAAGGTCCTTTCTACAAAGATACTATGACATGAAGTAATGCATAGTAAGTACTCTATTTCAAAGGTTAAATATATGATGACATCTTTAAAGGAGCTTAGAAGTGTCCATTCACCTTTAATTTGTGATGTTGACACCTTTGTTTCTGTTTTTCAGTCCAAGCCTTATGCATTTGACCGAGTGTTCCAGTCAAACACCTCTCAAGAGCAAGTATATAATGATTGTGCAAAGAAGATTGTTAAAGGTAAATATATTGCTATGTTGTCCCAGCAATAAGTAAAATTTGTTTGTGATCTTCTCCATTTACCCAACATTTTTTTTTCATTTTAATTGCCCCCCCGTTTTTAGTTAATTGTAGAAGACAGTTTAATAAAAAAGATAACATACAATTAGTAAACACACTGTTGCTCAAATTCCATGATCTAATTCATATACAGTACCTAGTGAAGGGTATTATAAGAATTTTAGTGTTAACACACCTATTCTAAAAGATGCATTTCTATTAGGTATTCCCAGGAGAGTTTCTAAGGTAGCAGTTATAGAAATACAGCAGCATGAGAATGACTACAAAATAGTTAGACAAGTTTCTAAAAAATAGTAGAAAATGGTAGCAATCTGTCATTCTTCCATTCCATTGTTATTTCTTCCCCAAAGACTTCTCTTGTGTTCAACGGAAAAATGCTGGAGGAAGTGCGTACATTCCAGTTAATACTATTAATTTGTACTAAGATTTTCCAAGTTTATATTTTCTAAAACCATAGAACCCTAGAGTTGAGAGAGGGTATGAGTGATATCCCAGTGAATACTAGGATAGAGGGGATGGGATTCGGTATAAAAGTGGACAGGTTAGGGTTAAGTAGGAGCACAGACAATTCATCCAGTAACAGGAGAATAGGTAGAGTTTTTGGATAGAAGTCTATAGGTGTGATGGAAGAAAAATGCAGATCTTTTCATATTCCATTTTGTATGTGATACAGGGAGCAAAGTCATCACAGAATGAAGATGAGGGGGAGGGGGTCCTAGGAAAAAGAATGAAGTTGTCTGGCAATAGAAGTGAATGGATTAGGGAAATGTGGCAGTATTGCCAGGCAGCATTAAGGGCCCACTTGAAGTTAGTAGCCACAAGAGTTGAATTTACCTAGTTGGTGTTTTACCAGATGAGTACAAAAGAGGGAGAGAAAGGCAGGAGAATTAATTGAGGCTGTAGTCAAGAGAATGATGATAATAGTGAACCATGGAATCTACGGTGAGTGAGGGGAAGGAGAGCACAGGTGGGAGAAATGGGTTTGAGGGACATGAAAAGAAGCGGTAAGGTTAGTATATTATAGTCTTTGTGGGGTCAAAGGTTTGTTGGAATCAGGGTACTAGAAGGAATAATAGGGGGTAGATACTTAATTAGCCTTAGGGAAACAGTGTAGTTAGTAATTAAATAAAAGGTCTAGAATATAACTGTAGAATTGACATCTGAAGGAGTAAAGGACAAGAGATCATGGAGAAAACTAGGCCCAGGATCTGAGAGACCAGGGTATTTTAATAGGATCATCTACTAAATGGACATTGGAACCACCAAGAATTACAACAGGAATAGTATTGATGAGAGACAGTGGACTGGATGTTGAAATCTTCATAGAAAGATGGAGAATTAACTTGATTCTATAAATGATTACAACAAAGAGGAACAGGCAGTGTCCTCTTTTGTTTGTAGGCATCAAGTAATTTTCCAAATGAATCTGTCATAGAACACAATTACATTACATTCTTTGATTTTAACATACTTTTTTTAATCAGTACAGCCTAAGATTTTACATGAGCTTTTTTTTTTTTTAATGTTTATTTCTATATTTTTGATGGGGGGGGCGGTGGGGAGAGGCAGAGAGAGGAGACTGAGAATCCCAGGCAAGCTCTGCACTGTCAGCACAGAGCCCAATGCAGGGCTTGAACTCATGAACCTTTGAGGTCATGACCTGAGCTGAAATCAAGAGTCGATGCTTAACCGACTGAGCCACCCGGGTGCCCCACATTCACTACTCAGTTATTGATTCATAAGCTCATGGGCAACTTAAATGTACAGATCTTTTTCACATCTCCTGTGGCCAACACTAAACCCTCTTCCACACTTGAGTATTGGAGTTTTAAAATTTGACTATAAGGGCGCCTGGGTGGCTCAGTCAGTTGGGCGTCCGACTTCAGCTCAGGTCATGATCTCATGGTTTGTGAGTTTGAGCCCCGCATTTGGCTCTGTGCTGACAGCTCAGAGCCTGGAGCCTGCTTCGGATTGATTATGTGTCTCCCTCTCTGCCCCTCTCCCTGCTCGCTCGCTCACTCTCTCTCTCTCTCCCTCCCTCCCTCCCTCCCTCCCTCCCTCCCTCTCTCTCTCTCCCTCCCTCTCTCTCTCCCCCTCCCCCTCTCCCCTTCTCTCCTAAGTAAACATTAAAATAAATAAAATAAAATTTGACTATCAGCTTTCAAAGTGTGGATTCCATCTTATCATTTTAGCTCTTGATTATATTTTGAGTGTTGTTTTTATGGTTATCTTATTAGGATATATGTTGGCTGTCAGCGTATTTGATAAGTCTGTTATGATGTCAGGGACTTGGAATTTTTTTTTTAAACTTTTTATAGGTGGTGTTGTTTGAAAAATATGACTCTAAATCATTTATAAAATGCTTAACGGGAGGCGCCTGAGTGGCTCAGCTGGTTAAGCGTCCAACTTTGGTTTTGGCTCAGGTCATGATCTCATGATTTGTGGGATTGAGCCCAGTGCTCTGCCTCTCCCCCCACTCAAAGTATAATAAGTTTTAATAAAGGCTTAATGGGCTGTGTTCCTTTGCCTAGTCTTCTGAAAACTAAATAAGGTTTTTGGCAGTTAATTAAATCACACTGGGTATCCATCCGACTTCAGATTCTCTTATACAGTTACCTAGTTCTTAGCTTGTCACATATCAACAAAAATTTGATGAAAAATTTGGATCCTTTTATGAAGTCATGGTACATGAGGCTGGTGTTTCCCCAGAGTATCAGTTGGGTGACCGTATCGAGACAGGAAATGAGTTTAGTTCAACCATAGCTTTTCCTTAGTGAAATTTTGTATACTTGTCTGTAGTTCCCATAATCTATCATTTTTCCTTTTTGAAAATGAGTATAACATTTACAAGTTAGTAATCTGCTGTTAACTTTTCATTCCCCATGGCTTTTAAAAATTAGCTTGGTGGCTGTGAAGTTTTTATCCATGGAATGTATTTCTCCTATAACTAGAAACCTGGGCTCATTTAAATCCATTCTCTGGATGTCTTATCCACTTCAGCCTTAAAGTCTTTCTTGGCAGTGTTTATTTTGTTGTTCCATTTTGAGGATAATTGTGTAGAAGGTGGTAATAAAATGGGAATACCTCTGTCTTATATTATCTGTTAACATTTTATTCTCTGGGCTATGCAAGTCTACTCATATATTAGTCTTTTTCTGGATATTTTAAAATCTCTTTTTAGGGCCTTAACTTTTTTGTTTTGATTAGACTCACTCATTATGGACTTCTGTTTTTCTCATGCTGTTCTAGTGATTTTTGTCTCTTTTGTACATCCTTAATTAGTCTCTTAATAGTTTCATACTTACCTTTCTCAGAACCCTTTGTAATCTGAAGTCCTGAGGTACATGTTTCTATTACCTTCTGTTCTTTTTCGTTACTGTTTACAATTTTAAGATGACATGATTCATTTAGTGAAATTTCCCTCCTGTTCTCAAAATTTGATCCCTTTTACTTCACAACAAATTTGTTTTACTGTTTAGAACTGAATTCTGAAGAGCAGTTCATTTGTTTGCATTATGGTTAAGAACACAGGCTTTGGAATCAGACAGACCTAGATTGAAATCCAGGCTCTGCCACTTTCTAGCTGTGCCAATTTTGGCAAGTTACCTAACCTTCCTTTTTTAAAAAAAAAATTTTTTTTAACATTTATTTATTTTTGAGAGAGAACACAAGCAGGGAGGAACAGACAGAGAGAGACACAGAATCCAAAGCAGGCTCCAGGCTCTGAGCTGTCAGCACGGAGCCCGACGCGGGGCTCGAACTCACAGACTACGAGATCAAGACCTGAGCTGAAGTCAGCCACCCAACCAACTGAGCCACCCGGGCACCACTTTTTTATATATATGTATTTAAAATTTTTTTTTAACATTTATTTATTTTTGAGAGACAGAGACAGGTTACCTAACCTTTCTAAGTCTCCATTTCCTGTTCTGTAAAATGAGGGTACTGTGAATATTTAAAAAGATGATTCATGGAGGGACGCCTGAGTGGCTCAGTTGGTTAAGCATCTGGCTCTTGGTTTCGGCTCATGTCGTGATCTCACGCAGTCCATGGGATCAAACCTCAAATTGAGCTCTGTGATGACAGTGTGGAGACTGCTTGGGTTTCTCACTTCTCTCTCTCTCTACCCCTCTGCATGCTCTGCTCTTTCAAAATTAATTAATTAAAAAAAAAAAAAAAAGATTCAAGAAAAAGAACTTCACCCAGGGCCTGGTATGAAGAAGCAAATACACAACAGATATCAACTGATGTTTGTTTCCTTTGTCTTCTAAGAGAGGAAATTATTTTATTAATTGAATCATCATAATTGTGCTTAGGGTAACTCAGTCTACAATATTTTCACTCTACAAAATTAGGCTTCAAGCAACTATTACAATAGAAAGTTCTGTCTCTCTCCAGCTTCTTTGCCAGCTTGTAATTTGTATTAGGAAAGTATCACCTGGCTATGACTTGCTCCTTTTATCTTCACCCAAATGCTGTCTACCATTTTGGAGAAGGCTGGATATTGATAGTAGGTAGTGGGACTTGTCCTGGGCAAGAACATGAATGTGGCAGAGTTAACGATAGATACATAGATGTAAGGAGAGAGATGAGGTAGAGGTAGGTGGTGAGTGCCTGGTGAGGTATGAGGACAGGAAACCAATTTAAATACATGGCAGGTTGTCCTTGGGACAGTTATTGGCACACAAATCAGGTGGAAGGCCATGGTTAGAAACTGTTGGTAGGCAATAGTCAGCAAAATGATAGGTGAATTGGTATTTCTTCTGAGATGTGGATTTGATGAGCAAGCTGCCAAGGACGACCTGAAAGCAGCTAGTACTCTTTGGGCTCCTGATGGTTCACTGAAGCATTGTTTCATAAATTTCTGTACAAGTTTATGTTTGTATAACTTTATTATGTACAAAGTTATTACCTTTTCCTTTCTATAGATTCACTAGATAGGTTTTCTTTATTTTGAGCAAGGTTTACCCACTTGTATTCTCTCGTGAATTCCAAATCTGAGGGATGTCTCTTCAGTTCTCTGTATGAAGTAGTTGTCACTTATTCAGTACTTGCTATATGCTAGTCATCTTACCAGTCCTTAATAGATTTCTCTGTTTCCTACCGGAGCTTCCTGACCTGAACTGTTTGCCACTTCATTTACTTTTAATTTTTCCAGATGTGGCCTCCCATATATTTTAGTTCCTGTGTTCCTTGATAATACAGTACAGGGGTCAAGAGTATGTCTTTAGAGCCAGGACTGTCTGGGTTTGCATCCCAGCTCTATCTTACTAGCTGTGGAAGTATGGGCAAATTAATATCTCTGTTCCTCAGTTTTGTTCTCTGTAAAGTAGAACTAAAAATAGTACCTTTCACAGGGTTTTGTGAGAATTGAATACATTAATGTATGAAAAATTATTAGAGCCTGGCACATTTTATGCTCTCAGATGTTAACAATTTTCTGATTTGTAATTCTCATAGCCTTCCTTAAGCAGACATTTTGCTGATGAGGAACCTGAAGTTCAGAGAGAGAATTGGCTTTTAGAAGGTGTTATGCTGTTGTCTTGCTTACTAAACGTTTTTCTTTCTTTCTTTTTTTTAACGTTTTATTTATTTTTGAGAAAGAGAGCATGCGAATGAGGGGGGGCAGGTGGGGACAAGATCAGAAGCGGGCTCTGAGCTGATAGCAGAGAGTCTGATGAGGGCTGGAACTCACAAACTGTGAGATCATGGCCTGAGCCGAAGTCAGATGTTCATCTGACTGAGCCACCCAGGTGCCCCTAAATATTTTTCATTTTTACAGAGTATGAAAGACGTAATATTTGTCTATAGTTGTCCATCTCTGTTTCTCACAAGAACAGCAAAAGTGTATTTTAAAGGGTGAGGGAGGCATTAGAAAGATGCTGTGTGTTTGTAATGGTAACAATTATTCAGCAAGCATTCAAGTCCCTACTAAGTGCCAGTCACTGTGCTAGGAGTTAAACACAGTCCTGGCTTCAAGGAGTTTACAAGCAGGTGAGGAAGGTAGACAAGTTAATTGACTGTTGCAATAGAGGAAGGCAGACAAGTTAATTGACTGTTGCAATATACAGTAATAAGTATAATCTTTAAATGTAGATGCTATAAGAACACATAGGATAAGCTGCTCATCCAAATTTATTTGGGGTGGTTTATGGTGTTGGGTTGGAGAAAAAAGTAAAGCCTAAGCTAGTCTTAAAAGATGCACAAAGGGGCGCCTGGGTGGCTCAGTTGGTTAAGCATCCGACTTCAGCTCAGGTCATGATCTCACGGTCTGTGAGTTCGAGCCCTGCGTCGGGCTCTGTGCTGACAGCTCAGAGCTTGGAGCCTGCTTCAGATTCTGTGTCTCCCTCTCTCTCTGCCCCCCTGCTCATGCTCTGTCTCTGTCTCAAAAATAAATAAAAACATTTTTAAAAAAGATGCCCAAAGAGTAGGAAGGAGAAAGATGGGTGCCTTGTGGGCAGAGGTGACATTGCATCAAGGCATACCCACCTGAGAAGAGCATCGTGAATGTGGGAAACAACATACATTATGGTATGACTGAAGTTGAACCATGTGAATTTGTCAGATTTGATCATTTTGACCACCAAAAGAGCATTGTGAGAGGAAGGATGATGGGAGGTGGAGCTGAAAAAGCAAACAAGAGCCAGGTCAAAAAGAGCCTAATTTTACCTGATTACAAATGTATGCTCTCCAGGACTTTTAAACAGATGAGTATTATTTTTTATTTTTTTAAAGATTCATCCTCAGGATGGGTACATTTCATTGTATATAAATTTTTTACCTCAGGGATGGAAACTGGAAAATGAATCCTAGTTAATGATATATGCATGGTGAAGTATTTTAGGTGAAAGTGTACTGAAGTCTGCAGGTTACATTGAATTGCATTAAAAAATGAGATGGATGGATAGATACATGATTAAACAGTAAAATTATAAAATGTTACTGATCAGATTTTAGTGGTTATAGGAGTGTTCCCTGTAAAATGTATTCACTTTTTCTGTATGTTTAGATTTGTTGGGGGTAAGTCACTAGAGAAAGCAAAGTCAGGGCTGGATATGAAGGTAGGCAAGAATTATTTTCCTACCTATAAAGTAAGTTTATAAACTTACTTTAGTTATAATGTGGTATGTCTAGAAATCACCTCTAATCAGTCATTGTTCTATCCCTTGCGCCCAGAGCAGAGCTTAGATCCTAGCAGGTGTCCAATAAATATTTGAATGTTGAATATTCCATAATCTCTGTAATCATACGAAATTTTTTAAGTTATGCTTGAAGTCCCAAATACAAATGTATTGTATACATTTGTTATCCTAGGTCCCTTCACAGAACATAGTTTCACATAACCACAAATAATACTGTAATATTTTGTAGACATGCTAGTAAATATGATCTTGAGAAAGTCACTTGTTCACTTACCAGTATTTATTAAGTATTTATTTTGGTGGTTGCTAGGTATTTGGATCATATCATGAATAGATATATCAAAAATTTGGATTTGATTAAAAGATATTAAGCAGAGGGTGTGACATAGACATACTGAGAACAATTATGTGTAAAGGAAGTGAATTGGAAAGGGTCTAGTACTTTTTTCTCTAGATGATTTCTTACTCAAAATTATACTGCAATGCCATCCATTTTAAATGTGATAGAAGATCTCTTAAAATTTTCCCAGGGGAGTAAATACCTTCTTTTGTTGTTGTTGTTGTTGTTGTTGTTGTTATTGTTAATAAATGTTTCTGTAGGAAATCTGTTAATATCTAGTTAGTTGAGCCCAATGTTGGGATTGTTCTTTTTTTTCTTTTTTAGATAACCAATTAAAAAAAAAAAATACAAGGATTGACTTGCTTACTGATTTACCACTGTTGCCATCAGCTATTTCCAACAGAGTCTTCTCTTTTTACTTTAGCTTCCTCTAGAATACAGTGTAATCTCTTAATACCTTTTTGTCACCAAAATAATACAACTAAATCCCTAAAAATTGAAAATAAAAAGGTCACCTTGTTAAATTTTCTTTTTTCCCTTCAGCCTAGTAAAGAAAGATATTTAAATTAAGGTTAATGGTAGATTTTGGAGTACATACAGGGCTAGAAAATAATTTCATAGGAACTTTCTGAGAATTTATTTTTGAGTTAGAACTGAGCTTACTAAGCTTGTGTAAGGGAGACTGTTGTATGGGTTTGTGAGATTTAATCACCAATTAACCACTAATCAGTAGTCCTAGTTGTAAAAGTGAATTCATATCTCTATGTAAATTTGCAGAACATTTTTTTCCTTCTAGGTCACATAAATCTTTGGAATACAGGTATAATGACATTTGAGATATATGTACACTTATATAAGAAATGAATATAAGCAATGGAATTTAAATTTTGTGTTTTATTGACCACAGAAAGTAATCTGGGCTGGAGAGAAAGTAACTACTCAGGTGGATCATTACTAAGAAAATTACTATTAATGTATTCTTATTTTTTTCTTTAATGTCTTTATAAATTTTTCATGAACTAAATTTTGTGATGGTATCTTTCATATTAGTATAAAGAAAATCTGAACCTTCCTTACTGTTATTCCCACAAATATTTTATTGTGCAGATTTGATTATGCATGGATGAGGAACAGGGTTAATATGTATGTGAATTTTTTCAGTGTTTTCTAACATTCTTAAGTAATTTCTCATGAAACTTCCTTAAGGGGAAAAATAAATGCCCTGAAGTACAAAATCTCTTATTTTCTCATAGATGTACTTGAGGGATACAATGGAACGATATTTGCATATGGACAAACATCCTCTGGGAAGACACATACAATGGAGGTAATATTTTATAATCTGTACTTGCATGTGGTTTGCAGAATAGAGGTGCATTCATTATTTGCGAAATGATTTTACTGTGTTTAAACAGCTTTATTCTGTTGCTTACTCTCCTATGAATAATACATAGGTAACATCACTGTTGGAATCTAATCAGTTCTGGAGTTTGAAATTATATATTTGAAATCATATCTAGCTTTGTTTTGACAGCATAACCACACAATTATAAACATTTTAGAATTAACAGGAATTTTCTTTATAATGGAAATTTGAAATCTTGAATGTTTTATGTTTTCATTTCTATTCAGAGCAATTCGTTCTCCTCTCCAAATACCTGCCACTTTTCTTTAATAGGAATGTGTCCACAATTGTCGGTGCTGCCATTATAATAAGATGTGGATCTGCCCAAACTTTGCTTCTAGAAAACATCCTATATCTTATGCTGCTGCTACAAAGCATCTGCTTTTGTCATTTATCTGAGCATTCTGTATAAATGGCTGAGTATTTTAGTGTAATTCACATTACTCGTTTCCATAAAGTTACGGAGAATAAGGACATTTCTAGCACTTGCGTGGATTCGACTTGAAGGAACAGTATGAACTTACATTGGAAGAAACAAACTAAAACTCTTTCTTTAGAATATGTTCATTTCACAAGCATGGACAATCTAAATCTAATGATTAAATAAAAGGCTAAGGTCAGTTGGTAACCCATGTTGTTGACATGCAGTATTTATGTATAATTTACAAATATATGTAATAGTTGAATTGGATTTTTTACATATTTGTAGAGCCATTTCACAATAAAATGGCAACAATTACAATTTCTATCCTCTATTGGCTGTAAATTGTAGATTGGAAGTTTCTACTTTTAATTCATACTTAAAGTCTCATTTTCTGTTTAGGGTAAACTTCATGATCCAGAAGGCATGGGCATTATTCCAAGAATAGTGCAAGATATTTTTAATTACATTTATTCTATGGATGAAAATTTGGAATTTCATATTAAGGTAAAATCCGTGGGGTATTTTGTTTTATATTAGAATAATTTTATTCCAAGAAATAATAAATGCTCTTTTGTTTTAAAAATATTTTTAGTTATTTTATGGACAGTTACAGTAGAAAGATCATTAGAGTTAGTAAACTGAGGGTTCTTAATCTGCAATTAGATGACCTTAAACAAGGTCATAAAGTCTTTTTTGTCTTAGCCTCCTCTGTAAAGTGATGGAGTTTATTACTGAACTCAAAGGTTCTTACTGCTCTCATGAGTCTAATTCATTGAAGATGGAGATATGTAATAGAAATTGCTTTTTAGTTACATGAGCAGTTTTTAGAGAATTTAGATATTCCTGTTAGAACATGAGCTGTGGCTGAGTTGTTAACTCTGTCCTCTGGTATAGATGGTACTTGGCACTCAAACCCCAATAAATTTAATGAACTAATTATAAATGATTTTATACTACTATAGTAGTATAAAATAGTAGTATATTAGTAGTATAGTAGTAGTAGTAGTAGTATAGTACTAGTAGTATAGTAGTATACTATTATACTACTAATAAATTATTTTATAATTTTAATTAGTTGATCTTTTTTTACTTTATTTCTTTGCCCTTCAGGTTTCATATTTTGAAATTTATTTGGATAAGATAAGGGACCTGTTAGATGGTAAGTTAAATTCTTGCTCTTTTATCATTTTAAAATAGCACATGTTACTTTTTTTAATAGGTGTGAGACCATTTCTAAGTAACCTCTATGAAATTGACTTAAATTACAAGAAACCAATTTTAAAGTTCTTTTAAAGTTAGTTGAATTTTTTTTACACATTGAATAACTTATTTAAAGCACATATTTATGGGTGCTTGTGTTTCTTAAGTAGTAATTAGAGAAATGGATTGTAGTTAGAGGTCCTGAGTCCTAGTCTGCTGTCAGATACATTGCCCTTGGGCAAACTGTTCAACCACTCTGGCTTATTATTTCCAAAATGTGGGTGGTAGAGGTTGCATTGGACCTAAAATTCTATACTGCTGCATTAAGTTTCTATTCAGATCTCCTCTGTTTCTACAGAGTCTTTTTTAATAGTGATGTGTTCATATTTTTAAAATTTACCTGTTATTAGGCCGCTTGGGAAAGGAAACAATCTATTGAATTAGCTATTTCATGACTAGTGTTAGAGTTTAGGAGAATGTTGCTGATATTATTTATTTGTCTTTTTCAGTTTCAAAGACCAACCTTTCCGTTCATGAAGATAAAAACCGAGTTCCCTATGTAAAGGTACTTATAAAATAATACAGAATGCTTGTTTAGAAAAATCCTGTAATAGGGGCGCCTAGGTGGCTCAGTTGGTTAAGCGTCTGATTCGGCTCAGGTCATGATTTCAAAGTTCATGAGTTTAAGTCCTGCGTTGGGCTCTGCTGACAGCTCAGAGCCTGGTGCCTGCTTCAGATTCTGTCTTCCTCTCTCTGCCTCAAAAATAAATAAACATTAAAAAAAAATTTTTTTTAAAGAAAAACCTGTAAGAAAATTTTTTAAGGTTATTGACATATTAAAAAAAATTATTTTATAGGGATGCACAGAGCGTTTTGTATGTAGTCCAGATGAAGTTATGGATACCATTGATGAAGGAAAATCCAACAGACATGTAGCAGTTACAAGTAAGTAGAATGTTTATTAACACGAGTTAAGGTACAGAGCTGCCTTAAAATATCTTTATCAAGTTGGTTAATTGTAAGATTTTTATGTAAAGTGATGCTTTAGAAATTATTAGTAAGGGAAAGCCATGTTTGTTTATAGTTGTTTGTGTAATTTCATTGCAGATATGAATGAACATAGCTCTAGGAGTCACAGTATATTTCTTATTAATGTAAAACAAGAGAACACGCAAACGGAACAAAAGCTGAGTGGAAAACTTTATCTGGTTGATTTAGCTGGTAGTGAAAAGGTAAAATCTTTATATTCTGGTAGATATTTAAGCATTTTTATAAACTTTAGCTTGAATTTGGACTTAGGCATTATTCATTGTTAACATCTTGAAAACTTATCAAATTGGATTTGGTAGTATTTTTGAGAGTTTAAAAGCATTGATGCATTGCCAATGACTACTTAAACTGAAAAATCAGTTGCAAGTTACTATCATTTGTGCCATAGTCCAGTTCAACCAATAGGTGTTACCTTTTACGTAGGGTATATGTTTTTATTGAGAATTAGTTCAGCATATATTGTTATCAATTTTATTAGTTATTCTTTTCCCAATTTTTGGTATCTATTTTATCCATATTGGCAGTAGGCTCCCTGTGAAAACTGATAACTATCCATTAGTCTTTTCTGGTTTGGTTGTACCTATTTTCTTTTCTTTGGATGATTATTTAATTATTACAGACTCTGCTGTGGACTATCATCTGATTATAATTTATGTGAAAATCAAAATAAATTCAAATATTTTAATATTGATCTCTGCAACCATTTTTGCTGTTTCACTAATTTGTTTCTTCTGATTAAAATGACATACCTACTCCCTTTTACTCAAGCCTTAAACATATCCTTCAAAGCCTGTCTTTAATTTTGTGAATTCTGAGAGGCTGTTTCTTCAGCCGACATTGCTAGTCTACTATTTTATCCTATCTTTAACATATGTATTTTATATCTTTTTTAAAAGCAGGTTTGCTTATATATTTAAATTCAGTACATAACAGAATATCAACCTTATGATTTAGCAAATTTTAAAAGGTTCCTCTTTAATGGAGCAAAGGGGATTAACAAATAGTAAATTGCAAATGTACCTGAAAATTTGTTATTTTCAAGAGCACAAACTAAAAATAAAATTCGGGATCTCCTTAATCACATTCTTGTCATGGACCTACAGTTGTCAGAAGACCAATACTCAAGTAGTGATAGCTTAGAGTAAATAATTGACAAAATCATGAAGCTTTTCATTTTGTTGTTTGCTGGTTATTGATGACCTCTGAACTTTTTAGAAAATTCAAAGAAAATAATTCTTAAACTCACAGTTTTGTTTTCATTCTTTTGAAATCTTATGCATAGGTTAGTAAAACTGGAGCTGAAGGTGCTGTGCTTGATGAAGCTAAGAACATCAACAAGTCACTTTCTGCTCTTGGAAATGTCATTTCTGCTTTGGCAGAGGGAAGTGTGAGTACACACGTCTTCTCTTTCCCTATGGTTATCTTATGGGGAATTACTTAAATATCAATGTATGTATATGCATGGATGTTTGTGGGGCCAGGGTGGAGCGGACATCTGGTGTTTTTAAGTCAGTATGTGTAAATTAGTTGTCTTTAGGAATTTATAGTAGTGTGTATGTTCTAGTTCCCATCATAATATTATCAGTTAAAATAGCCAAAATCCCTTTGTAATTTACTTAGAGTATTTATAAACAGATTTTATTCTGTAGAAACCCATTGGTCTTTGTTTCTTTTGTTTTTGTATTGTAGACGTATGTTCCATATCGCGATAGTAAAATGACAAGAATTCTTCAAGATTCATTAGGTGGAAACTGTAGAACCACTATTGTAATTTGCTGCTCTCCATCATCGTACAACGAATCTGAAACAAAATCTACACTCCTGTTTGGTCAGAGGTTTGTTGTTAAGAAAATACAAAGTCTAAATGTAGATAGGTCTTTTGTTTATTAAATCTAGGAAAATAAAGGTAGATATTCAAATGAGTGCATATTGTTAATATGACACAACTTTTTAATTGAGAGATAATACAAGCAAGGTCCATTTTTAAAACTGCTTAGATTTGAATTAAGTTTTAGTACATATTGAAATCAAATGTTAAATTCAGTCAAATTTATAGGAGAAGCTTTAAACATTAAAGAAAATAAGTATTTGAGTCAGATAACAAAGAAAAGCTTGACATCAAATTCTATGTTAGTCTGTTGACAGGTTCAAATAATGAGATAATATGAATTGGTTAACCTAGGAAAGTCAGTAGTGATGATTTTATTTTTGACCTTCAACAATAATTTTTTTTTATTCAGCCTTGCAAAAGAATTAGGAAAATATGGGCCCTTTTTTTTTTATCCTCCTCTGGTGGTTAATTTTTTTTGTCTTTAAGCTATTCACAGATTTGAGGACTGACCCAAATTTATTTAGCTTGTTGAAGAAGCACTGTAGTAATTATGGGTCTTTGTATTTAGTCTAAAGATAATTAAACAGTCAAATTACTCAGCCATATATGCCATACATATATATAAAAAACAGAGATCTATAGATAGTAATTGAAAATAGTTAATTTTAGTCACACTTTTTTCCTGCAATTACTTCTTTTAGGGCCAAAACAATTAAGAACACAGTTTGTGTAAATGTAGAATTAACTGCAGAACAGTGGAAAAAGAAGTATGAAAGAGAAAAGGAAAAAAATAAGACCCTGCGGAACACCATTCAATGGCTTGAAAATGAACTCAACCGGTGGCGTAATGGTAATAATTTATAAAATCTGTCATTTTGAGTTTGTTGAATATGAATGTAAAACTATTTTATAAATTTGAGACTGACACGAATATAAATAAGAATAGCAAAGCGTATCCATTTTTATTTTTTAAGTATTAGAGATCATCAAATAAAAATGACTGCAGTCTTTTAAATTCTGATTTTACCTGAAATAATAAATAGAGGCATAAAGGCCATCTTGGGAGCTATAGCAACCAAGGCACAGATGGCAAGTTTCCTAGATTAGGGAGGAAGCAATAAAAATTACAAGATTTGGTGACTGGATTTAGAAGATGGGGGTGAGTGAAAAGTAATTGTAGTTTTTTAAATCTCAGACTGAGCAGATAAAGTTGGTGAGAGCTGCTGAAATTGAATAAAATTGTCATTAGTTTTAGACAGGTGGATGTTTATTAACTATCTGTTGTCTTATTTTAGGAGAGACAGTGCCTATTGATGAACAGTTTGACAAAGAGAAAGCCAACTTGGAAGCTTTTGCAGTGGATAAGGATATTACCATCACCAATGATAAACCCGCAGCTACGATTGGAGTTACTGGAAACTTTACTGATGCTGAGAGAAGAAAGTGTGAGGAAGAAATTGCTAAATTGTACAAACAACTTGATGACAAGGTACGTATTGTTCACATTCTATTTTGTTTTAGAATGTTATGACATACAGGTATTTTTATTACCTAATTTTAATATTGTGGGTCCAGGTGACCTGTGTATACATCTTTCCTTGATTTGTTAACCTTTTGAAAATCGTAAAGTTGACCCTCAGACAACACTGGTTTGAACTGCATGGGTCCACTTAGATGTGGGTTTTTTTGATACAGTACAGTAATATAAATGTATTTTCTTTATGATTTTAATAACATTTTCTTTAAATACTATATATAATATAACATAAAAAATATGTTAATTGTCTATATTATTGGTAAACCTTCTATTCAACAGCAGACTACCAATAGTTTAAGTTTTGGGGAAGTCAGAGGTTACATGTGGATCTTCAACTCCATGGAGGGGTCAGCACCCCTAACCCTTGTATTGTTCGAGGGTCATCTGTTTTAATAAAAAATATAAAATCACAATTTCTGTTTCTGTGCAGAAACTATGTATGAGACCTAATTTTTTCCCCCTCTTCTTTAATTTTCTGAAGGAAATTGAACATTGGGTCATTGGAGAGCCTTAATGAAATGATCTCTTAGAATCAGGGGTCTAAGGACTCTATAATAAAGGTGATGCAAGAGATTAGAGAGGGAACAGAATAAAGTGGTAATAGTGTTTTCCTGCTTTGATTATATCCATTAGAAGTGTGAAAAATAAATTATAAAGCAAATAGGAAAGGGAAAACGAGAACAGTGAAGAGACTCGAAGAAAATAGTTCTGGTTTTGTTTTTAGGTGGAATTTTATATGTGTTGTAGGCAGATATGGCAAGTTTGAAGTAGCCGAATGGCCTTTCTATCTATCTTTCCTTCTTTCTTATTTAAATTCAAGTTAGTTAACATATAGTGTAGTCTTGGTTTAGGAGTAAAACCCAATGATTCATCACTTAATATAACACCTGATGCTTATCCCAACAAGTGCCCTGCTTAATGCCCATCACCCATTTAACCCATCCACCCACCCACCTCCCCTCCAACAGCCTTCTGTTTGTTCTGTGTTTAAGAGTCTCTTATGGCTTTCCTCCATGGCTTTCCTCCCTCTCTGTTTTTATATTTTTTTCTTTCCCTTCCCCTGTGTTCCTCTGTTGAGTTTGTCAAATTCCACATACGAGTGAAATCATAAATCTATCTCTGACTGATGGATTTTGCTTAGCATAATACCCTCCAGTCCTATCCAGTTTGTTGCAAATGGCAAAATTTCATTCTTTTTCATCACCAAGTAGTATTCCATTGTGTGTGTGTGTGTGTGTGTGTGTGTGTGTGTGTGTGTGTGTGTACCACATCTTTATGCATTCATCAGTTGGTGAACATTTGGGCTCTTTCCATAATTTGACTATTGTTGATAGTACTGCTGTAAACATGGGGGTGTGGAGGTGTATGTGCTCCTTCGAATCAGCATTTTTCTATCCTTTGGATAAATACTGAGTAGTGCAATTGTTTGGTTGTAGAGTAGTTGTATTTTTACTTTTTTGAAGAACCTCCATACTATTTTCCAGAGTGGCTGCACCAGTTTGCATTCCGACCAACAGTGCAAAAGGGTTCCCCTTTCTCCACATCCTTGCCAACATCTGTTGTTTCCTGAGTTGTTAATTTTAGCCACTCTGACTGTTGAGGTGGTATCTCAGTGTGGTTTGGATTTATATTTCCCTGATGATCAGTGATGTTGAGCATCTTTTCGTGTGTTTCTTAGCCATCTCCATGTCTGCTTTGGGAAAATGTCTATTCATATCTTCTGCCCATTTCTTCCCTGGATTATTTGTATTTTGAGTGTTGAGTTTGATAAGTTGTTTATAGATTTTAGATATTAACCCTTTATCCAGTGTGTCATTTGCAAATACCTTGCCTTTTAGTTTTGTTGATTATTTCCTTCACTGTGCAGAAGCTTTTTTATCTTCATGACATCCCAGTAGTTCATGTTTGCTTTTATTTTCCTTGCCTCCAGAGACATGTCAGGTAAGAAGTTGCTGCGGCCGAGGTCAAAGAGGTTGCCTGTTTTCTCCTGTAGGATTTTGATGGTTTCCTGTCTTACATTTAGGTCTTTCATCCATTTTGAGTTTATTTTTGTGTATTGTGTAAGAAAATGGTCCAGTTTCATTCTTTTGCATTTTGCTCTCCAGTTTTTCCAGCACCATTTGCTGAAGAGATTGTCTTTTTTCCATTGGATGGTCTTTCTTGTTTTGTTGAAGATTAGTTGGCCATATATTTGTGGGCCCATTTCTGGGTTCCATTGGTCTGTGTGTTTGTTTTTGTGCCAATACCATACTGTCTTGATGACAGCTTTGTAATACAGCTTAAAGTCTGGGATTTTGATGCCTCCAGCTTTGGTTTTCTTTTTCAAGGGTACTTCAGCTATTCGGGGTCTTTTCTGGTTCTATACAAATTTTAGGATTGTTCGTTCTAGCTCTGTGAAGAATGCTGGTGTTATTTTGATGGGGATTGCATTGACTGTGTCTTGATTTGGGCAGTATTGACATTTTAACAGTATTTGTTCTTCTTTCTGTGAGCGTGGAAAATAGTTTTCAGTGTACAGATCTTTTACCTCTATGGTTAGGTTTATTCCTAAGTATTTTACGGTTTTTGGTGCAGTTGTAAATGGGATTGATTTCTTGATAGCTCTTTGCTGCTGCTTCATTATTGGTGTATAGAAATGCACCAGATTTTCTATATATTGGTTTTATATCCTGTGACTTTGCTGAATTTGTATATCAACTCTAGCAGTTTTTTGGTGGAGTCTTTCAGGTTTTCCATGTAGACTATCTTGTCCTCTGTGAAGAGTAAGAGTTCGACTTCTTCCTTGCCAGTTTGGATACCTTTTGTTCTTTTTGGTGTCTTGATTGCTGAGGCTAGGACTTCCAGTACTGTGTTGAACAACACTGCTGAGAGTGGGCACCCCTGTTGTGTTCTTGATCTTAGGGGGAAAGCTCTTAGTTCTTCCCCATCGAGGATGATATTAGCTATGGGCCTTTCATATGTGGCTCTTATGATGTTAAAGTATGTTCCTTCTTTCCCTATTCTTTTGAGAGTTTTTATCAAGATGTTGTATTTTGTCAAATGCTTTTTCTGCATCTATGGAAAGGATCATATGGTTCTTATCCTTTTTTTTATCACATTGATTGATTTGAGAATACTGAACCAGCCCTGCAGCCCAGAAATAAATCCCACTTGATCACGGTGAATAATCTTTTGATGTACAGTTGAGTTCAATTTGCTAATATCTTGTTGAGAATTTTTGCATCCATATTCATCAGTGATGCTGGCCCGTAATTCTCCTTTTTAGTGAATGGCCATTACTTTCAATAATAAATTTAAACATGTTTATTATTTTTTAGCATTTAAAGTATTTAATGAATAACTTTTATAAGTTTAAGCTTTTTTAATTGCATGGTGAATGTTATAATTATTAATTGAAAGACATTCCATCTCTTTCAACATTTTTTTAGGAGATTGAAATAAGCAATGTTGGACTTGGAGAAACAGTTTTGAAATACCTTGATTGGGGGAATAGTAACCTTATAATTCGTATTAGAAAATAATTAGAATCAGATTGTGAGCAATTTTGTTAACTTGGTACTTTAAAATTCTAGGATGAAGAAATTAATCAACAGAGCCAGTTGGTAGAGAAACTAAAGACACAAATGTTGGATCAAGAAGAGGTAAGTTGAATACTTTACATACTGCTTTCAGGAGAGCTTTATAATTTGTCGTTATTATTTCAACATAAAAGATGAACCTACAGATCTCAAAATATACTAGAGTCCATTTAAAAATGTTTTGAATGTGACTGCTTCTCTGTGGATTGTGCTCTCTGTGCTATCATATGGGTTGAAGCAAAGATTGATTTCCTCTTAAAGTATTTGTTTTTAGTATTTTTTTTTTAATGTTTATTTTTGAAAAAGAGAGAGACACTGTGTGAGGGGGGAGGGGCAGAGAGAGAGGGAGACACAGAATCTGAAGCAGGTTCCAGGCTCCAAGCTGTCAGCACAGAGCCCAACGCAGGGCTCGAATTTGTGAACCTTGAGATCATGACCTGAGCTGAAATTGGACACTTAACCAACTGAGCCACCCAGACACCCCTAGGAATTTGGTTTTTTTTTTTGTTTTTTGTTTTTTTTAAGTTAGAGTTCTAACTGGAGGGGAGAAGATAACAATTTTCAGTATTATTCTTTAACATATTTCTAATGGACTTTTTAACTCTGTCTTCTTCTTTCCTTGCTTAAAATATGGTGCTGTTTTATCTCCTTATTCTCCCCAAAACATTTCTTACTGATTCTTGAGAAAGACTTACTACACTGGACTGGGATAACTTCAGACTCTCCTTCCCTTCATGGAAAGTATTTCCCCAAGGAAATGAAGGAAAGAATATAAAAAAACAGCATGTTTTATTACCATTCACTTAAACACACAGAGTTTAAAGGGATGATTAAACAAGGAAAAATACTGATTTCTGAATTACTTTGACCTGTCTTTAATAATTGCATAATTTGAGGTATGACTTATTGTTGGAATGAGATTATCAGTGAATGAAATCCTTTGGGACTCCTCTCACCATGTCTACCCTCATTGAACCCATTCATTTCTGCCTTCTTTCAAGTTTCTCTTCTCTAGTTTGTCACCTAGTTTGGACCGTCAATTTATCTTACCTGGGAGAGCAGGGGGATAATTGAAAAATGGTACATCATTTAAGGTTTGTTTTGGAAATGTGGGCAAAAACTGTATAGCTTCAATAAGGAAAAGATAGCCACTGTCTACCAACTTAATCCTAGTCACGTCATCTTTGCACTTACTTAAATTATAGCATGTTTTCTCAAAAGGGGCACTAGTAATTTGCATAATTTTTCATTATATTATTCTGTTTTGTATGTTATAGGACATTTAGTACCCCTGGTCCCTACTTCTAAGTGCCATTAGCATTCTGCCCCATTAGAAATACTCCTACACATTTCCAAATACCCCTTCTTTAAAGCCACTGACCCTGGATGATTACAGTGTTCTCCAGACTAGTGTCTTGGTTTCTCTCCAGTTCAAATTTTATTTGTTGATACTAAATTTTCCTGGGACATAATTTAGGTGTCACCCCTGGTTGCCCAAAGAAAATCTGAAGTCTTCTAAACATCTACTAATTTCCTTGTTTTTCTATGCTCACCATTCATGAACCTAATATGCCTGTTCCTTTCTATTACATTCATTTACACATGACTAAGATACCTATTCTAGGGGCATCTGGGTGGCTCAGTGGGTTAAACCTACAATTTCGGCTCAGGTCATGATCTCACGGTTCGTGAGTTCAAGCTCCATGTCTGGTTCTGTGCTGACAGCTCAGAGCCTGGAGCCTGCTTCAGTTTGTGTCTCCTCTCTCTGCCCCTCCCTCACTTGCATGCACATGCACGCTTTCAAAAAATAAACATTAAAAAAAAAGTTTTTAAATGCCTGTTCTAGCCTCCTTCTTTGTGAATAACCTACAGAAATACCTACCCTCCTGTTTTAAATACTACCAAGTACTTTTTATGTGTTATGTCCTGTTGCCTCTTTTATGGCTCTTAACATTCTATCTCATGCGTTTATTTATGTACCTGTGTTTCTTCTACTAGATTCCTCAAAGACAGAGTCATTATTTGATTTCCTTGCTGTCTCCCACAGTGTCTAGCACATTGCCTGCACATAGTAGTTAGTAAATCTGTTGAATGAATAAATACTAACAGCTAATTGCATCCATATTTTATTCACTGTATATAGCATATGATGAAGCAAATAGATTTTTTTAAACCTGTATACTTTTACTCTTTCATGTAGCTTCTGGCATCGACCAGAAGAGATCAAGATAATATGCAAGCTGAACTGAATCGCCTTCAAGCAGAAAATGATGCCTCTAAAGAAGAAGTAAAAGAAGTTTTACAAGCCTTAGAGGAGCTTGCTGTCAATTATGATCAGAAGTCTCAGGAAGTCGAAGATAAAACTAAGGAATATGAATTGCTTAGTGATGAACTAAACCAGAAATCGGTAAACTATGATTTTGTTTTCTTAATACTTTATTATTATTTTTTTAATGCTTGTTATTTTGAGAGTGAGAAAACATGCATGCGTGGGAAGGGTGGGGGAAGAGAGAGTGTGTGAGAGAGAGAGAGAGAGAGAGAGAGAGAGAGAGAATAAATCCCAAGTAGGCTCCACACTGTAGCCTGGAGCCCGGCATGGGGGCCAGTCTCAAGAACCATGAGATCATGACCTGAGCAGAAATAAAGAGTCGGATGCTTAACCAGCGGAGTCTCCCAGGCGCCCCTAATACAAGTATTCTTAATTGAAATTATCTCAGTAACTTCTTTCTATGTAAGCCCAAGACTGATGGTATCAATTCTTAAGGAATTCCAGGTCTCAACTTCACTTCCTCCTTTATATGAAGCCTTAGAGGTAAAGAAGAAGGCTGTTTTTTTAGTTCCTGAAAGTCTATTAATGGGTAATTAAAATGCCATTTTAAGACTTGCTGACTATTCCTAATATTCTGATGTTAAAGGGGAAATAAGTTAGCTTCTAGTTGCTAGAATAACTTCTAGTAAAGTTATTAGATGATTGTTCAAACTGTAAATTGAGAAAAAGAAAAATATATAACTTCATATAATTTGGGTTTTGTTCACTGTTAAACTCACAGCCCCTGGAGCAGAGCCCACCTGGCACATCTTCCTTGTGATTCCACAGTAGATAAGAATCTTTGTTTGTCATCATTGCTATAGAACAGGATTTGCCACCCTCCTGGAGTGATGCTGAAGATAATAGATAGCTGTGATAATGACTGCTATACTTCCAGCATCACCGTGGATGAGCTTTCTCATTAAGGATTTATTATTGCTAATGCTAACTTCTTGTCTAGAAACCACATCTAGAGTTGGACTCAGGATCAGTGTTCACTGCTTACTTCCCTGTCCATGTTCATCTATCTAAAGGAAAGCAATCAACACTATTTCTAAAGTTTTCGTACCCCTGATAAATTCATTTTCCCTTTCTAATCTCCAAAGTTACAGTTAAGCTGGAAGTTACAATTTCACAGCATGGAAACCAAGGTGCCTTTATAGCTCTTACTGAGTTGCATTATTAGCAAACCTAATTACCATTTGGAAGAGCAGTAGGAATTTCTTACATCTCTATAAGCTGTAAGTTGGTCTTTGGTCACCTATTTCAGTCTTTAAGACATTTGTGTCTGTGTCCCAGTTACGAAGCTGAATCTGTCAGCACTGTATTGGTAATAGGAGTTAGAAACCTTATAGCGTTCTGCATCTTTGTATATGCGTACAATATTCCTGCTCAGTTGTTAGAGAAAATACCTGGTGATTTAAACATTAAAGCTTACTACCTGGGGCTCCTGGGTGGCTCAGTCAGTTGAGCGACCGACTTCGGCTCAGGTCATGGTCTCACGGTTTGTGAGTTCAATCCCCGCGTCAGGCTCTGTGCTGACAGCTCAGAGCCTGGAGCCTGCTTCTGATTCTGTGTGTGTGTCTCTCTCTCTGCCCCTCCCCCCACGCATGCTCTCTCTCTCTCTGTCTCAGAAATAAATAAACATTAAAAAAATAAAAAAATAAAGCATACTACCTTATGAGACTTGAAAGATACCTGGTATTTTATATTAAATTGGGTGAGTACACTACTGATATTCAGAAACTTAAGGAAATGACCATAAGAAACAAAAAACTGAAATGATGGCATCTTTACTCATTTATTTTTAGTGCAACTTACTTTTAGTCAGTATCTGACTTGTGCTATAATGATTAGTTTTAAAGTGGCCAAAATGGTTGGACTTTTCAAAGCTGTGATGACTTTCTTGTTGATAAACCAGCTATTATTTTAAACTTAAAGTAATTAAATTCAGTAATACTATTTCATCACTATCTCCTAAATAACTTTATATCATGTAGTAGTAGTAATTATCAGGTGGATTCTTTCCAGTGACTGTGTATGTAGAAAGTATATAAAGAAAACCTACAAACCATCTAGAAAATTCAGTTCTAACATTAATTTGCTCAGATGCTGTTTCCAAATATAAGCTATACTGTGGAAGTAAAAGAAAATTCAATCTAATTAATATGGAAATTTCCCATTTCTAGGCAGAAAATATTACCCAGTCTCAAAAATTAGTGAAATGATACAAACTACCTGCTCGTAATGGAGCATAATATGGCTATTTTATGTAGTCTATTAGGTCTGAAATATTTTGTAAGTTTGAACTGAGAGCTGTCCCAGAACTCGGTAGAATAGTTAGTTCAAAAAACTGAAAGTAGAGGGGCACCTGGCTGGCTCAGCTGGTTGAGTGTGTGACTCTTGATCTCATTGTTGTGAGTTTGAGCCTCACGTTGGGCGTAGAGAATACTTAAAATTAAAGTCTTAAAGTCTGAACTAGAAAATAATGCTTTTGTAAGTACCGGGTGAAAACTTGGGATGTGTCAATATTTGAAGTAATATTTCATTTAATAGATTTAACTGTGTCTTTTGTTTGGATTATGTTAGGCAACTTTAGCAAGTATAGATGCTGAACTTCAGAAACTTAAGGAAATGACCAACCACCAGAAAAAACGAGCAGCTGAGATGATGGCATCTTTACTAAAAGACCTTGCAGAAATAGGAATTGCTGTAGGAAATAATGATGTAAAGGTAAGTAATAATAACCAAATATTAAGCATAATTATTTGTACACCACTCATACTTCTGTTTACTACTAACTTTTTACAAATTTCTTTTCATACCCATTATCTCATGCACAACAGCAATGCATAGTAGATGGTAATAGGTGAGAAAAGAATAAGGGGCACTCAGAAAGTATATTCAGTAAGTATTTATTTGGACCCCATGTTTGGTTCTTTACTATGTATGTTTGCATTTAGGAATTATGTTAGTTACAGTACTTGAAAGTATGTCACTGGGACAACAGTGAAGATTAGCTCAGGGAGTAAACTTGTAAATGAATTGGCCTGTGGTTTGTTTTAAATGTTTGAAAAGATAAAAGATGGATATGCTTATTAATTTTTTTAAGTTTTATTATAAAAATTTTTAAACAGTAGAGAGAATAATACTGTGAACCTCAGAGTTATTATCAAAAATTTGCCACACCTGGGGCGTCTGGGTGGCGCAGTCGGTTAAGCGTCCGACTTCAGCCAGGTCACGATCTCGCGGTCCGGGAGTTCGAGCCCCGCGTCAGGCTCTGGGCTGATGGCTCAGGGCCTGGAGCCTGTTTCCGATTCTGTGTCTCCCTCTCTCTCTGCCCCTCCCCCGTTCATGCTCTGTCTCTCTCTGTCCCAAAAATAAATAAACGTTGAAAAAAAAAAAAAATTTGCCACACCTATTTTATTTATGCCATTTTTCTGATAGTCTTTTTTAGGGTACTAACATTGGTTATGTTAGCACTAGGCATGTGGTAAAAAAAAACGTTTAGTGACCTGGTTTTAAAACTTAGACCAGAAAAGCACACTAGGACTCTTAGCTGCAAGCACATGCACATAATATGAAAGATTTGTATGTTGCGCTAGGTATTTGTTTGGATTTTATCTTCTTGATTAAAGCTTAATTTTGTAACAGAACAAACTAGGGTTGATAGTGACAGCCTACTAAGAATAAGAAGCCCAGTTTAACAAGAGCTTGAAATGAGTAAGTTTGCAATGTGGAACACACATTCCTTTTGTCAATTGTTATTCAAATTTGCTGTTTGTTGATGGAGGCAGGGATTCATTCTCCTCATATATTATTGTTTAACATTGTCATGCCATTGAAACAGAGGAAAAATGTTATTGTTAAATACTGGATGACTTGACTTGTTCTCTCTCTTCACTCGCTTGTCTTTTCACTCACTTCATCACTCGCTTCTGTCATTCATTAGGGTGGTCTAATGTGAGATGATAGAGCTGTGGGAATCTTTTGGGATGGAAAAGTAAATTTACTTAATATCACTAAACACTAGAATGGTGTTCAAAATTTGCTTTGTAAATTTGCAGCTTCTTTTTAGAAAAATCTTCCCATTTTGTGTTCAACTAATCTTACATGAAAAGGTGGTAAAGATAGGGAAAATAAGAGTAGAAATTTCGGCTTATGTTCAGTGGTAGAGCCAATGATAGAATACAGGTTCCCTTACTCCCAGACTGCTTTTTTCACTATACCATTATAGCATTTTGAAAACAAGTCAGCCTTGCAAATAGCTTCTTTTTTTTTTAATGTATGAATTCTCAATATTTTTGTCATTTATATGTAATTCTTTTCCTCTTAACATCACCAGTAAGTACTGCTTGTGTTTTTTACGTTATGGTTCACTCGTGTTGTACAATTTTGTGGATTTTGACAATACATAATTCAGATCCACCATTACAATATAATAATGTAGATTACCTAACAAATCCCTTTTTACCCTATTCATGCCTCAGCCCTGAACCTCTAGCAGCCAGTGATCTTTTCACTATGTGTGCAGTTTTGCTGTTTCCAAAATAACACATAGTTGGAATTAGACAGTAAATGTCCTTTTCAAACTGGCTTATTTTTCTTAGCAATGTGCATTTAAGGTTCTTCCATGTCGTTTTGTGGCGTGGTAGCTCATTTCTTATATCACCAAATATTCCATTGTATAGATGTACTAGTTTGTTTATCCATTCATCTATTGAGGGCCATCTTGGTTACTTCCAGTCTTTGGCACTTATACATAAAGCTGCTATAAACTTGTGTACACGTTTTCCTGTGGACATAATTTTTCAACTCAGTTGGTTAATACCCAGGAGCATGATTGCTAGATCATATGTTAAGATAGTGTTAGCTTTGTAAGAGACTCCCAAGGTGGCTACAGCATTTTGTATTCCAACCAGCAGTGAGTGAGAGTTCTTGTTACTTCACACCCTCACAAGTATTGGTGTCACAAGTATTGGTTTTTTGGTTTGAGATGTGTAGTGTTATCTTGTTTTAATTTGCATTTGGGATGTTTTGTTACCTTGAGTTCTTTGTATATTTTGGGTAACAGTCCTTTACCAGATATGTGTTCTGCAAATATTTCTCCAAGTCTGGCTTTATCTTTTCATTCCCTTTAATTTTAATGACGTTCAACTTGAAAATTTTTTCTTTCAGGATTGTGTTTCTGGTATTGTATCTAAAAACTCATCTCCAAACCCAGGGTCATCTAGATTTTCTCCTATGTTCTAGAGGTTTTTTGGTTTTATACTTACATTTAGGTCTATGATCCATTTAGAATTAATTTTTCTGTGAGATAAAAAGGGTCTGTCCAGCTTCATTGTATTACATGTGGCTGGATAGTTTTTCTAGGACTGAATCTTGAAGATCTATCTCCAGGTTACCTGGGTGGCTCATTCGGTTAAGTGTCTGACTCTTGATTTTGGCTCAGGTCATGATCTTATAGGTCTAGAGATGTGGGCTCTGCACTGAGTGTGGAGCCTGCTTAAGATTATCTCTCTCACGCGTTTGTGTGCATTTGTTCTCTTGTGTTCTCACTGTCGCTCTCAAAAAAAAATCTCCATTGAATTGCCTTTGCCCCTTTGTCAGAGATCAATTGACTGTATTTGTGTGTGTCTGTTCCTGGGCTCTCTTCTGTTTTAGTTACCTGTCCTTTTGTCAGTACCCCACCATCTTGATTACTGTAGCTTTAGTAAGTCTTTAGGTTAGGTAGTGTCAGTTCTTTGATTTTGTTGTTCTTTAGTGTTGTGTTGGCAATTCAAGGTCTTTTGCCTTTCCCTTTAAACTTTAGAGTCAAATTTGTTGATAGCCATAAAATAACTTGCAGGAATTTTGATGAAGATAATGTTAAATCTATAGATCAAGTTAGGAAGAATGGACATCTTGAGTCTTTCTTTCCCTGAATATAGAATATCTAACATTTATTCAGTTCTACATTGATTTCTTTTGTCCTATTGATTTTATACCTGTTCTATTACATTTATGCCTAAATAATTCTTTTTTTCTCTTTATTACAATGTCAGTGCCACTGTGTTTTTAATTTCAAGTTCCCTTGTTCATTGCTGGTATATAGGAAAGTGACTTTGGTATATTAATCGTGTATTCTGCAATGTTACTATGATAGTTTATTTTAGGAGTTTTTTTTTTTTTTTTTTTTTTAAACAATCCTATCTGCAAACAAAGACAGTCTTAATTTCTTCCTTTTCAAGTTCCACTTAATTTTGACACTGAATATTGTACTGGAATTTTGTAATGAAACTTAAGGAATGTATAGTTACCACAGTTCTTTTGGTGAGCTTAAGAGTCATCCTTCCTCTGCCACCTACACATCAGTATTTGTAAAGTTTTAATTTGGACTCACATATGATTAGGAATGAAGAGGAAATCAAAAATAGAAAGAAGCAAGTGTCATCGGTTTTGTTTGTTTTTAGGTTGCTTTTTTTTTTTCTCTTGCAAGCATGTATTAACATTAAGTTGGGAGGCTCAGTTGGTTAAGTCTCTGACTTTGGCTCAGGTCATGATCTCACAGTCTGTGGGTTTGAGCCCCACGTCAGGCTCCATGCTGACAGCTCAGAGCCTGGGGCTGCTTTGGATTCTGTGTCTCCCTCTCCGCCCCTCCCCTGCTCACCCTCTGTCTCTGTCTCTTTCTCTCTCTCTCTCAAAAATGAATAAACATTAAAAACATTTTTTAAAAAAACAAAATAAGGAAGGCGAGGCGTCTGGGTGGCTCAGTCAGTTAAGCGTCTGTCTTTGGCATAGGTCATGATCTCTCAGTTCGTGGGTTTGAGCCCCGTGTGGAGTTCTGTGCTGACAGCTCGGAGCCTGGAGCCTGTTTCAGATTTTGTGTCTCTTTCTCTTTCTGCCCCTCCCTCCGAGTCTGATTCTCTCTCCCTCCTTCCCTCCCTCCCTCCCTCCCTCCCTCCCTCTCTCTCTCTCTCTCTCTCTCTTTCTCTCTCTCTCAAAAATAAATAAACGTTAGGGGCGCCTGGGTGGCTCAGTCAGTTGAGCATCCGACTTTGGTTCAGGTCATGATCTCACAGTTCGTGGGTTCAAGCCCCGCATCAGGCTCTGTGCTGACTGCTTGCTTGCTTCAGAGCCTGGAGGCTGCTTTGGATTCTGTGTCTCCTTCTTCCTTTGCCCCTCCCTTGCTCCTGCTCTCACTCTTATCTCTCAAAAATAAATAAATGAAATAAATAAATAAATAAATAAATAAAGCAAGCAAGCATTAAAAAACATTATTGTTTTTAATTTTTCTTTTTTTTTCTGACAGCAGCCTGAGGGAACTGGCATGATAGATGAAGAGTTCACTGTTGCAAGGCTCTACATTAGCAAAATGAAATCAGAAGTAAAAACAATGGTAAAACGCTGCAAACAGTTAGAAAGCACGCAAACTGAGAGCAACAAAAAAATGGAAGAAAATGAAAAGGAGTTAGCAGCATGCCAGCTTCGTATCTCTCAAGTATGTATTATTATAGAACAAAGTTTAAGGAAAATGACCTTCTATAGGTTATTTTGGGTAACAATTAAAAGGGTAATGCAAGTAGTTTTTTCCTAGGTTCTCTGCAGTATAGCAACATGAATGAATTTAACTGGGTTATGTTTATTGACATGTATAGAAATTTATTAGAAAGCTGTAACTGATTTGACTATTGAAGAATTCTAGGGTAGACAAAACTGCAAGACCCGTTTTCTGGCTTTGGCAACTGAATGGATGAGGTCCTTCACCAAGATAGGAATTATGTAAGGAGGGAAAGAGAGTAGTATTAGATGGAGATAATAGTAAGAATATTATTTCATATGTCAGCTTTCAGTACCTTAATGTGCAAATGTTATAAGTTAAACAGGTGACCATTTCAATGATTAAATTCTTTATTGTTGCAATATATATTTAGATACATAGATAAAACCTTGCTTTCTGTTAACTTTATCTGTAAAATGTGCGTGTAAGATTTTTTTGCACTTCATTCATATCAGTATGTTTTTTCCCAAAAGCATGAAGCCAAAATCAAATCATTGACTGAATACCTTCAAAATGTGGAGCAAAAGAAAAGACAGCTAGAGGAATCTGTCGATTCCCTCAGTGAAGAACTAGTCCAACTTCGTGCACAAGGTATTAGCTTTCAGTGTTTTATGACTTCTTGTCTATATTCTTCCCTTAGTATAATTGTAGTAAACTTATATTCAAACTGATAGAAAATAGTAGGAATATGGGTAATTTGCAATAGGAAACAAATAATACCTTTTAACGTGGCTTTGACACATATTTTTGCAAAATTGTGTTTGAATGTGGAAGTGGTCAATCTAGGAATTTCCCACAGTCATGAGGTTGTATATATATGTATAAATCGTAATATAGGGGATGTGGTGGAAAGCTATCTCATTCCCTACCATTCCCTAACCAGTCTGTTCCAGGATTAGGCAAAGAAAATAAAAGAAACTGTAACCATAATACTAACACAATGGATATAACTAAGAGTCAAAATGTTCTGAACTTCAAGAGCAAGATTTACTGTATGGCATTTGGATAAAGTCTAGTACTGTTAAGCAACAGATCCCTCATTAAACCTATTTGCTCCTTGGTTTATAGGAAGAACTTTAAGGCTTATTTCTTCTCCTGTTTTCTCTCTCTACCCAAACAGAGAAAGTGCATGAAATGGAAAAGGAGCACTTAAATAAAGTTCAGACTGCAAATGAAGTTAAGGCAAGTTTGATGTAGCATTAGATTCTAATGACTTGAACTCGTTATTCTTATGTTGATTAATCTTACCTTAACATCCTTTTCCCCCAATAATTTTAGCAAGCTGTTGAACAGCAGATCCAGAGCCACAGAGAAACACATCAAAAACAAATTAGTAGTTTGAGAGATGAAGTTGAGGCAAAAGAAAAACTTATTACTGATCTTCAAGAGTAAGTAAACTTTTCTTCCCTCTAAGATATTAGAAGTAACACAGAAAGATGGACTATTTAGCAAGAGGCAATAATAAATTATTGATGGACAGTATGTCCATTTTAGAAACCTGCATTTTTCATTGATACTGTCATTTTGACTTGAAGATAAAGATTTTTTTTAGCTTATGAGCATAACTTCTAAGTTCCAGATGAAATTTTTAAAAATTAACTTCCTCTTTGAAAATTTCTTAACAGAGAAAAAACTTTATTGGAAATTGTGAGGTTTAGAAGTTTTTAAGTTTTTATTTTATTTTAATTCAAGAAGTTTTTTTTAATAGTTGTCATCTTAGTTTTTCTAGAAGAGGTTTTCCCTATTTCCATAGCCATATGCATATATAGGCTAGAATTTATAGAAATTGGAGGTCTGCAACCAAATCATGATTTGAGTAAGAACCAGAGGTGACTAACAAAAAATGATAAATTTTGACATGTGGATCTTAATGTTAATACCTAATGGATTTAGGGACAAGGGTTCAGGGAAATGATGAATATAGAATGAGAGTCATGATTTCAAACCAAAATATGAAAAATATTATATGACTGAAAGTAGTAGCCACGTGCTCTTCCTTTCTTTTCTCCCTGCTGTGAGGACAGGATAACAGGTAGTCTTGAGTATTTCAGTAATGAGATTATAGAACTAAAGAATTTGATGAAAACATTTTAATGGTGCCATTCAGAAGACAATGCTGTTGATACTGTGTTATGTTTTTTTCTTTTGTCAGCCAAAACCAGAAAATGATGTTAGAACAGGAACGTCTGAGAGTAGAGCATGAGAAATTGAAAGCTACAGATCAGGAAAAGAGCAGAAAACTACATGAACTTACGTGAGTAAATGTTTTAATTCAAGTTTAAAAATAAAAACTAGAGGGGCGCCTGGGTGGCTCAGTCAGTTAAGCATCCAACTTCGTCTCAGGTCATGATCTTGCGGTTCGTGAGTTCGAGCCCCGCATCGGGTTCTGTGCCAACAGCTCAGAGCCTGGAGCCTGCTTCGGATTCTGTGTCTCCCTCTCTCTCTGCCCCTCCCCTGCTTGCGTGCTCTCTCTCTCAAAAATAAATAAACAGTAAAAAAAATAAAATAAGATGAAAACTAGGGGGATATCTGGGTGGCTCAGTTGGTTAAGTGTCTGACTCTGTTTCAGCTCAGGTCATGATTTCATAGTTTGTAAAATCGAACTCCAAGTTAGGCTCTGTGCTGACAGCATGGAGCCTGTTTGGGATCCTCTCTGCCCCTCCCCTGTGTGCACGCTGTCTCTCAAAATAAATTTTAAAACTTAAAAATTTTTAAAAAATAAAAACTAAATTAGAGGATTGCAGATATTATTCTTGCTATATCCAATGAATACATTTTTCAGTTTGTATAGGTTAAAGGGTATTTTTCTTAAACCTCTGATTTGGTTTGATTTATACCTTAAAACTTGGCAATAATATACTATATATTATTGTAGTTTAGCAAAGGCAAGATACTGTATTTTTCACTGATAGTCAAGATTCAGATTTCTGTGCTACCATATTAGTTGAAGATCCATTGTAAAAATATACCTTATATGACATTAAGTCATTTCAGAGATTTCAGGGTCTGCCAAAAAAAATTGAATTTTTGTCAGATTTGATTTTGCATAAAAGACGATTATTGTTTCAGCCTTGCCTCTTGAACAGAGGTTTTCACCATTTACTTTTTTCCTAACATACTAAAAATATAGTCTGTACTTACTTTTCTAGAATCTGAGCAGGTACAAAACACATGATTATAACTTTTCCTATCTTGAATTTATGAAAGACGATTTGTAAGTGGAACTGCTGTTATTAGGATGGTCACAGATCAGGATCAACTCAGAGTTGGTTTTATAAAAACTAGCGAATCTCAACCATAATTTTGTTTAGAATAATTCCAATATAAAATACATAAAATGTTTTAGTCTTCAATAATTTATAATCTCTAATTCCCACTTAATAGGAATTATTTTGGATAAATAGCAGTATGTTCTATGTGGCACTAAAATATCAGAACCACTCCTTATTCTTTGAATTCTGCTGCATTTTATTTCATCTCTTCTGCTATAAGGGGTTTTTTTCCTAATAAACTATAGATTTAGAAGGAAATTATAAGGCATAAAAATTTATTTGAAAATAAAACTATGACTTTATGAAATTCAACTTGAAAATTATGTATATTCTTCTGTTAGAGTCATGCAAGATAGACGAGAACAAGCAAGACAAGACTTGAAAGGTTTGGAAGAGACAGTGGTAAGAAAAACTTGAAAATAAATAAGATAGTGGGATGTTTAATGGGTTTCCCCTGGCTTATGACTAAAGTTAAAGACCAAATTCCAAAAACATTGCTGTTCTTAATTCAAGGCAAAAGAACTTCAGACTTTACACAACCTGCGTAAGCTCTTTGTTCAGGACTTGGCCACCAGAGTTAAAAAGGTAATAAAATAATGCTGAGGTGGGTATTTATATAAGTGGTGTTTACTATGATTATTTATGTTCATAAGTGAAATAATTTTATATTATCAAAACAATTTCTGTGTAGTTAAGGTTAGATTTTTTTTTAATCTTTAATGTTTTTGTAGTATTCATTGACCTTCTTTTCTTAGAGTGCCGAGATTGATTCTGATGACACTGGAGGCAGTGCTGCTCAAAAGCAGAAGATCTCCTTTCTTGAAAATAATCTTGAACAACTCACTAAAGTGCACAAACAGGTAATAGAGAGTGTATTTTATGGTAGCTGCAAATTAAGAAAAAAATTGAGGAGTGTTTATATATTTCAGAGTACTAAGGAATTCTCATACCCTGAGCTGTTCCATTATTTTAATCAAGCAATTATATAAATAAATCACTAGCAGTTTTTAGGGAACTTAATATTTTTAACAACCCTTTTATCAAGAGGCCATTGAAAATGGTTAGTATTATTTCTTTTCTAGGATTTTAAGTCTTGTCAGTTTTTCTCAGTTATTCATGGTAATTAAGAAACATTTTTTTATAAATTTTTTTTAATGTTTATTTTTGAGAGAGAGCATGAATGGGAGAGGGGCAAAGAGAGAGGGAGACACAGAATCCTAGGCAGGCTCCAGGCTCTGAGCTTTCAGCACAGAGCCTGATACGAGGCTCAAATCCATGAACTGCAAAATCATGACCTGAGCCGAAGTCAGATGCTTAACCGAGCCACCCAGGTGCCCCTTAAATTTTTTTTTTGGTGTTTTATTATTTTCTTAGTGCATGAGCAGGGGAGGGGCAAAAAGAAGGAATTCCAAGCAGGCTTTTCACTGTCAGTACAGAGCCTGATGCAGGGCTCAAACTCACAAACTGTGAGATCATGACCTGAGCCAAAATCAGGAGCCGCTTAAGTAAACTGAGCCACCTAGGCACCCCCATGGTAATTTAAAAATCTTCAATAGATAGGTCTTTGTAGTTACAAATACATTTTTTTTGTCTTTTGTCTTTTTACATTTAATGCCCCAGAGTGTGAAATAAAATAATGAGGCAGTTCATTTTTTTTTTTTTAAATAATGCTTTCACATTACCTAAACTATGTGGGTTTTTATTGTTTTGCTTTCTGTGCCTTGATATGTGACTTAATTATTTTTAAAGTTTCTTAGTGCACTCAATCGTACATTTCGTTATTGTAGACCTGATGTTTGCACCAGAGTAAAGTTAAGGGAATTTTAGCCTTTTTTTGCTTTCAAAACTTGATTTTAACACTTAACATGGTATTTACCAGATGTTACAATTTCCCGTCACTGGCTAGTGGGGAGAAAGAACCCTTTCCCTCAACCCCTCCCAAAATTAAATGAAGTTATATTTTGTGAGACACACATATGGATCTGTATGGATGTATGTATTCTTTGCTTATTGCTGCCTAAATTGTTAGATAAATGGAAAACATTAATATAAAATGTAGTTTTCTTTTCTAACGAGAAGTTATGAAACATTCATACTTCTTCAATTCATCTTGTTAAAGCTAAAATCCTTATTTTCTTTATGTACTTTTAGTTGGTACGTGATAATGCAGATCTTCGCTGTGAACTTCCTAAGTTGGAAAAGCGACTTAGAGCTACAGCTGAGAGGGTAAAAGCTTTGGAGTCAGCACTGAAAGAAGCCAAAGAAAATGCATCTCGTGATCGCAAACGCTATCAGCAAGAAGTAGATCGTATAAAGGAAGCGGTCAGGTCAAAGAATATGGCTAGAAGAGGACATTCTGCACAAATTGGTTAGTAGAACACATTAAAACCTTTTAACCTTGCTTACTTTGAGTGTTTTTATTTACCTGAAAACGTAATCTGATTGACAGATTCTGTGTTGTCATGGTTGTACTTGTCTTTATTTCTAACTTACCTAAGAGTGGCATTGTTGAGAATGAAGAGCAAACTGAGGAATAGCCACATTCACAGGAAAAAAAGATAAATGAGAACTAGACTAGCATGCAAAAATGGTCAGGAGGAGGTGAAGCTATAAAAAGAGCATTTTTTTTTTTTTAATGTTTATTTATTTTTGAGAGAGAGAGAGAGAGAGAGGCACAGAGTGTAAGCAGGGGAGGAGCAGAGAGAGGGGGAGACACAGAATCCCAAGCAGGCTTCATGCTCTAAGCTGTCAGCACAGAGCCTGACCCGGAGCTTGAACTTAGAAACCACAAGATCATGACCTGAGACCTCAGCTTAACCAACTGAGCGCCCCTCTATAGAGAGCATTTTTAAAGCAGAGAGACTTGCAGGAATATGCAATCTTTTAGCAACAATATTACATGTTTTAGAATAATTATTGATACAGGAATTAGGTTCTTAAGAGACTAGGGATTGTATAGGTCCTGGAGAAAAGGCTATAACTGAAAAAAAGAGAAGAATTCTCTGAGGAACAAAAAGGCAAAGAAAAACCACATTTGGGAATTGTTGTGAATAAAGAGAAGAGTCATGTGTTAAGATTTATGCTAAAGTCAGCTTTTGTTTTTCACACTAGCTAAACCTATTCGTCCTGGGCAACATCCAGCAGCTTCTCCAACTCATCCAAGTGCAATTCGTGGAGGAGGTGCATTTGTTCAGAACAGCCAGCCAGTAGCAGTTCGAGGTGGAGGAGGCAAACAAGTGTAACCTCTACACATTACCCACAGGTTTGTAGTTTATATCTGGCTTTGAGTCACAGCTCTACATGGAAATATTCAGCCATTGGTTGTTAAATACTGCTTTTTTGGATATCCATATTGGGTTTTTTGTGTTTTTTTTTTTTTATGTATGTGATTATAAAAGTAACTTGGCATAATTCCTTCTAGTCTTTTATCATAGTTTAGATCTCATACTTTATATTCAAGTTTGCGTTCCTAACATCTTTAACCTTACATACTGGAATATTTTTAAAAGCTGTTGTATTTTGTCTAATGGATATACCATGGCTTATAACTATTCCCTTTATGGGACATTTAATTAAATTAAGCATGCTAATTCTTTTTCTATATTTACTATAAAAAGATGTCTCACATTTCGAATTTCATATACGGAAATTTCAGTTTGGAAAATTTCAAGTGTGAAATATCTTTTTGTGTTCTCTTACCTTTTAGATTATTTTCAGAAGATTCCCAGAAGTGGAATTATAAGAAAGCATGAATATTTTCAAAGTTCTTGATACATACTAGTACATTGCTGTCTAGAAGGACTAGGCCAAATTGCGTCATAGCCAGGGATACTGTCTATTTTGTTGCATCTTTGCCAGTATTGAATATTAATAGTTTTTAAACTTCTGTTTTAATATAAGCATCTCCTTGATTTATTAAGAAGTTGGATTTTTTTCATATATTTACCGGCTCATTTATATTTCCCTTTTTTTTTTGAGTTATTCCTGTATGTATCCTTTTCCATTTACCTATTGCAAGTGATTTTTATTTGTTTCTAGTTGTACAGGTAATGTCTGTTCCTTATAGGAGAGTAAAGAATTCTCACAAAGTAGAAGATACATTTCATCCAGAGATACCACACAATTTATTGTGTGTATCTTTCTGGTGTTTTCTTTACATATTATAATTTTTTTTAATATTTATTTTTGAGAGAGAGAAAAAGCATGAACAGGGGATGGGCAGAGACAGGGAGACAGAGGATTTGAAGTGGGCTCTGTGCTGAGACCAGACAGCCCAATGGGGGGCTTGAACTCACTAATCATGAGATCATGCCTGAGCTGAAGTCAAACTGACTGAGCCACCAGGTGCCCACATATTTTCGTTTTTAGATTAAATTTCTAACTATTGATAAATACTCTAATAACATACTGCTCCTATTCTAGTACATGTTTCTTTGTAGCCTTCTTTAACTTGGCAATGTGTTCTGAACATTTTCTTCTACAACATGATTGACTAGATAATAAGCTGCCTAGTATGTCATCATCTAGCAGAAACACAGATTTTTGTTGTTTAGAAAGTCCCAGATGTATACACGCTTTGGGTACTAAAAATACTAAAATTATTACGTTACCTATTAACACTTTCTGACAAATACTAAAGTCCACTTATTTGCATCTTGCTTATTTTTACTTTGACACATTGGATAAGAATGGCTCTCAGTTTGAGTAGAGAATTAAGCAATAGTCTGAAGGATTCAAATATCCCAATAACTCATAAAAATTTTTTGTCCACAAAGTATAGGATTTAAAAGAGAGTGACATAGTGAAGAGTACAGACATCGGAGTTCCATAAGGTTGAATCCTGAGTTTTCTACTTTTAGAAACTTCAACAAGTTACTTTTTTTGTATATAATTTCTTTCTTGTTTTGACTCCTTTTAAATTTCTTAAGTATGAAAATAAATTATGTGTTTATGATCTAAAACTAATGTATCTGTAAACATAACATTTTTTCTATAATCACAATAGTATCACACCTAACAATATTTTTAAACATTGTCTAATACCAGTCCATATTCATATTTCTCTAATTGTTATTTTTTTCCTAAGTCCTTTATAGCTGGTTTATCTAAACCAGGGTATAATCCATGACTGCTGTTTACATTCAGTTAGACCTCCTTAGTCTCTTTTAATCTAGAAAAATTCTCCCCTTTTTAATGACATTGATTTACTGAAGAGACTAGGCTAGTTCTCTTGAGCATATGCCACCTCTGGGTGTGTTTGTTTCTATGTATAGTAAGTAGCTTTGTTCCTCTATTCGTTGTAATGAAAGCATTTATTAGATTGGGCATAAGTAACCATTCTTAATGAGACTACCACATAAAGTAATAATGTGTTTAATATTAATATTGTATTGCATTAATTTAATATTAATATCGTATTGCATCAGTAAAACAGTGGTTTTCCTGCCAATTAGAGGTGGCCTCTGTTTTTCTCCATTTGGAGTAATTAACTTGTTGAAGCCCCTTTGCCACAAGAATGAAAGTCATGCTTGAGAATTCTACAAAGTGTTACCTAGTACACAACAGTTGTACAGTAGATGCAAGTTGCCTTTTCTGGAAGTGTAGGTAGGCAAAGGGATTTTCAAAGCATATATATACATACAGACAAAAGTTTATTCTTTTTGGGTATTGTCCTCACATCAGAATTCATGTGTAAACTTTGCACTATCATTCATAGACAAGATAGACCGTGGCCTTACTTAAATATAACTAAGTTTTAGCTTGAAAGTAGAATGGTGATCCCAGTGTAATGACAGCAGTTTAGCACATGAGGGAGATAGCTAACCTGTCCAGATGAGGTTTGCAAGACTTGAAGTTACTTGAAAAGTGTAGTCGTTTGCAGGTTTGTTTCATTGCTGAGCCAGAGGATAGTGATTGTTATTTTTTAAAGCCTTGCAGTCTTAAACCATGATTGAGGAGTATACAAGTCTCATAAGTGATAAAGTGTTGAAAAATTAGATAATATGTAGAGAAATTTTTAATTATTAAGAAACATTTTGAGACACTGGATTTATTTCTGGGAAAGACAACAGTGTATTAATACTGATTCTTTTAGAACCCAGTTTTACGTGGCTGGACTTGTAGTTTGCATAATACTTTCAACAAGTTGAGTTTTCCTAAACACAGAGGTAAAGAGGTAGTTTAATACAAGATGCCTCCAGGTAACAGCAGTTGGAATTGTTTATTTTAAGGTTACTTTTCCCCACTCCATGTATCTCTTGTATATCCCTATTCCTGTCCCACTTTTTGTTTTTCTTTTCCAGCTACCATGTATAAAACTTTGCTAGTTCATGATCCTTGGCTTAAAAATGTCATGGATATCGTCTACTGCTCCCATTTTATTAACCATTTGTTTCTTTTTACAAAAAAATGTAATTCCTTCATTTGCTCATTCATAACTCTCTTGGGGAGAATAAAGGGCTGACCTTTTAAGCATTATACTGCTTATAAACTACCCTGTTTAAAACTTAAGTAAAAGGAAAAGGAATAAAATCATTTAATATTGCCAGTCTTTTTAATTTGGGGGAAAGTGGTCTAAGCTGTTGGCTAAAATGTTTTTAAACTATTGGTGTATTTTATGAACTTACTTCCATCTTTTTCATGATTGTTTGGAAACAAGTTTTGTATAAATAAAAATATTTTCTGTTTTTCATCTATTTTCAGGCATTGAAAGTAATTGAATATGAAGAGGACATAATATCAAGCAGAGTCTTTCAGTGACTATAACCTCTACCCCCTGGGAATTGTAGAATTATAACTTTTTTTTAATGTATAAATTATACCTGGCTTGTACAGCTGTTTCCTACCCACTCCTCTTGTAAACTCTGCTGCTTCCCAACACAACTAGAGTGCAATTTTGGCGTCTTAGGAGGGAAAAAAATGACAGTTTACAACTGTGGTCCTATTTATTACACAGTTTGTCTTTTGTGTCTTAAATTTAGTCTTCACTGTGCCAAGCTAACTGTACCATATAGGATTGTGCTTTTTGTACTTTTTTGTGTGTGTGTGTTTATTTTTTAATCTCAGTTTAAGTTACCTAGCTGCTACTGCTTTTTATTTTGCTTTTCTTATTACGATGTCTTCCTTATTTAGGGAAAATGGAACATTTAGATTAAATGTCTTAAATTTTACCACTTAAAACACTACATGCCCACAAAATATATCCAGTCAGTACTGTACTTTAAAATCCCTTGAAATGATTTCAGAGTTAAAATTATTTGTATCGTCTCTGAAGTTTGCTTCTGAAAACTACTGTTTGAGCACTGAAACCTTAAAACTGCATAAGTAGGCATTTGAGACTGAGCAATGCTACTTAATTCTCTCATGAAATGCCTGTTGCTAAATTATCTTGAATAGAAATATTTTATATCAAAAGCAGTCTCACTTTATGAAAGAGAGTTTGGAGACTCTTCCCAGTTCTGTAATCAATATGGCCTGATGGAATGAAAATACCCTGCTTCATTCTGGTGAGCCTGCTAATTAATATAAGAATTGGACAGATTAATTTATCATCTTAATATAGTGAAATGAATTAAGATACTACATGATCAAACAGCATTTTATATTGTTAGTGCTGTATCGATTATTCTAAATTTATAGTCTGTGAAAATTGAGAAAAAGTATGGAAGAACAGGACAAGTATATGGTGGACTTAGAAACACGTTGATTAATTTTGGTCTGAAATCCTTGAGGTGTTTTTAATCTGTTAACACCAAGTCATACACTATAGTTTATTTCTTGTTTAGTCTAGAAATAATAAATTGCAAGTCACTAATCCTCAAATTATTGTGTTGGCTATAGCCCCTAATTTTGTAATTAGTACTAAGTGTACCTGTTTTTGCCATTCTTCTCAGCTGATTAGGCGACGTCAAGTTTATTTTCAGAAGCTATAAAAGTAATAAGGAAAGAGGTTTCAATATTTGCTTCATCTGTGCGTGGGGTGACTACAGCTATATTAGCAGAAATTTGCAGAGGATGAGGATTTAAGGTTATTCAGTCAGTAAAGAAAGTTGGAGAGTTCTGTGTTAGGATCTGGCTGGCAGAATTAACTTTTTGAAAAAGTTTTATACACAGATATTTGTATTAAATTTGGAGCCATAGTCAGAAGACTCAGATCATAATTGGCTTATTTTTCTATTTAACTATTGTAATTTCCACTTTTATAATAGTTTTGATTTAAAAGATAAATTTATTTATTTATTTTTTTAACAGTCAAAAATCCTTGCTGTTGGAGTATGCAACCTTTAAAATGATTGTGTTGCTTTTGATCAAAGAAACACTCCAGAAATTGAGATGAAACCTTGGTGTGCAGCAAGATTGAAGTAATACAGTTAACTTTAAAAAAAAAAAAGTGCTATAGCCTATTTATGATGATAGTTTTCTAAATGGAGAAATATTTGGCTGCATTCACATAGACATTTATATTTTGTTTTCAAAAGAAAGCTTGCTTCTTTGGCAGTAGTCTTAAATGAAGCAGATTTTTTTTTCTCTTTTATCTGAACATGGTAGTTTCACTCTTGTTAGATGTATCACGGGTATTGGTGCTGTGTAACAAACAATTGTAACTAGCATGTGGTTCAGAATACACAATGTTAGGGTTTTTTAATATTGAAATGGTTCTTTTCTATTTATAATTTCAAACTTTCACAAAGTGTACAAAGAATTTCATAAATTAGTTTTCAGTGAACTGCTCTATTTGCTACGGTAGGTCATTAAACAGCATTTACTCTTATAAATGAAAATTTCTGATCATCTGGAACATTGACGCTTATTTCAATTTGCGGTGTCTTTTTTTTTTTTTTGACAATATCAACGTTCCTCTGAATGGTATTGATAAATGGTTCAGAAGAGAAACTCAGTGAAATAAAAGAATAATATTTATTCATGGTGAGCAATTAAATTATTTGCCTAACTTAAACTACTATTTGTAACTTTCAATTTGATATGAGGTGACAGAAAAGAGTCTTGAGTATACCTGTGGAGTATGTGGGTTTATTTTCAGTGCTTGAAGATACACTCAAAGATCATTGGTTTGGGAAGACGCCATATAATTTTAAGTTAACCTGCATGCTGTAAATGTGTTTTATGTTTAAATAAAGAGGAAAATTTTTTTGAAATGTAATAACTTTCTTAAAACTTAGTTGATGAAGTATTAGGTTGATTTTATATGACTAAGAGGCCTTTTGTCTTGACAGAATAGTGACTAATGTGTCATTATATTCATGTATATTCTGTTTCCTAATGTATTACTTACTCTTTGGACAGTGGGTATTAAATATGTAGGCTGAAAACTTCAGAGCCAGAAATGAAATCAGTCTCACCCATGTTATTTTACTTTAGCCTACCTACATGGTTCTGTTCATCTGAGCCTGATTGTTTTATTAACCTGTGTAAGAAGTGTTTGTTTTTCAATGCTTACTCGGTGGTCCTCAGTGATCATTCAAGCCTAGCTGGAGAAAACTAAAGAAAGACTGTTCTTAAGTTCTAGTGGTGATTTGGCTTTTTGTTGGGGGGGGGGGGGGTCGGGGTGTATAATATTAAATTCTTTAATAGAAATGTTTAATTACATATAAAAGCATACAGTAAATAATGAACGTCCAAGTACCTCAACAGTTTTCAACTCAGGGCTAATTCTGTTTAATCCATAACCCCCACTCATGTGCCCCCTCCCCCATATATACATTAAAGCAATCCTGGATATATGCATTTCTTCATAAAATTTCAGTATATTATGCATATTAAAATACATGCTTGTTAAGCGGTGCCTGGTTGGTTCAGTCTGTTAAGCATCTGACTCAGGTCTTGATCTCGCAGTCATGAGAACGAGCCCTGCATGGGGCTCTGGACTGAACGTGGAGCCTGCTTGGGATTCTCTCTCTCTGCCTCTCCCATTTTCCACACTCTCTCAAGTACATACTCCTTAAAACATACAATACCAGATACCATTATCACCAAAAAAACGAATAATTCCCTAAACAAATTCAATTTTATAAACAATTTGTTGGACTCAAGATCCAATTAAAATCCATATATTGCAGTAGCATCCACTTCATTTCTCTTTCTCATTTTTCCCCCTGTAATTAGTTTATAAGGAAAGCAGGTTCTTTGTTCGGTAGTTTACCAAATTTTGCTGTTCACATTCCTTTGATACTAACTCCTTGGTCCTTTATATTTCCTATAAATTTATCCTGGATCCACAGACTTCATCAGGTTTAGCTTTTCTGTTGAGAGAGGTGCAGCATTGCTTCATAGATGCTGATATTCTTCCATCAGGTGGCACATAATATCTGTTCTCTTCCTGGATTATTATTTGCCATTAATGATGAGTGCCTTTATCCACCAATTATTAGGGGTTGCAGAATAGCAGTAATATGTGATGATGCTTTCATTTGTTAGTTGCAGTAGAGAACTGCAGAGGAAAAACAGGATAAATGATTCCTTGCAAGTCTCAAAGTCAGTCATGTCACTACTATCTTCCAGTAGTGCATTTTTTCCCTTGTTTTTGTTACTTGGTTTTCTTTTAAGTGTACTCTGTGAGCCTCCAAATCATTTTTCCCTTTTATGGAGGAATTGAAATGGAAACCGACTCTTACATATTCTCTCCCACACTGGACACTGGTACAGTGTGTCTTAGGGCCTCCACTGTGCTAGCCACTTCTGTCGCATTTATTTCGATAAGCTTAAAAAGGTGTTGATATATGTTCTGTGGAGTGACCAGATGTCCAGAACTCTCAAATTTGACAGAGGTCAGGAGAGTTAACATGGCCCTGGAGCAAAATTGTACATGAATGTTGTCTGCTACATATGAATGTGAACTGCTTATAATCTGAAAGGAGCACGTTATATACTGTTTTGGCCAGTGGGTGTGGGAAGGGAGGGCACAGCAGTTTCAAAGGCTTCTGTTTGGCCTCTGGGATAGCCGGTGTCCTACAGGCCAAAGATGCATGTGGGGCGCCCTGCCATCTATTATGTCAATTCTGGTTACACATGGAGAGATAAGGAAATGACCTATAAGCTGAGTCCACAGTATATACAATTTTTTTAAAAACAATTCTATACATTACCCAGTGCTCATCATGATAAGTGTACTTGTTAATCCCCATCACCTCTTTCATCTGTCCCCCACCCACCTCCCCTCTGGTAACCATCTGTTTCTTCTCTGTAGTTAAGAGTTTGTTTTCTTGGTTTGTCTCTCTTGCTCTTTTTTATTTTTCCTTGGTTTGTTTTGTTTCTTAAGGTCCACATATGAGTGAAATCATATGATAATTGTCTTTCTCTGATTTTGCTTAGCATTATGCTCTGTAGCTCCATCCATGTTGCAAATGGCAAGATTTCATTCTTTTTTATGGCTGAAAAATATACTTTTATATATATGTGCCACATCTTTATCCATTCACCTATCATTGGACACTTGGGCTGCTTTCATAATGTGAGCATTGTAAATAATGCTGCGGTAAACACAGGGATGCATGTATCCCTTTGAATTCATGTTTTTGTATTTTGGAAGTAAATACCCAGTTAGTGCAATTGCTGATCATAGGACAGTTCTATTTTTAACTTTTTGAGGAACCTCCATACTGTCTTCCAGAGTGGCTATAATAGTTTGCATTCCCATGAACCATGCAAGAGGGTTCCTTTGTCTCCACATTCCCACCAATACCTGTTGCTTGTGTTTTTTATTTTAGCCATCCCGACAGGTGTGAGATGATATCTCATGGTGGCTTTGATTTGCATTTTCCTTGATGATGAATGATGTTGAGCAAATTTTCATGTGTTGTCTGTTGGCCATAGGAGTCTTGGGAGAAATGTCTGTTCATTTCTTCCACCCATTTTTTTATTTGGATTTTTTGTTTTTTGACTATTGCATTGTATCAGTTCTTTATAGATACTGGTTATCAGATACGTCGTTTACAAATATCTTCTTCCATTCAGTAGATTGTCTTATAGTTTTGTTGACTATTTTCTTTGCTGTGCAGAAGCTTTTTATTTTGGTGTAGTTGCCAATAGTTTATTTTTGTTTTTGTTTCCCTTGCCTCAGGAGACATATCTAGAAAGATGTTGCTACAGCCGATGTCAGAAAAATTACTGAGGATTTCTCTCTAGGATTTTTATGGTTTCCTGTCTCACATTTACATTCTTAATCCATTTTGAGTTTATTTTTGTGTCCAGTTTCATTCTTTTGCATGTAACTGCAATTTTCCCAACTCCCATTTGTTGAAGAGACTGTCTTTTTCCTATTGCATACCTCTTTATTGAACATTAATTGGCCATATAATTGTGGGTTTATTTCTGGGTTTTCTATTTTGTTCCATTGATCTGTGCATCTGTTTTTGTGCCAGTACCATACTCTTTTGATTACTGCAGCTTTGTAATATACTTTGAAGTCTGGAATTGTGTTACTAACAGTTTTGTTTTTTCAAGATTGCTTTGGCTATTCAAGGTCTTTTGTGGTTCCATACAAATTTCAGGATTATTCTACGTCTGTGAAGAATCATGTTGGCATTTTGATAGTGATTGCATTACACTTGTAGATTGCTTTGGGTAGCATAGATATAACAATACTTGTTCTTCCAGTCCATGAATGTATGCAGTATAAGAGCACTTAACACATACATTTATAATTTGATCAACACTGATGTTTATTACTGTGCCTGTACATGTTCTCCTCCCCCTCTCCCCACCATGATGATGCTTCAGACCCCTGAGTGTCAGTGCCAACCCAGACTATGTCCAACAGCCTCCCCTCAAAACATTGGATATATCTATCCCTCTCTCCAGTGTACAGTTCTGAGTAAATGGCCAGAATTCCGTTTGGGGTCAGATAGGGAATTTAGTCTGTGCATGCTGTGTTGTTGCCAGGTCCTTCCTCCTGGGTACCAAACCTCTTCATTTTGTGTTCTGGGTTGAAAAACTGGCTTGGGTAACTGGGAAAGGTATTGTGACTTTATTAGGGCAACTGCCCTTAGCTTCCTTGTTGTCTTCCATCATTAATATTCTGATGGTAAAAACTGAATAGTATCCTTATTTGCTGCCCATATATGTTGCCCTTAGACATACTGTGTTCTATTAGCCATATCCATAATTGTGAATCCAGGCCCCTAAGCTGCCAGGTCAGCCCTGCTACACAGTATGGTAATTATATCCTTCTGTCTTCTGGTAGTTAGGTATCACCACCTGGTCTTTATATTGGAGAGGGTAGGGAGAATTTTGTCATCTCCATCGCTATCAGTAATTCTAGTGGGTTGTTGGTTTTTTTTTTTTTTTTTTTGGGGTTTTTTGTTTTTTGGGTTTTTTTTTTAGCTTTTTTAATGTTTATTTTTGAGAGAAAGAGAGCATGTACGCAAGCAGGGGAAGAGTAGAGAGAGGGAGACAGAGGTTCCAAGGCAGGCTCCATGCTGACAGCAGAGCCCCTGTGGGGCTCATACTCCCCAAACCACAAGATCATGACCTTAGCCAAAGTAGGAGGGCTCAACCAACTGAGCCACCCAGGCACCCCAGTGAATCTTGTTCTATAACAGCCTCATTTACCATCAGGCATCGGGCCCTACCATACAGCAGAAAGTCACCGCTGAACTTTTTACCTTAACCAAGTGATCACCAATGATACATGTGGATATCCTGTACCCTTGATATGTAATGAGAGCACTTTCCTGTTATTTTCCCCCAAAACTCCTAACCCCAATCTGATCATGAGAAAAACATCAAACCAAATAGAAGATCATTCTACAGAATGCCTGACCAGTACTTTTCCAAAGTGTCAAGGTCATGAAAAACAAGGAAAGACAAACTCACAAATCACAGGAGACTATGGATTCTTAACAACCAAATGCAGTATGGTATCCTAGATTGGATCCTGGAACAAAAAGCCATCAGTGGAAAACCTGGTGAATAAGTAATGTATCACTTAGTTTCTTAATTTTGAAGCATTGGTGATGAAAGATGTTAACATCGGGAGAAACTGAGTAAAGGGTATAAGGGAATTCCCTGTATTACTTTACAACTTTGTAAATCTAAAATTATTCCAAGAGAAAAGGTTTATTTAATAATTTATAAAGCGGTAAGAAACAGATACAGCAGTAACATTCTGGAAACTAAAGCAGACTCCAGAAACCTGACATTGAAGTCAACAGTGAAAAGATTGCTAAGAAGCAACCCAGTATCTCGCCTCCCGTAGAACTCCCAAATGTTCATGAATATGACATCAGGTACCAGTAGAAGGAGCTTGAATATAGGATGAGTTGAAAGTATTTAGGACTTTCAGTTTGATCCCCAGATGGGCTCTTCAATACTATACAGCTTGGCAACAGCATCCCAGCATAAGCCCGTGTATTTATTTAGAAGGGGTAAAACAAGGTCTCTATACTAGGAAACACCACAAAGAGTTGAGGGGAGGGTAACATACTGAAAACAAAGAGTAAGGAGCATGACAATTATCAATTTATTGCCTCATCCCCAAACTCACCCTTCATTGCTAATAGAAGTTGAATTGTGCTCCTCCCCCTGCCCGCCCAAATTCCTATATTAAAGTCCTAACCCCTAGTACCTTAGAATGTGACCTTACTTGAAGATGGGGGTCTTTTCAGAGGTAATCAAGTTAAAGGTCACCAGAGTAGCTCTAACCCAATATGGCTGGGGTCCTTGTAAAAGACGAATTTGATACACAGGGAAGATGATGTGAGGAGACATGGGGAACAGCGATCTACAAGCCAAGGAGAGGTCGGGCACAGATTCTTCCCTAAGCCCTTAGAAGAAGTCAACCCTGCCAACACCCTGATTTTGAACTTCCAGCCTCCACAGCTGTGAGACCATAAGTTTCTGTGAAGTTAACTAGGCTGTGGTACTTGATTACGGCAGCCCTAGCAAACTACTACAATTGGCTACACTACAATATTGAGTTGGACCCTCAAGCATTTTTCCTTTTCTCGTTTCTTAGCTGGCATGCTTTCATTTGCTTTTCTTGTTAACACTATCCAGTTTTTAGTGGTGTGTTTGTGGTTTTGGATGGAGACATCCAGTGGCTCTCAACCCCAGGGTACAAAGTCTCTAAGCGAGCTTGCAGCCCTGCAGCATGTGACCACCTCTCTTGTTGGCAAATAGACTTCCAAAGTCCTGACTCCCTCTGAGCCTGCCCTTCAGCCTCGTGGAGAGGCATTTCCTGCTCACCTGTACTCTGGAGGGATGTGCTAGCCTCAACCCTGTTGTATCCCAGTGAGGTGTTTCCTTTTTCCCAGTTCCAGTCATGGTTCCCCGCTTGCCAACCTTGGCCTGACTGCAACCCAGAGGGATGGTTCTTGCTTGCCTGGCGACTATGGTCCAGTTCTAGCCTGAGAACCCTAGCAAACTTCACCATTCAGTGGGCTGCAATCACCTTCACCAATTAAATCTGAATCCCAGACATGGGGACAGGGGGCCCCCTTCTAAGTTTGTTCCATTCTTGGGTACTCTCCCTTAGCCCTAGACTGTTTTTTAAAGTTCTCTGTACCCAAACCCATGGGGGAGGGGAAGGGAAAAAAAAAAAAAAAGAGGTTAGAGTGGAAGAGAGCCAAAGCATAAGAGACTCTTAAAAACTGAGAACAAACTGAGGGTTGATGGGGGGTGGGAGGGAGGGGAGGGCGGGTGATGGGTATTGAGGAGGGCACCTTTTGGGATGAGCACTTGGTCTTGTATGGAAACCAATTTGACAATAAACTTCATATATTGGAAAAAAAATAAAAATAAAAGTTATCTGTACCCATTTATACTTAATCCCCTTGGACCATGACTGATACAGACAGTAATATGAAAGTTTATAATGTGAGTATTTAGAACCTCAGCCCTTTATTCCCTCACTTGGCTACCTGAATGCTGGCAGCCAGGCTTAGGCTCTCCATCCAGGAGATTAGAAGATTGCTCTGTGAAAAATTTGACAGCTGATACTGGGGGTACCCAGGGAAGCAATTTCAGAAATGCAGGCAAATCCTATTCATACGAACCAATTGCTTCCAGTCAGCTTCTTTGTGTCCCCATCTTAAATATGTACAGTCAAGGATCATCAGACATTTGAGGAAAGCCCTTAAAAGGTGAAAGAATCAAAACAAACAATTAAAAAAAATATATTATGACAGGGAGGGAGGCAAACTATAAGAGACTCAAATACTGAGAACAAACTGAGGGTTGATGGAGGGTGGGAGAGAGGGGAAAGTGGGTGATGGGCATTGAGGAGAGCACCTGTTGGCATGAGCACTGGGTGTTGAATGGAAACCAATTTGACAATAAATTATATTTAATTAAAATAAAAATAAATATTATGACAAAGAGTGGCTCTATGAAGGGAGAAGAGAATATTTTAAAGAAATGCCACTAATATTCTCAGGTTTTAAAATAGTAAAAAAGTTTGTCTCCACTAAAAAAGAAATTAAAAACCAAGGGACCATAAAAAAGAAATATTCAGAAAACAAAATATCTTGAAAATAGAAATGAAGGGGCACCTGGGTGGCTCAGTCGGTTAAGGTCATGATCTCACGGTTTGTGGGTTCGAGCCCCATGTTAGGCTCCGTGCTGACAGCTCAGAGCCTGGAGCCTGCTTGGGATTCTGTGTGTCCCTCTCTCTCTGCCCCTCCTCCACTCATGCTCTGTCTATCAAAAATAAATAAAAATGTTTAAAAAAAAGAAAACAGGGGCGCCTGGGTGGCCCAGTTGGTTAAACGTCCGACTTCGGCTCAGGTCATGATCTCACAGTCCGTGAGTTCGAGCCCCGCATCGGGCTCTGTGCTGACAGCTCAGAGCCTGGAGCCTGCTTCAGATTCTGTGTCTCCCTCTCTGCCCCTCCCCTGCTCATGCTCTGTCTCTCTCTGTCTCAAAAATAAATAAATAAATAACATTTTTAAAAAATTAAAAAAGAAAATAGAAAATAGAAGTGAAAAACTCAATAGAAGGGTTAGAAGATGAAGTTGAGGAAACTGCTACCAAAATAGTACCCAAAAATGTTGGAAAATAGGGGGAAAAAAGAAATTAGAAGACTAGAACAAAAGGACCCACATGGGAATAATTAAGCATCCCACAAAGATAGAACAGAGGAAATAATCAATGAAATAATTCAAGAAAGTTTAACGAAAGGTCATCAGTTTCTAATGTACAGCACAATGGGTAAAAATAGACCCACACTAAGGTACATCATTGTGATATCTCAGTACAAAGAAGACCTTAAAAAACAACAGATTTCATACAAAGGACTGAGAATCTGAATGCATCAACCAACACTGGAAATTACAAGAAAATGTATTACTACCGTCAGAATTCTCGGGGAAAATGATCTCAATTCATATAAAGGAAGTAAAAGGTTTCCAGACACACAAGTTCTCAAAATTTTACTTCTTAGAACCCTTTACTGGGAAACTATTGCTAACCAAAATGAGGGATTAAACTAAGAAAGAAGGTGTGGGACATGCAAAAGAAGGGTTCAACAAAAGAAGGGAATCATCAAGGTGACACATAAAGAGCAACCAGTCCAGATTAGGGCCAGTTAGAAAGCTACCAGAGATATGTTTCCAAAATAAAACAGATTAATTGATGTGTTTAAAGATTTGGAGAGGGAATTTATATAACTGAAGAGTAAGGTTAACCAAATGATTGGTACATAGAACCATGAAAGAAGGTAAATTACTGATTCAAAAAGGAACCCTAAGTGAGAAAGGAAAAGCTGCCATAATATTTAACATGGCTCAGCTGCGAGTGGCATATTTCATTGTCACAGTATATAAACACTGATTATTAAATTCATAAACATGAATTATTAAATTCATGATATGACCTTATTTTTTTAAATTTTTTTTTTAATGTTTATTTATTCCTGAGACAGAGAGAGACACAGCATGAACGGGGGAGGGGCAGAGAGAGAGGGAGACACAGAATCGGAAGCAGGCTCCAGGCTCTGAGCCATCAGCCCAGAGCCCGACGCGGGGCTCGAACTCGCAGACCTCGAGATCGTGACCTGAGCTGAAGTCGGACGCCCAACCGACTGAGCCACCCAGGCACCCCCATGATATGACCTTATTGAGAAGAAGAGGGGTTAAGGGTGTGGTGTGTATGTGTGTGGGGGGGGTGTGGGGTGTGTTTGTGTATGTGGGGTGTGTGGGGTGTGCACTCGTGTGGGGAGTGTGGGGTGGGCGGGAGGGGTGTATTTGTGTGTGGTGGGAGGGGTGTGCGTGTGTGTGTGTGTGTGTGTGTGTGTAGTAATGAAAAGGGTTCATTCTTCATCTTCCATAGGGATAACTGATGATGCTTAACCATGAATAATCAAGAAGTAGCAGGGATTTGGAGATGAAAAAAATGAAAAAGGCTGCTTCTGGAGAGTGGGAAAGAGGTGAGGTGGGGCAGGGGACCACTTTTTAGTTTTGTTTATTTTGATTGGGGGGGAACCACTGTTTTTGAAACAAGTTTTCTACAGCACGTTTGACTTTTCAGGGCTCAGCTCTGTATTCTGTCATCAACAGCTCTGCTGTGAAGATGGCTTTGGATGCTAGCCCCAGGTTCTTGACCTAACAGACTTTAACTTGTTCATTTGTAGAACAAAGAATTGTCATTTGAAAACCGCAAGGTGACTCTTAGATCTCTTGTTGCTCTATAATTCTTTGATGCCAACTAACCTTTCCTGGAGATATAAATATAGCAACTGGTGCCTGCTTCAGCAGCACATATACTAAAAATTGGAATAATACAGACAAGATGAACATGACCCCTGTGTAAAGATGACATGCAAATTTGAAGCATTCCGTATTTTTAAGTAAAATGTTTGTCTGAGTTCAAATATATATATAAGATAAATATATATATCTCACATCTGAAGGGTTCATTTTAAATTAAGCCTTTATAATCACTGACGATGTGCAAAAACAAATCCACAAGTTCTCTGAAATGGAAAGTTATTGAAATTACTTCTTTATGAAATAAATGTTTCTAAAGTTTGAAAATTTAGAAGGGAATTTTTTTAAATTGTGGTAAAATGCACATAAAATAAAATTTACCATTTTAATAATTGTTAAGTGTACAATTCAGTAGTGTTGGAAAAGAAGTGCTTTCTAAAGAAAAATGTACACGGATATTAGCTCAGGACTAGAATTATTTGTGTCATGATCTCTACCAGAATATTTATTTAATGCTCTTCATATTAGCTTAATGAATTAATGTTAACATTACGAACTTTCAAATGTGTCCACTGAAGCTAAGATTAGAACCTATGACAACTATTTAAAATATCCAAGAAATTAATTCATTTTTTCACCCACTTAACAGTTGACAGCCATTTGAAATAAAAAATAAAGTAGCGTAACTAAATCTAAGCAATCCCAAATAAATGCTCATTGTTTCTGGAGAGATAGACAAGACATCACCAGTGTGAGCTACAGAAAACACCCACATTAACATCTTGGATATATTATTTTCTCGCTGAATAAAAAGTTAGGCACACAGCTTTTCTATACAATAACTGGAATTGTGCACAGTCCCCCTCCACACTGCTCTGAAAATGAACTTTTGTTTTATGCAGATGTAGGCGAGTTAGAATGAACAAAAGGCACACATTTGAAGGCTGAGAACATTCAACTGAAAAGGAAAAACAGATTTTTCTCTCATTAGACAGGAGACCAGATGCAAATGGTTTACAGATTGTTTTGCAGTGGGCAGGTTAGAGGCAGACCAGAGGTCTTCGAACTGTCCTATCTTTGACAGTGGCTGTCCACCAGCAAGTGTTTTCTAACTGCTCCTGCCAAGGTTCCCAACGTGGCCTATCTGAAAGAATACACAGGAACAAGCCTGGTCTCCTTTCTGGTCTCCTCGGCCCAGTATCTGTGTCCAGGACCAACTTCTTCCTATACCCAGTATTGCAATACTTCGCTCATTTTGGGGTCTGAGTAACTTGCTAGAGGACTGAGCTCAACAGAGAGCTGATGGGACTGGAAAACTGCAGCAGACCCTTGAACTTTTATGGGAGAAGAAGCATGTATAATCCTTCTCAAGAAGGCTGATGGAAAGATGCTTGGTTACCAGGAATGTGGAGGTCAGATCCCTGAGCCTGGACGCAGAGGCAACCGTGAGCCCTTCCTACCCCATCCTCCACACACGTGCTCCAAAAGTCTAAGTTCACTCTGACATCTGACAATAACTCCACTGAGAACTAGGAAGCCAGAAAAGTGTGCTGTGTCTTTCCTTGGCCACTGCTAGTGGTCATGGTCCAGAATGATCACACCCTCTGCTCTGTCCAATTCAAGCTTTCTTCTCCACATTTCTTGATCCATCCCTTAAACACTGATGTTCCCATGGCTCTTCTGGCAATGCATGGTTTCTGTTACGGGCTTTCATGATTCTAATGCAACCGTTATCTATATGTCGATAAATCCAAAATCCGCTTCTCTAACCCTAAGCTCCCCCTTAAATTTCTAACTCATATGTCAACAGCATGCAGCTTGAAGACCTCACAGGCACTAAAAATCCCCCAAGCATTATGTGTGTAAATAAACTCCACAATCTCTTAGTTGAAATCCTTAGGGACAAATATTTTATGGAATTTTGAGTTTCACGAATTTAGAAAAGATAATAATACACAGTATATAAATACCACCACCAGTGAGGTCTAGACCAGTATCTTATAATCAGTTTTTTTCTTCAGCAAAATGTACCACTACTCACATTAAGTGGAATTTACAAAGGCTAAAAGTAGTCTTATGTCAGCAGAGGTTACATTTTGTTATCAAATGAGTTTGCACCAAATTTACTTAAAACTTCAGAGCTTTTCAGATGTTGGAATTGTGAATAAGTGATTCAACCTTATTTGTTCCATATATGATATTAAAGGGCTAATGTCCCTAATATACACAGAGCTCTTAGAAATCAATAAGTAAAACAAAGCTGAAACCTAAAAGGAAACTGGATGAAGGACACAAGTAGACTGTTTAAAGACAATATTTTTTAAATGTTTGACCATACTAACTATAAGCTGCAAAGTTATGAAACCTGAAATAGTAAATTATTTTCTGCTTATTAGATAAGCAGAGACAAAAAATAAATAACTCAGCAGGGAACCTGGGTGGCTCAGTCAGTTAAGTGTCCAACTCTTGGTTTCAGCTCAGGTCATGATCTCACAGTTCATGGAATCGAGCTCCACGTCAGGCTCTGTGCTGACAGCATGCAGCCTGCATGGGATTCTCTCTCCCCTTCTCTCTTTCCCTCCCCTGCTCGTGCTTTCTCTCTCAAAATAAATAAATAAACATTAAAAAAAATAATTTAGCAAAGGTAGAGAAACAGGCGCTTACATATACTATTAGTGAGCTTATATTTGTAAAAGCCTTAGAATAGTTGCCTAGCACGTAGAAAGCTTTACAAAAGCGCTTATTAAATAAATATTGGTAGACATTTTTATTGGTAAAAACTTTTGGGAAGACAAGTTTTCAATAATTGATATTTATTAAAATTTTAAATGTGTATATGCTGATATCCAGCACCTCCAGTTCTAAGAATTTATTCCACCAAAAGACTCAAACAAATATATTTTACATAGAAAGATGTTCATCAAATCACTGTAATCATGAAATCTGGAAACATCATTTCCCTAGGGGAAGAAGAGAATATCTTCCTGGGGCTCACATTTAGGAGTAGAAAAGCTTTTCCCAGAAGCTTCCCAGTAGACTTTTCTCTTGTCTCATTGGACATTTCTGGAGTCCATGAACATTCCCATACCAATCCACAGCAAAGAGAATGGCATTCCTCCAGGCCAGTGGTTCTCAAACTTTTTTATCTTGGGACCAACCCAGATGCTCAAAAAAATTTATCTCCCCTGGTCGCGCTCTCTCCCAAACAAAAAATTAAAAAGAAAATAGCAACAATAAACCCATTAAATGTTAATATAAGTTAACATAGTTATATTTTCCAAAGCGAAAGCATTTTTCAAATGTTCATTTTTGAGAGAAAGACAGAGCATGAGAGGGGAGGGGCAGAGAGATAGGGACACACAGAATTGAAGCAGACTCCAGGCTCTGAGCCGTGCACAGAGCCCGACACAGAGCCTAGACCCATGAACTGTGAGACTATGACCTGAGCCCAAAATCGAGAGCCAGATGCTTAACCGACTGAGCCAACCAGGCACCCCCAAAGCAAAAGCATTGTTAAAATAAAAATTGTAAGTATTTAAGGTGTACAACAGGATGATTTGACATACACATAAGTGGTGAAATGATTACTACAATCAAGCTAATTAATAAACTTGTCCTCTCATAGTTACCATTTGTGTGTGTGATGAGAGCACCTGAAATCTATTCTCTCAGCAAATTTCCAGTATTCAAGACAATATTATTAACTGCAGTCATCATGCTGTATGTTAGATCTCTAGACTTACTTATCCTACATACCTGCAACCTTGTACCCTTTGGCCAACATCTCCCCATTTCCCTTACCTCTAGACCCTGGAAACCACCTTTCTACTCTCTGCTTCTATGTATTTGCCTCTTTTAGAGTCAACATACAAATGAGATCATGCAGGAGTTTTTTGTTGTTGTTGTTTGTTTTTGTTTTGTTTTGTTTTTGTTTCTTCTGTGTCTGGATTATTTCACTTGGCATAGTGTCCCCCAAGTTCATACATGTTGTCACAAGTGGCAGGATTTCCTTCTTTTTTAAGGCTGAATAATATTCCATTGTATGTACATATCACCATTTCTTTATCAATTCATCTGTCAACAAACACTGAGGTTGTTTCCATATCTTGGCTTTTGTGAATAATGCTGCATGAACATGGGAGTGCAGGTATCTCTTTGAAATGACAATTTCATTTTGTGTGTGGGGGAGGCCGGGGGTGGGTGGGTTATACCCAGAAGAGGGATTTCTGGATCATATGGTAGTTGCTTTTAGCCATATAGTAAACATATTTGATGAGAACAGTGGCCTTGCTTTCCATCTTTGCAAAGCACCTTAATATTTGGTTTAGTGTAAGACAGCTCGATTCTCATACATGCTTTTGTATTCATTCAATCTGTTGGGATCTATTAGTAGTAGTGGTTTTTTTTTTTAAATGTATATTTATTTTTGAGAGAGAGAGGGAGACAGAGAGGAGAAAGGAGAGACGGAGACAGAGGATCCGAAGCAGGCTCTGTGCTGACAGCAGAAAGCCTGATGTAGGGCTCCAACTCACAAACTGTGAGATCATGAGATGAACTGAAGTCAGACTCTTAACCGATTGAGTCACCCAGACGCCTCAGTAGAAGTATTTTTTAAAAATCCAGGCTCATTCAGGGGCACCTGGGTGACAGCTCAGAGCCTGGAGCCTGCCTCAAATTCTGTGTCTCCCTCTGCCCATCCCCCCACTTGCTCGCTCTCTCTCTCTCTCTCTCTATCTCTGTCTTTCTCTCAAAAATAAATAAACATTAAAAATAAATAAATAAGAATCCAGGCTCATTCAGATATGTAGCCGGAAATGGAAGAAACTCACAGACCCTCGAAAAGGATCTCAGAAACCCCAGGGACTCCGGCTGCATTTTAGGAAGCTCTCCCCTGAAGGGAGGCCCACCCCTGGAGGAGGGGATAGATCATTAGGGCCTAGGGCTGTTAGGAGAATGGGTGGATATGTAAACTAAGTCACACTGTGTTGGGAAGGAGAGAGGAGAAAATAGATTCTGTCAGGAAGAGGAGACGACAACCAGCCACGCCCCTTTACAAACTTTTCTCCAGAACACATCGAGAGCAAGGTTTGGTTGTTTGTTTCTGTTTCCCAATTGTGGTTAAATACGCACAACATGCACTTTTCCATTTTAACCATTTTTAAGCATACAGGCATCAAGTACACTTCCACTGTTGTGCAACTGTCCCCACCACCTATCCACAGAACTCTTCATCTTGCAAAACTGAAACTCTGTCCCCATTAAGCAACCCTCCATTCCCCGTTTCCCCTGGCCCCTGACAGCCACCACTCCACTTTCTGTCTCTAAGAGTTTCATGACTCTGAGTACCTCACATAAGTGGAATCGCACAGCATTTGTCCATTTATACCTAACTTATGTCACTTAGCGTAATGTCCTCCAGGTTCATCCACGCTGTAACGTGTCAGAATTTCCTTCTTTTTCAAAGCTGAAGAATATTCCATTTATGCACGTATATTTAGTTTATCCATCCTGGTGATGGGCAATTGGGTTATTTCCACCTTTTGGTTATTGTAAATAATGCTATTATGAACATGGGCCTACAAATAGGTGTTCAAGTCCCTGCTTTCAATATTTTGGGTCAGACACCCAGGAGTGGAATTGCTGGATCCTACTGTAATTCTATTTTTAACTTTTTGAGGAACAGTCATACTGTTTTCCATAGTGTCTGTACCATTTTACATTCGCACTGACAGCGCACAAGGGTCTCAATTTCTCCACATTTTCACCAATACTTGTTATATATTTATAAATTCCTAATAAGTATGAGGTGGTCAGAGTAATCTTTTAAAAACATAAACCAGATCATGTCATTTTCCTGGTAAAACCACAATGCCTTTCAGCTATCTTGTAAAAGTGAAACTCCTTGTTATGAGTGCTGAGAAGGCCTTGTGGATCTGGCCCCATCCTCTTCTCCAACCTCCTCTCCTACACTCTCCCCTTGCTCACTGTCCTCTAGCCCATGAACTTTCTGGTTTATTATTATTATTATTACTATTATCAATGTTTATTTATTTTTGAGAGACAGAGAGAGGCAGAGCACAAGTGGGGGAGGGGCAGAGAGAGAAGGAGACACAGAATCCGAAGCAGGCTCCAGGCTCTGAGCTGTCAGCACAGAGCCCGACCCCGGGCTCGAACTCTCAGACCATGAGATCATGACCTGAGCCACAGTCAGAAGCTTAACGGACTGAACCGCCCAGATGCCCCCCTTCCTGTTTTTCAAACATGCCAAGGCGTTTCCACCCTTCAGCCTTTGCACAGTCTCTTCCCTCTGCCTGGAAACCCCTAGAAACCCCGACCCTTCCCAAGGCTGGCCCTCTTCCCCTCACTCAGGTCTGAGCTTAAATATAGGTATTTCCTGAGTGCTGCTCCCAATCACTTGTATCAGACATTTCACAAATGTTTCTTAAGCATCTACTATATGACAGGCCCTATTCTAACTGCTGGGGGTATAGGGTGGACAAAACACTAAAATCCCTACCCTTATGAGACTTCTATTCTGGTGACTGTCTACAAGGTGCTAATCACCACTGCAATCGTCTTGTTCATTTTTTCAATGTTTATTTTATTGGCTGGTCATTTTGGCATCATTTATAAAGCAAAAGTTGGAAACAACCCAAATGCCTGACAGTGGGAACTAGTTTAAAAATTTATCATTCATCCTTAATAATATAAAGTCATACGTCTGTTTTAAAGAATGAGTAGACCTATACGTACTGCCATGAAAAGGCAGCCACAATATACGTACATGGGACACATGGATGTACGCCTTCTGAGTTCCCTCTGCACCAGCCTCCTCTCAGACCCTCAGCTTCCTCTTCACCTCAGCACATGGTTCTACCATCTGGGCCCAACACATGGGCCCAATCCCTGGGCCTGGGAGAGCAAGGCTGTATCCTCTTGCTGCCTCTACATAAACAGGCCAAACACTTGCCCAGAGTTTACCTGCTCCTGCTACTTCTGCCCTTGGATGAGACCACATGGCAAGGCATGGGCTCTGACATCCTAAGTGGCCACACAAGAGGACAGGTGAGGCAACATGGAAATGTGGGGGTTAACACCCCCGGGAGACTTTTGCCTTTACTGAGTATTTCAAAAAGCTTTTCTTCATATGGCTTACATCTCTCCATATTTATCATATTAGAAATTAAAAGTGAAAAAACATTTAAGTATTTATTAATTGATTTTAAACATCAGCAAACACTCATTGTATGCAAACATAAATAGCATATTTTATATGAAAACAAAATATATTTTCCAGAACAAAAAAATTAAGCCAGAAGAGTGGTATTGCTTTACACTTTAGCAGGTCTCTTACCAGAAAGCTCAATTCTCATATCTGCTTCTGCATTCAATCTGTTGCAGTATCTTACTTTTTTATTATTAAAAAAAAAACTTTTTTAATGCTTTTATTTTGAGACAGAGAGAGACAGAGCATGAGCAGGGGAGGGGCAGAGAGAGGGAGACACAGAATCCGAAGCGGGCTCCAGGCTCTGAGCTGTCGGCACAGAGCCCAATGTGGGGCTCGAACCCACAGACTGTGGGATCATGACCTGAGCCGAAGTCGGAAGCTTAACTGAAGTCGGAAGCTTAACAGGTGTCCCTGTTGCAGTATCTCATTTTGGTTTAAGTTCATGAAGATAATCTGGCTGCAGATGTGCAATTGGAAAAAGCAGACATAGCATTTTCAGATAACTGGAAATTCTTCTTTGATACTGCACCAAAACTTGACAAGTATTAGTTTCTGAAAGGTTAACTGCAACATGGAATCTGAAACCGCATCAATAAACTCTCTGCACTCCATTATATTAAAACACATTGTTCATTTGTACTTTGGGTGGATATTTCACCCAAGTGTAATACTGATCTTACAGACACCTGAAAGGGTCTTGGGGATTCTCAAAAGTCCATGGACCACACTTTGAGAAGTGATGATTTATTTATTTACTTGTTGACAGTTTGTTCTTCCCAATCCTACCCTCCGGAAAGTCAGCTTCACAGATGCGGGAACATTGTTCATCTTCAATCCCTTGAACCTAGAACTGTACTCAATAGTCACTAGTTCAATGAATGCACCTCAGTGATTCTTTAAGAGAGGCATCCCATAAAGTTATCTTATCACCTTACAGGGATGGCTCATGGTTCTACATGACTTGAGACTACATTAAATTATTTCCCCAGGATTTAAAAAATTGATGTCATAAAGACAAATTAATTTAAAACTAACTAGCTTTAAAATTCACAAATTTTGCCCTTAAGAAACAGATTGTGACTTTCAATAATAAATATTTATTTCCATAAACATTAAATAAAATACAGTATAATACAATGTCAAGTACCCTTTAAGAAATATGTGGTACAAAATTCTACATATGGGGTCTATCTAACCAATGCTTTATGAAGGAATTCTTCCTTCTTTACAGGAAGTATGCAGAAAGAAGAGTAAATGAGATTAGGCTAAAAGAATGTTGTAAGAAAAAGATGAAAACAAAATAAGAAAAAGTTACATGGCATCTTTTAAGAATATTCATAAAAGCTCTGGTATTTCCTGGAAGTTAGAAATGAAGAGTCTCAGGCCCCACCAGGCCTACTGTGCAGATGATGTTTTCCAAATATAGCCGTACAATATGTTCCATTCCACATGTTGTGAAGTTGACCCTTCTCCCATCAAGTGATGGGGGCAAAGTCTCTTCCCCTTAAAAATGGGAATACCTTTTGGACTGACTCAACCAATAGATTATGGTAGAAGTGACACTAGGTGACTTCTGAGATTACATCATAAAAATGCCATGCACTTCCACCTTGCTTTCTTGGGCCACTTGGTGAAACCCAGTCACTATGCTGAAGGGAGCCACGCATACACTTGGAAGGGATACATGTGAGCTTCTGGTCAAGAGCCTCATCTAGGGTCTCATTCAACAGACAGCATTAACCACTAGACTGTGTGAGTAAATATTCAGATGATTTCAGTTCCCAGCTGTTAAGTTATCCTCAGTATCCAACTTTCCCATCTAAGCATGTATGGGGACAAGCTTTCCCTACCAGGCCCTGTTCAAATTGCAGGTTTGTGAGCAAAATAAATGAGTAATCACTTAATGGCTGTTTTAAGCCACTAATTTGGGATGATCTGCTGTCCAACAGATAACGAGAACACCCACTGAATCAGTATCTGCATTTTAACACAATCCTTCAATAATTCATATGCACATTTCAAATGTGGGAAGTATTGTGCTCGCTTTGGCAGCACATATACTAAAGTGTGGGAAGTATTGATTTTTTATAAGTTTTTATTTAGACAGAAAGAGAGGGAGAGAGAGAAAGAGAGAGAATGCAATCAAGGGAGGGGCAGAGAGAGAGGGAGAGAATCTGAGTTGACAGTCTAGAGCCCAATGTGGGGCTCGAGCCCAGGCACTGTGAGATCATGACCTGAGCTGAAATCAAGAGTTGGCACTCAACCAACTGAGCCACCAGGCACCCCAAGAAGTATTGATTTAAAGTAAAATTGTGTGACATGTAATTCTCCTACTGCCTTTAACAACACTGATTGCAAATTGTGAAAAACTTCATACTGAGTTAAAATTGTATTTACAGTAATTATTCCCAGAAAGCTAGATGTGCTGTGTTCTCTAGGTGTTAAAACTTGTCCAGATCATGGGTCTGACTTACAGTTGGAGGGTATTTTCTCCATGAGAGATGGAGAAAACTGGCTAAGTAATCGAGACAAGTCAAAAGATTTTAGAAGCCAAGATTCCTGAAATGTTGTAAAGATGAGGACTGAGGATGTGTGACTGTCTAGCAAACTTACTCATGTCAAGGGCAGTAATCATTTTAATAGCAGGTGGCTTAAAACTTTTAAAAACAGATGGTGTCATGCTACCAAAATGAAATGCAGATGAACATATGCAGGTGTTTGCTATTGTTAAAGCATAACAACAAAACTGTAATTCATCGCATTCTCTGGGGGCAGGTTTTAAAAGTGTGTTAGCTAAAGGCCTATGGTTTCCTAAAGCAGTGTAGAGGATAGCTTTCATTCCTACTCGTGCATGTGGTTAATATCACCATGGTTAAGTTCTTTGTTCAGTGAAGTTGAACATTTCACTCATAGTGCTCTAAATTCTAAGTCAATCCAAATCACAAAGATCCATGAATAATAATCATCAGCTGTCACATGATGTCAAACAATTGGATATTTGGGAACATCTAAATTTTTAAATTCGTTTTTCCAGTTTCCAACCAGATATTTGGCATCCTGTGACCACAGCCAGGTCATTTAGCCTTTCCCTCCTATCCCTATCAAACTCACCTGCGTTTAGACTATTCCTGCAAAGAATAGCCCTGCAGCTGCTGTTACATTAATGTGCAGCTTGCTTTATTCCTTTTCCAGTTATAAACAATAACTCATTAGTAAGGGTTCTTGGTTGCAAACAACAGAAACACATTCTGGCTAATGTAAGCAGAAAAGGATTTATTGGAAGACTAATAGGGGCTCATGAACACACTAGGGGGAGGAGTTCCAGGCTTGGGAAAGGGCGGGGGTCAAAGAAGTCCCAGCCCCACCCACTTCCGCACCTACAGTGCTACCACCACAGGGAGACTATCCTCCAAAAGATCTAGCGGCCTCCTGGGTCAAAGTCCTCCTGGCTTCTGTAAGAGAGAGGTGGATGTGAGATGGGCAAGCTAAAATTTCCCCTTCTGCTGAGATTCCTCACTGAGGAAGAAATACTATTTCCCATAAGAAAACTGGGATGTTATAAGGAAATAGGATGATGTTGGGCATCCAAAACCCTCTATACATCTGCTATAAATAATGTGTAAGACTTGTTTACATTATGAAATAATGCATGTTCATTGTGGGAATATATAGTATTGGTTTTTTAATGTTTATTTGAGAGAGAAAGTGTGCGTGAGCAGGGGAGGGGCAGAGAGAGAGAGAGAGAGAGAGAGAGAATCCCAAGCAGGCCCCTCAGGGTCAGCCTAGAGCCCAAAGTGAGGCTCTATTTCATGAACTGTGAGATCATGACGTGAGCTGAAATCAGGAATCAGATGCTCAGCCCACTGAGCCACCCAGGCACCCCTATAGTATTTTCTTTCTATATTTTTTTTTCTAAAATTGGAATTATATTGAATGTACTATTTATAACCAACTTTTTTCTCCCGACACATTGTGATTATTTTCCATGTCATTAAACTATTCATCTGCTTTTCAATTGGTTTTCAGTGTTGGCATAGTATTTCTTCTCTGTATGTATTTTAATCACTTAGGCAATTTTTACTTTACCTTTTACTATTGTAAATAATGTTGAGCTGAACATACACTTCTTTTTTTTTTCTCTTTTGCTTAAGTATGTTGAAGGCTTACCATATATCAGGTAATATGCTAAGGTGCTTCGTGTGCATTTCCTCGTTTACTCCCCACAATGCCCTGTGTGGTAAATCCTATTATTATCACCATTTTCCAGATGAGGAACATGCTGCTTAGAGGCTATAAAGAATGTGCCTAAAATGACATGGACACTGAGGGACACTAATTACTGTGAAGGTCACACAGCCAGCAGAAGCAGAACCAGCCTGCAAAGCTACATATAGCTCAGGCTCTGAACTTCTTAAGTTCCTTCTTATGTAGCAGTTGTTGGATAATCCACAAATAGTTCCTTAGGATAATAAAGAAATCAAGAGAGGTGGCATTGAGGGAGTAAAGGCCTTTGACACATATTATGAGCTGCTCTCCTAAGAGCACCAATTTTATACAACCCCAGAAATCAATTAAAGGGCCTATTTTCCCACACTCTCGGGAAGGGCCTAGATGGAATACCTGCTAGGTATTACCTTTATTAGAGAACCTTTGTAAATCTACCTGGTAGGAAAAAAGGTACCTTGGTTTTTACATTTTGCATGTTTTGTATTATATGATAATGCTACCTATGATTTATGATGTTTTACTATGTGTCAGTCAAATGTAAGCCCCAAGAAGCTAAAGATTATGTCTGTTTTGTTTATTGCTGTATCCCAAGCACCTAACAGAGTGCTTGGGACACAGCAGTCACGTGATAAAAATTTTCAGAGTAGAATAAATAAGGGAATGTGCCAGGCATTGAGTTTAGCACTTTATGTGGGTTATCTCAATCTCATAACACTCTATGCTTTAGCTAGTATTGACACCACTAATACTTTCACTAGTATGTCTGATGCAGTAGGAACTGCCAATGCCTTGCTTTGAACCTCAGGTTCAGCTGTTCTAAAGTAGGACTGCCCATCTCCCTCGGTCTTTCCCCAGATGGATTCCTTGTACAATACATGAGCTATATTTTAGGTCGAATCACCCTGAAATCATTCTAAACTTGGTGAAAATATGCCCATCCACTTTCCATGAAGTAGTAATGGAAACTTAATTTTTTAGGAGTCTTTTGCTTTTTTTATTAGTTAGAAAAGGTCCATTTTTTGTTATTTTTTAAATTTTTTTAATGTTTTATTTATATTTGACAGAGAGACAAAGCAGGAGCAGGAAGGGGCAGAGAGAGATGGAGACAGAATCTGAAGCAGGCTCCAGGCTTTGAGCTGTCAGCACAGAGCCTGACATGGGGTTTGAACTCACCAACCATGAGATCATGACCTGAGCTGAAGTTGTTTGCTTAACCGACTGAGCCACCCAGGAGCCCCAGAAAAGGTCCATTTTTTAATTTAGCTTTCTGATTCTGTGTTTGTGCCTTCAACACTTTCATAATGATTTTCTGCTCCTCGATCAGAAAAGCACTCTTGATCCTGTCCTGGAGACATTTAGCAACCACGGAAGTGCCACAGGCCTGGAGGACATGTTTTTTTGGTTTTAGACAGTCTCATAAACACTTCAGATCTCATTGCACAAACCCCTTGAAGTTGGCCTGGGCACATGCCACACGTGGATTTTGTGTACTGTCCCCACTCTTCTTGTTTTAAAGAGAAACAATTCTAATACCAGGGGCTCAGGGCAGCCTAGTTTTGCTAGAGGTTGTATTTGTAAAATCGCCTACAATGGATTGTCAAATGCGGGACCATTTGAATGCCTCTGGATACTATCCCTAAAAGGGAAAAAACAGAAACCTAATTTTATTTATAGAAGTTGGAAAGAACTCTCCATGTCTTAAAAACATTAGCCCTAATCCTCTGTCATCCTTTGTCATGTAGTTTGCAAATACCTTCCAATATTTTTATTTGCCTTTTAGTTTTATTTACGGTATTTTTTTACTTGTAAATATGTTCCCTTTTTTTGTAGCAAAATCTATCTGTCTTCCCCTTTATGATTTCTTTCTTTGCTGTTATGCGTAAAAGTCTTTTCTACTTTAAGTAGGCTAATAATCATATATAATAACCATTTCTTGATGGAATTATCTGGATATAGAATAAAAACTCTGGCTTTCCAATGCAAAATCAAGCTGGTGGTGCACAGAATCCCTCTATTTCCATGTAATGGCATGAGATTAGCTTTGAAACTGCTCCAGGGCAATCTAACCCAGTCAAGGGCCTGGGATGTCAAAGTTCTCTACTCTGGAAGAGAAGATGGGAGCATCAGTTTTGTTTCCTCTCCAGATCCTACAGACTGATTATATGCTCTCCAAAGAGCATCTATCATCACAAGCACTACTTCAGTTCCTTGGAATCAATAACTTTGGGTATGTTAAAAAAGAAACATTAGGATTTCCAAAATGGAGCCACTTGTGCTAAACCCCACATCAGCAAGCCAAGAGAGGTTAATACCTAAACTAAGTGCAGTTTCAGCCCCTCCTAGGATGTAATCTTAACCAGTCAGTCTGAAATGTCCTAATCAGCACTAGTGAGGTAATCCTAGTGACTTTGACTTTGCTTGAAACAATCCATTCTTTTCCCCCTTCTGCCTATAAAAGCCTTCCATATTGTAGAGCTCCTTGGAGGTTCTTTCTATTTGCTAAATGGGATTCATGAATCATTGAAAAAAGCCAATTAGATCTTCAAACTTACTCAGTTGATTTTTTTAGCACTGTAGGAAATGAGAAGGGATGTCTGTATGTACATGTGTATATTCATACAATTTTCCTTATAAAGCTCAAAGGACTGAACAACAACAATAAAAATTAAATAGCATTAAAACAGTTCTCTATAGTAGTGGAAAGTTAAATAAGGAAGAGGAAAAAAAACTCAACCAAATGTAATGTGTGAAAACGGAATTTTCTATGCACATGAGTGAGAATTGCTTAGGATGAATGAATTTGTACCATACAATGAGCTAACTGGTAACAAACAGTGAATTCCAGGTATTCACTGAATTCCAATGAATTCCAAGTAAAGGCCCCTGCTTCCAGTCCTGTAAGAGAAAACCTGGAGCCTGAAGATGGTGGCCAAGGAAGACCATGACTGAACTCAACTTCCCCCACAGATACCAAATCTATAGCTACAAAAGGGATAATTCCCTCTAAAAGAGAACAGAAACCTAGCTGAACAGCTCTCTCCATAATGAAGGATAAAGGGGCCACACTGAGAAAGGAAGGAGAGGCAGAAATACAATCTCACCAAAAACTTCATTCCCCACACAACATGCAGCAACCCATACACAATAGGGAGGGATCTCACAGGTCTGGAGTCTCTCCCTGAGAAGTGAGAGGTTTATGCCCCATATCAAGCACTCCAACCCTAAGGATCTGCACCAGAGAGATAAGACCCCCAAAACATTGACTCTGAAAATCAAAGAGGCTTATATCCGGGGAAACTGGGGGGCTGTGGGAATCTGAGATATTTCCTATGAGGGGCTCACATGCAGACTTACTCATCCCAGGAACCAGCACAAAGATAGAAATTTGAGAGGTGACTGGATTACATGGGAAGGACACTCATTTGCTAACCTTAAAGCATCTGCCAGAGGGGCCAGGGATGAGTTGAGACATTCTTTGGGGATGGAGGCACCAGCTAGTGCCATTTTTGCACTCTCCCTCTATTTTGCTAGTACAGGCAAATATGTGTGAACACAGCCTCACTAAAGCCACCGAGCTGCACGCCCAGCATTCCCACATCTCCCTAAACCTGTGGACATGTATGGCCCTCAGCACACTCATGCAGCTTTCCCCAAGCCTGTGTGTGAGGGCAGTCTAAACAGGGGGTGTCTCTTGATGGTCTGGTCCTGGCAGCCTGAGTAACTTGTGTTTCTGAGTCCCAAAAGACTATAACAATTGGAAAGTTAGTTCTGGGCAGGCTATAGCACCCAGGGCACTGCACAGATAGCAAACTGAAATGCACTCTCAGTGTACCTGAGAAAATGGCCCATCTACTTGTCCTGGAGCTTCAATCAGAGGGATAGTCTTCAACTTTGCCCCACTTTAGAGGTTACAGAGGCACTTTGAGGGAACATAGCAGGGAAACACCATCTTTGAGTCCTTCCTTGGTCTCACCACAACTTGCTGGTACCTCCCCAAAAGGAATTTATATACCAATCTGAAGCTGATTTTTGCAACACAGTTGATGATGATGATGATGATGATGATGATTATTCTACAGGTCTGTATATATTTGCATACCTTATTTTTATTTTTTTAATGTCTTTTTTTAAATGTTTTTATTTATTTTCAAGGGAGAGAGAGAGAGAGAGAATGCAAGCGGAGGAGGGCCAGGGGGTGGGCAGAGGGTCCAATGTGGGCTCTGTGCTGACAGTAGAGAGCCCTATGTGGGGCTCAAACTCATGAACTGCGAGATCATGACCTGAGCTGAAGTCAGACACTCAACTGACTGAGCCACCCAGGAGCCCCTGTCTTTTTTTTTTTTTTTTTAAAGAGAGTCACTTCAGATCCAAGGACACACACACAAACTGAAAATAAAGGGATGGAAAAAGATATATCATGCAAGAAAGCTGGTGTAGCTACACTTATATCAGAAAAAATAGACCTTAAAACAAAGACTGTAATAAAATACAAGGAAGGGTATTACATAATCATAAAGGAATCAATGTAGCAAGGAAATACAACATTTATAAATATGTGTGTACCCAACATAGGAGCACTAAATATATAGAGCAAATATTAACAGATCTAAAGGGAGAATACACCAATACAATAGTAGAGGACTTTAATACCTCACCTTCATTACTGGGATAGACTACCCAGACATAAATTCAATAAGGAAACATCAACCTTAAAAGACACATTAGACCAGATGGATTTAATACATATATACAGAACATTTTATCCAAAAGCAGCAGAATACACATTCTTCTCAAGTGCATGTGAAATATTCTCTGAAATAGATCATATGTGAGGCCATAAAACAAACCTCAATAAACTTAAGAAGACTGACATTATATCAAATATCTTCCCTGACCACAAGAGTGTGAAACCAGGAATCAATTAGAAGAAGAAAACTAAACAAAATCACAAAATGTGGAGATTAAACAACACACCACTGGACAGCCAATGAGTCAATGAAGAAATCAAAGGAGAAATTAAAAAAAAAAACCTTGAGACAAATGAAAATGGAAATACAACAATCCAAAACCTGTAAGATTTAGCAAAAGCAGTCCTAAGAGGAAAGTTCATAGTGATACAGACATTGCTCAGGAAACGAGAAAAATATCAAATAAACAATTTAACCTTACACTCAAAGGAATTAGAAAATGAAGAACGAATGTAGCCCAACATTAGGAGAAGGAAAGACATAATAAAGATATGAGCAGAAATAAATGAAATAGAGACTAAAAAAACAATAGAAAAGATTAATGAAACTAAGAGCTGTTCTTTGAAAAGATAAACATAACTGACAAACCTTTAGCTAGATTCACCAAGAAAAAAAGACACAAGTTCAAATAAACACAAGGAGAAATTAAAAAGAAGTAATAGTTGACATCACAGAAATACAAAAGATCATAAGAGACTACTATGCACAATTATATGCCAGCAAACTCAATAACAAAGAAGAAATGGATAAATTTGTAGAAACATACAATATTCCAAGACTGAATAGACGAATTACTAGTACAGAGATTGAATCAGTAATCAAAAACCTCCCAACAAACAGAAGTCCAGGACCAGATGGCTTCACTGGTGAATTCTATCAAACATTCAAAGGAGATTTAATACCTGTCCTTCTCAAACTCTACCAAAAATTGAAGAGGAATGAAGGCTTCCATACTCATTTTACAAGGCCATTTTAATTACCTTGATACCAAAACCAGACAAGGCCACCACTACAAAGAAGTACAGGTCAATATCCCTGATGAGCACAGATGAAAAAATCTTAACAAAATAGTAGTAAACTTAATCCAATAATACATTAAAAGGATTATACACCATGATCAAGTAGGATTTATTCCAGGGATGCAAGGATTGATCAATATCCACAAATCAATCAACATGATACATCGCGTTAACAAAATGAAGGATAAAAATCATATGATCATCTCAATAGATACAGAAAAAACATTTGACAAACTTCAACATCCATTTATGATAAAGATTCCCAGCAAAGTGGGTTTACAAGGAATGCACCTCAACATGATAGAGGCCATATATGACAGGCCCACAACTAACATCATAAGCAATGATAAAAAGCTGAAAGCTTTCCAAGATCAAGAATAAGACAAGGGTGCTCACTCTTGTCACGTTTATTCAGACAGTATTGGACGTCCTAGTCATAGCAATTAGGCAAGAGAAAGAAAAAAAAGGCATCCAAATTGGAAAGAAAGAAGTAAAATTGTCACTATATGCATATGACATAATACTATATGCATAGAAAACCCTAAAGACTCCACCAAAAAAAACTGTTAGAACTAATAAATGAATTCAATAAAGTTGCAGGAAACAAATAAATATACAAAAATGTGCTGCATTTCGATACACTAATAACAAATTAGCAGAAAGAGAAATTAAGAAAACAAACCCATTTATAATTGTATCCAAAAGAATTAAATACCTAGGAATAAATTTAACCAAAGAAGTGAAAGACTTGTATACTGAAAACTATAAGACACTGATGAAAGAAATTGAAGAAGACAAAAAATGTAAAGATATTCGACACTTACGGGTTGGAAGAATTAACATTCTTAAAATGTCCATACTACCCAAAGCAATCTATGGATTCCATAAAATCTCTACTAAAATTCCAATAGCATTTTGCTATTGGAACTAGAACTAGAATAATTCTAAAATTTGTATGGAACACAAATAACCCTGAATAGCCAAAGCAATCTTGAGAAAGAAGAACAAAGCTGAAGGTATCATGCTCCCTGATTTCAAAGTATACCACAAAGCTACAGTAACCAAAACAGTATTGTATTGGCATAAAAACAGACATATAGATCAATAGAACAGAATAGAAAGCCAGAAAAAACCCACACATATATCATAAGTTAACTTACCATAAAGGAGCCAAGAATGTACAGTGGGGATAAGATAACCAAGAAATCATGTTAGGGAAATTGGACAGCCACATGCAAAAGAATGATATGCCATATACAAAGGTTAACTCAAAATGGATCAAAGACTTCAATGTAAGACCTGAAATCATAGAACTCCTAGAAGAAAAAATAGGTAGCAAGCTCTTTGACATTGGTCTTGGTGTTAACTTCTTGGATCTGACCCCATAAGCAAAGACAACAAAAGCAAAAATAAACAATTGGAACTATAAAAAGTGTCAGGAGCACCTGGGTGGCTCAGTCAGTTAAGTGTCCAACTCTTGATCTCAGCTCAGGTCTTGATCTCAGGGTAGTGAGCTCAAGCCCTGCACTGGGCTCTGTGCTGGGCATTAAACCTACTTAAAACAAAAAACTAAAAAGAAACTAAAAAGCTCTGTACACCAAAGGAAACCATCAACAAAATGAAAAGGCAAACTACTGAATGGTAGAAAATATTTGCAAATCATACATCTGATAAGGGGTTAATATCCAACACATATAAAGAACTCAAACAACTCAATAGCAAAAAAAAAAAAAAAAAAATCCAATTTAAAAATGGGATAGGTTTTAACTAGACATTTTTTGAAAGAAGATATACAGATGGCCAACAAGCACATAGTGATATTCAATATCACTAATTATCAGGGAAATGCAAGTCAAAACCACAAGGAGGTATCACCTCACAACTGTCAGAATGGCTATTATCAAGAAAGCAATAAATAACAAGTGTTGGCAAAGATGTGGAAAAAAGGGAACCCTTGTGCACTGTTGGTGGGAATGTAAATTGGTGCAACAACTATGGAAAACATTTCACATGTTCCTAAAAAAATTAATAACAGAGCTAACATATGATCTACCTATTTCACTTTTGAGTATCTGAAGAAAATGAAAACACTAATTTGGAGAGATTTATGCACCCCTAAGTTCACTGCAGCATTATTTGCAATAGCCAATGTAAATAATTTCAATGTACATTGATGAGTGAATGGGTAGGGAAGATGTAATATATATATATATATATATAAACAATATTTATATTATTTTTTAGATGTAGCTAAAAATATTTTTATTTGTTTATTTATATGTAAGTTTATAAATTATATAAAAAATTATTTATAAATAAATATATTCTATATATTCTATTATATATATTTATGTATAAATTTATTTATATTTATACATGTTTATGAATATATATTATATACATATAATATATATATGAGTTTTTCATCTATAAAGTGGATAGTAGTCCAGTGTGTGTGTGTGTGTGTGTGTGTGTGTGTACACAATGGACTACATGCAATCATAAAAAAGAAGGAAATCTTGTCATTTGCAACAACATGTATGGACCATGAGGGTATTATGTCAACTGAAATAAGTCAGACAAAGAAAGTCATGTGATTTCATTTATATATGGGACCTGGTGGTTATCTAAGAAGAGAGAGTTGGGAAGTGGGTGAAATGGGTAAAGGGGGTCAATTGTATGCTGATGGACGGAAACTAGATTTATTGTGGTGATCACTTTGTAGTGTACACAAATATTAAATTATTACGTTGTACACCCCAAGCTAGTATAATGTTATATGCCAATTTTACCTCAATTAAAAAAAATAACCTGTAGCCTACAAGTAGATGGGAGCATATTTTAGGCTCACTTTGAGACACTGATCTCCCAAAATAACCAAATGAACTTTGTTTTGGATTCTACATTGAACACACTATCTGCATATAGTTATATCTTACAGACATTATAGCAAAGGTTGTGCCGTTCCTGGTGTTACGTAATTATCAAAAACACCTTCAGAACTTGTTGGAGCCTCCATCTGTCATATTTGAAGACAAGGAGTTACAGCAGCAGTGTCAGGGTTGTGTGATGACAGGGTGGATTGGTAATTAGTTGCTAATTAGAATTTTCTGAAATATTAGGGTAATCATCACAGGAAAATCCCACTCAACATTATGTGTAAGTTAAAAATGCCGCAGGGTAGCTATTAACTTCTGAAAATAGTAGCAGGTAGAAGTACTTCAGTTGAAGGTAATCAATATTTCTATTACCTACTTAGTTTTTAGAGATTAAAACTTGATTTTTTTTTAACGTTTATTTATTTTTGAGACAGAGAGAGACAGAGCATGAATGGGGGAGGGTCAGAGAGAGGGAGATACAGAATCCGAAACAGGCTCCAGGCTCTGAGCTGTCAGCACAGAGCCCGACGCGGGGCTCGAACTCACGGACCACGAGATCATGACCTGAGCCGAAGTCGGCCGCCCAACCGACTGAGCCACCCAGGCGCCCCAAAACTTGATATTTTTTTATTGGGCTACATCAGTCTGGTGTTTATACCCAGGTTTATAAATCTATAAATTTAAAAATATCTTTCATTTTATTGTGAAGCTGCTGCTAATGAAAATTGGCTTTAATAAACATCATTTTGATATTGGACTTAGTCCTCTTTATTTTTCACTTGGAGATTTTTTTTTAGACTTTTCATCAGGGAGAGGTACTTAGGTAACCTACAAACATGAAGACATAAACAGATCTCAAAGACAAGTCATGTTGACCTTATTTGGACCTTAACTTCGTGGTGATTTATTTCAGATCTTTTAAACAATGAGTCAAAGGAAACTTGGCAAAATGATTCTTTTTTAACCTCAGATTACAATTGAAACCTCATTTGAACCACTAAAAAATTAGAGAAACAGCAAAGAACATAGCCAAATAATGTAGTCTAGACTTTACCTAGTTACAGAATGCTGTAATTACTGTATCTTAATTTAAGATTTAAATGTTTAATTTTATAGAGAGATAGAGCAAGCAAGCAGGGGAGGGGCATAGAGAGAAAGAGAGAGAATCTCAAGCAGGCACCGCACTGCCAGTGCAGGGCTCGAACCCCTGAACCGTAAGATCATAACAAGCCGAAATCCAGCGTTGGATGCTCAACCGACTGAGCCACCCAGGTGCCCCAGGTATCTTCATTTAAGATTTAAATTTAGGGGTGCTTGTCAGTAGGTAGAGCATGTGACTCTTGATCTCAGGACTCTTGATCTCAGGGCATTGATATTACCTAAAAATTTTTTTTTAATAAATAAGATAATATGTAGCTACTAGGTATTCAGTCTGTTCATGGATAAAAATAATACCTGATAGTTTCTTCTAGGGGCAGAAAGTTAGTTTTCTTCAAATTCAACACAGAAAATATTAAAATATGACAGAAGTCATATTTGACATTTTTACAGATTTTTTTTTTTTGCCTCATCCTGTAGGTTTTTTTTTTTTTTTTTTTTTGGTCATTTGCACATAAGACCATAAATATTACCTAATAATGGATCAACCCCAGTGTATTAGTTGTCTATTGCTCTTTAACAAATATCCCCCAAACTTAGTGACTTATAACAACAAAAATGTATGATCTCTCAGTTTCTGTGGATCAGGAATCTGGGCACAACTTAGTTGGCTGCCTCTAGCTCTAGGTCTCTCAGGAGGTTGCAATTGAGCTGTCAGCCAGGTCTGTTGTCTCATCAAAAGACTAGACTGGGGAAGGATCCACTTCCAAGTTCATACACCTGGTTATTATCAGTCTTAGAAAACCCACTTCCAAGCTCACTTACAAGAACCTCTCCATGGGACTGACTCACAACATGGTAGCTGGCTTCTACACAGGGTGAGCGATCCAAGAGAAAGCCAGAAAGTCAGAACATCCAAGATGGAACCTGCAATCTTTTATAACCGAATCTCAAAAGTGACACACCATTACTTCTATCATACTCTTTTCTTTAGAAGTGAGTCACTAAATCTAGCCTTTGAAAGAGAGGATTACAAAAGTACATGGATACTAGGAGGTGGGGATTGTAAGGGGGGGGTGTATCTTTGAGGCTTCTATCGTAACTTTAATCAGTCAATGATGATCTTTTAGAGAAGTAGATCATTGTTCTCTCTTATTTTTTGTCTGCCTGCCATATTTTTAGAAAATGATTTCTTCCTCATTTTCAATCTGTGTGGTTCTGAGAGCCTTACTACCTAACCTCATCACCCTGGTTTTTGTGGGAGGCACTGTGGTGCCCTGGCCTTGCCAGTAAGAATGCTTAAACTTTTTGGCCACAGTGAGTGGTACAGGGATGGGCCATTTGGTATCTCTTTTCAGGAACTGACACGGGTGCTGGGAGAAAAAGGGTTTCCTAAGATCCTAGGTGCAGTAGAACATTGAAAACTGGAATTTCTTCCCTCTCCCATACCTATATACAGGCTACCTTTGCTCCATGTGGAAATATTTTTAGAATAATACCATACAGAATTAAATGGAACTCAGAAGTGGAAAGTGAGCGAGTTACACCAAGTTCTCATGACATCTTCTGCCTCTCTATACCCAGCTACACCTAAAGCCAGGCTCTCCTTTTTTTTTTAGTTTTGATGTGGCTTTCTGTTGCTTCTGGCAAAAATGGTCCTAATATACTAATATATCCAGATATTATGAGTGTAGCTCCAAATATTCTAGGCTACCTTAACAATCACAGCAGTGCCTTTTATGAAATTATCTAAATATTGAGAATATTTATATGCTTCAACCTTATCAGCTTAACTCTTAGAACCTAAGCTCCAAGTGTTTCTTATTATGTGAATTACTTCCTTTATCCACCTTAAATTTACTTTTCTCAAGATTCAGGAAAAATCTTCTTGTTGTATTTAAGTTCTCTAAAAGCAGGGAGAAATGCCTTCTTAATTATTAATTTCCTCCCCAAATTGCAAAACAATATCTGGCCATGTAGTCAATCCTCAATAAACCTTTAATGAGTGAATGGGTACATAAATATTCTAAGTACACTTCAGATTATTTTTATCTAAGTTCAATACTTTATTTTTGCCCAAAGATCAATTCAATACTTTCTGCCTATTCACATAGCTTCATACTAACTTCAGATTATCCCCATATACTTGAGCTTTCCATACTCAGAAGAACTTGTTGTCATTATGCCTTCCCTCCTCCAAATAATTAATAAAAATATTAAACAGGGCAAGTTAGAGAGGAATGCCATGTTTATACTTCTTCCTCCAAGAATGCCCTTTTATCCTAAACCATTGTTTCTTGTCTCTAAGCAACTTCCCTGTGCATTACACCAGTCTCCATCATACCATGATGACTCAATTTTTAAAATAGCCTTTTGTGTGGAGCTCTGTGAAAGGCTTTTTGAAAATCTAAATAGACGCCATTCATGAGCTTTGTCCATATGCATATGTGCCTCCTAAAAGAACTTTAATAAACTGATGAGGCCTCATTTCCTCTTATGGAAACCATACATTTTTCTCCAGCTCCTTCCTTGCCTCCCCCAGTTATATTGCCATACAATTAATTGTCTTTTGGGGAAAAGTTCTTTTCTGTTGATCTGCTCTCATTGGGTCTTTTTTTTTTTTTTTTTAATTTTTTTTTTCCAACGTTTATTTATTTTTGGGACAGAGAGAGACAGAGCATGAACGGGGGAGGGGCAGAGAGAGAGGGAGACACAGAATCGGAAACAGGCTCCAGGCTCTGAGCCATCAGCCCAGAGCCTGACGCGGGGCTCGAACTCACGGACCGCAAGATCGTGACCTGGTTGAAGTCGGACGCCTAACCGACTGCGCCACCCAGGCGCCCCTCTCATTGGGTCTTTAATCCTTACTAGGTATTTAGAATTAAGCAGGGTTAAGATAGCGCAAATCTATCCTAAAAGAGATTCATATCTATGGTTAAGTTAGCATGTTGAGGTCAGAAACAGGGAAGTATGGACTAATGCGTGGTAACTATGGGCAAAAAACCAGAAGTAAGTTTAGAAATGTTGGAAGCCAGGGACGCCTGGGTGGCTCAGTCGGTTAAGTGGCCAACTTCGGCTCAGGTCATGATCTCGTGGTTCTCAAGTTCAAGCCCCATGTCGGACTCTGTGCAGACAACTCAGAGCCTAGAGCCTGTTTCAGATTCTGTGTTTCTGTCTCTCTCTGCCCCTCCTGTTCATGCTCTGTCTCTCTCTCTATCAAATATAAATAAATAAATAAATTTTAAAAAATATAAATAAATAAATGATGGAAACCAATCAGAGTCAAGGATGTTTTAGGTCCTTCAGGAATTTGACAATGTTACTGATTTCTCTTTTCTTTAGATTCTCCCTTCCTTTGATTTCTCTACATCATGCTCTCACCCTGCCTTGGTAAACAGTCTGTCTCCGAGTCTTTCCCTGGATGCTCTTTTTCTTTTTAATATGATTGTTTTCCAGATCCCATTATTGTTTTTGTGTCTCTTCTACATATTCTCTATTCCCAATTTCATATAATCCAATGGATTTAGGTAAACTCTTATGGATTTAGGTACTCTATTTATTCTGTAGAATCAAAATGTAAATTTGGGGCACATGCTTCTTCCCTGAGCTTCAGAGAAGTCTATTCACCTACCTAGTGGACATTTCCACACTGATATTCCATAGACATTCCAAACATGCATCCAAAAATCAAATAACATTTTAACATGTCCAAACTCAAATGCATCACCTGTATATAAATTTAAGACCTTTTTTCATTATATGTGACAAAACTTACATCTCGTGGAATCTAAGAGGGAGCTGAACAGACATGGATACAACTAAGCTCAGAAAAAACTGAACCTAGGACCTGGAAAACTTGATGAATTCTCTCTCCAAATTATACCTCTACTTTCCTCTGTATGCCTCTTTTTCCCCTTGTTACAGACTAACTTCTGCTTCTCAGTTTACTTGGTGGGAAATAATGAAGATTTCTATGTTCTTACTTCAGTCACACAGAATGAGACTGGCTTTATTCCCTTTGGGTTCTAAATTCAAAATATCGAAAAAGAAAGCCCTTGGCTCAGCCATGGCCAAGGTGTCCACTCATAAAGCAATCAACTTTGGCCTCAGGTACAGAGTTACAATGTATGCAACTTGAAATTTTCCCATAGCTCACTGATACTCTGGTCATTTTACTTTCAACCCTTTTTCTCTGTTTGTTTCATTTTAGATAAATTTCTATTGCTATGTATTCAAGTTTCCTATGCTTTTCTTCTGTTGGGTCTAATCTGCTATTAATCCCATTCAGTATATGAGGTGCCTGGGTGGCTCAATCAGTTAAGCACCCAACTTCGGCTCAGGTCAGTATCTTGCGGCCTGTGAGTTCGAGTCCCACATCAGGCTCTATGCTTACAGCTCAGAGCCTGGAGCCTGCTTTGGATTCTGTGTCCTCCTCACTCTCTGCCTCTCCCCCACTCAGGCTCTGTCTCTCTCTCTCTCTCTCTCTCTCAAAAATAAATAAAACTTCAAGAAAAATTTAATCCCATTCAGTATATTTTTCACCATATATTTCTCATATCTAGAGTTTATTCTTAATATCTCCCATTTCTCTACTTACTATGCTCCATCTTTCCTTTAGGTTCTTATACTTATGGAATAGAGCTATAATAACTTTTAATGTCCTTGTCTACTAATTCTGTCTTTGTATAAATTAATATCCATGTCATTTCTGGGTTTGCTTCTATTGATTGATTTTTTTCCTCATCACTCATTGTATTCTCCTGCTTGTTTGCATGCCTAGTCCTTTTTCACTGGATGCCAGACATTGTCAATTTTACCTTCTTAGGTGCTATTTTTTATCCCTATAATATTTTCTTGAACCTTATTCTGGGAAGTGGTTAAATTACTTGGACATAGTTTGATGTTTTCAAAGCTTCTTTCAGGCTTTGTTAGGCAGGATGAGCAGCCTTTAATTCAGAGCTAATTTTGCCACACTACTGAGGCAATAACATCCTTTTCATCCAAGGATTATTCCCTCTGTTCCTATCCTGGAGTAGTTTCCACATGCTTAGGTGCTGATCAGTACTCAGCTGAGGACTCTTGGGGGCCTCCTCTAGGAGCTCTCTCCCTGTGTGACACTCCTCTCCCTGCTACTGTGCCTGGGAGCTCAAAATGCCATGGCCCCCTCGGACACTCAAGGCCCACAGAGATTCCCACTCTCTAAATCGCACCGTGGAAACTCTCTCCAGGCAGTAAGCCAGGACAATCACAGGGCTCACTTCATTTGTTCTCCCAGTCTCAGGGATCACCGTCCTCTGCTGCCTGGCACACAGTGCCTGAGAACAGTTGTTTTCTGTGTTTTGCCTCTTTTTAAAGTTGTGCCAGATGCGAGGAGGGTAAATCTAGTTCCTTCTCAATCCATCTTGGTCAGAAGTGGAAGTCCAGTTTTTCAGAACCCTGGGCCCTTGCATGTCCAGCATTCCTCTTCTGTGCTTCGTGGCTTTAGACACACACCATACAGTTGGTTCCCCTCACAGAACTCTATGTCCTGTGCCCACAGATCATAGCTGATTCCTCTTTGTATTTTTGAACTTAGCATGGCTGAAGCATAGCAGGTGCTCCACATATGCTTCGCAGAATGAATAAAACATTGTAGATAATTACACCAAAACAGAGAACAATCTTCACTGTTTTTTTCAGAGTAGTTTATGAGCTGTTACCTGAAAAATGAGTTATAACTTAAGCATCTCTATATTCTGAAGTTCTCGTATTTCATCTCTTGAGTCAAGTAAGTCATTAGCAAATTTCTCAGCCATTAGACATGATTCTCAACAAAAGTGGCTTAATTAGAAGCGTCTATTTGCCTTCCTTTGAGGAGGGCTGGGGATTGTTTGGCACATGACTGTGCATTTGGTTTGGTCGCATATACTGAGCATGAAATCTTTTCAATGTGTCATAGATTTTGAAAAAGCATTTGTGTGTTTACAGCTCATGCTGAGCAGAATGCAACCAGACTGCCAAACATACAACCTCATTATTTGCTTCTCATGATTGCCTTCTCTGATTCCAAACAAAGTCACACCACAATCTGTAGCTGTGCATTGTATTTCATTTCAGTCCATGGTCTGCTCAGTGCAGATACACGGAAAACTTTACATTACATTTGTCAAGAGTTAGATCTCTGAGATTCTGTAATAGGTCCTTCCCAGGCCACACATGTTCTCTTTTGCTAAAATGTGACACCTCTCTCAGCACTGCCTTCCCCAGATCTCTGGAGCATTCTGAGCTGAAAGCTACTTGACACCTTGGTGCTTTCTTTTTTGACCTAAAATGTTAAGTTTATAAAAAACTGACATAGATAGGACCGGTGTTAACTGTAAATGAAACTAAATATTTGTGTATGAGCAAATAAGTAATAAATGTCACATATAATGATGCCAGTCAGAATGTATCATATATCACATATTATATATGTTGTATACATGTTATATACATTATACATATTATATATCTTATGTTGTATCTACTACTTGGTAAATGGTAATCTGTTTTCCATCCCCCCCATATCTTTCCAAGTCAACGAATATCTTTTTTAATTCCCCAAAATAAAATCTTTTACAAATATTACTTTTTGTTATGTTTCCACTCTTTCTCTTTCTTTCTGGAGTGTCTATATTTTAATAAAAAACTCTTGAAGGCATAACACCTAACATAAAGGTATTAATTACTTTCAAGTGGTGGAATTTAAAGCACGATGGGGATAGAATTTTGAGTGCTTTTAAGTTGCTGTATTCACTTCATTCATGCAGAAGGCCAGCTCTGCCATATTATGAGTAACCATAACAGTGTCATTGAATAAAAGGAGCAAAACTAGAAGAGACCATTGTAAAAATTCCAAACGTAATGTTCCACTATGTTCTAAGTGACAACTACTTTTAGTAACAGCAGTGATAGTTGTGAAACTTTACTACCTAAAGGAAAAGAGAAAAGAAAAATCTGTGGTTTGACAATTCCAACATTTTCCAATAGCCTTCTAAAGCCAACGATGAGCAATTTAATTGATTTCTTAATTTTATATTTGTATCTTGAGTTGGGGCAGTGTGCAGCCAATTTTCTTGTCTCCTTTTGGGGGAAAATATCTATCTTTGAAATAGTCTAATATAGGAGGATAAAAACATTAATGTTAAGGTCTCTTTGGTAAGATATACTAAGTTCCAAGATAGTAGGAATGATGTCTACCTCTAGTGTCTAACATGGTGCCTCACAAAGAATAGGTGCACAATACATATTTACAGAATCTAATCAAATGTCAGTATGTTTGTAAGAGTCACTATTTGCATTTGAAAACAGTGTCATCTAAAAATTAATTTTTTTCTTACCCTTTTTTTAAGAATGACATTGATATACATACAAATTATACAAACACACATATCAGGGTTTCTAACCTTGATACTATTAACACTCTTTGTTGTGAGGGGCTCTGTGCACTGTGCACTGTGCACTGTGCACTATAGGATGTTTAGTAGTCTCTCTGGCCCCAACCCACTAAATGCCAGTAGCACCTTGCTCTCCTCCATGTTGTGACAATCAAAAAATATCTCTAGGGGCACCTGGGTGGCTCAGTCGGTTGAGCGTCCGACTTCAGCTCAGGTCACGATCTCGCGGTCCGTGAGTTTGAGCCCCGCATCAGGCTCTGGGCTGATGGCTCAGAGCCTGGAGCCTGCTTCCAATTCTGTGTCTCCCTCTCTCTCTGCCCCTTCCCCGTTCATGCTCTGTCTCTCTCTGTCTCAAAAATAAATAAATGTTAAAAAAAAAATAAAAAAAATATCTCTAGACATTGCCTAATATTCCCTGGATGGGGGGGATTGCCTACACATACACACACATACACAGAGACACATGCACACCCACATATACACACAAAGTCAGGACTGTTGAGAAACAATTACAATGACTCTTTAAAAAGACATCATTCAAGTGACATATTACTAGTAACACATCAATTCAAAGGAAAAATTACCCAGCACCTTTGTGGGTCAGTTGGTTAAGCATCTTCTGACTCTTGACACTGGCTCAGGTCATGATGTCTCAGTCATGAGATTGGGCCTGATTTGGGCTCCGCCCTGAGTGTGGAGCCTGCTTAATATTCTCTCCCTCTCTCTCTGCCCCTCCCCTGTCCTCTCTCTCTCTCTCAAAATAAATAAATAAACATTTTTTAAAAAAAGAAGGAGAAATTACAAGGGTGCCTGACTGTCTGAGTTGGTAGAGCATGTGAACTTGATCTCTGGGTGGTGAGTTCCAGCCACATGTTGGATGTAGAGCTTACTTAAAAAAAAAAAAAAAAAAGAAAAAAAGAAAGAAAAATAAATAGCTTTAAAAAATAAATGAGCAAATAAAAATGAAAAGAAAATGAAAGATTACTTTAAGAAGTAGGAATATTTACCTCAATTTGCACAAAAATGGCTCGTTATCTTGACAATATTAACTGGGTTCTGAAAAATAAAAAGACCCGTACCATGTAAAAAACAACCCCTTTGCAATAGTCATGCATTAATTTTACGCATCCAGTTATGTACTTGAACTTTAAGAAAAATATCTGAAATCAAATTGGCACCAATATCCTAGTGATTCAAGTAGACTACATTTCAATGCCTTCAAATTCAGATTCTTTCATAATTAATGGCATTCTTGTTTACTTCACTATGTAAAAGTTAATTCTCAATGATCCATGCATTGATTATTCTGGTTCTGCCAGTGACACACAGGGCCTCAGTTTCTTCATCTGCAAAATAAAGGTAATACTAATATTGACTCCTAATTGTGTTGTCAGACTTGAAAGAGTACCCACAAGTGCACAGAACAATGACTGACCCTCAGAGAACACCCGGTGAAAATAAATAATATTATTAACATCTACCAATTTGTAACGAGTTTTTCATATCAGAGGACTCATTCTTCTCTGTCTTTGCCACACATTATTTTTGTCTAATCCATCCCATCAAATTATACTAAGCAAAGTAAACTTATTTCAAGATTATCTTACATAAAATATAATTGGATATATACAGCTGTCTCACTATTCTATTAATGCTATTATTCTTTTCTTTAATATAAGTAAAAAATTAAGAATTCATGAGAAAAGGGAAGACTGGCTGGTTTAGTTGGTAGAGCAGGTGACTATTGATCATGGGGTTGTGAGTTCAAACCCCATGTTGGGCACAGAGATTACTTAAAACAACAACAACAACAACAACAACAACAACAACAACAACAAAAGATTTATGAGAAAAGAACAACAGTCGCTCTCCTAGATTCTCAATTTATTTCTCCCCAAGTTAAAAAGCAGTTTTAAATTCACTTTTTTCAGGTGATATGCTTTTTTTCTGTGTGAAACAAGAACAACAATAATGAGTACAATTGACACTTGAATAATATGGGTTCGAACTGCCAAGGTCCAATTATATGTGGATTTTTAAAAATAAATATAGTACAGTACTGTAAAAGTATTTCATCTCTTATACTTTTCTTACTAACATTCTTTTCTCTAGCTTACTTTATTGAAATACAATATATGATACATATACAAAATATATTAATTTTCGATGTTATCAATAAGGCTTGTGGTCAATGGTAGGCAATTAGGAGTTAAGTTTTGAGGGAGTCAAAAGTTATATAAGGATTTTTGATTGTGCAATCCTAACTGTTCAAGGGTCAATTACTTACACAGCATTTATCCTCTTTCAGGTACTTTCCTAAGCATAAAATTTAATCCTCACCCCTATAAGATAGGTATTTTATTATGCCCATTTTACAGATGAGAAGCTGTAGCAAGACAGATTACATGACGTGCTCAAGGACATTCAGCTAATAAGTGGCAGAACTTGTGGAAGAGTCTAGGAAGTCTGAGTCTGTGCTCACAAGTGTATATGACTGAAAACAACAGCAGCAGCAAAGACACAGACATAAAATTAAAAGCTCTTTTCTCTTGACTTTTATGTATCTTCTTAAAATAATGACTTCTCATTGTCACTGTGAAGCTGAATGACAATATCCCAATTCAATCACTTATTTGCAATTGAAATGGTTAAGTGAATTTTCGGTTGCAGCCAAGGGAGCAAAATTAGCTCTCAGTCTAAAAAAAAGCACATTGTATTACACTTAAAAATAAAGCTCTAGAGGGTGGGACATCAGCAAGATGGCAAAATAGGAAGCCCCAGGGCTTTGTTCCCCATAGAGACACCAACTTAACAACAACATCCAGATCAAACTGCTTTTGTCAGACTTCCAGAAACTAGTTAAGAGTCTGTAGTACCTAGGCTAAGACAAAGCCAAGAGAGCCACAGTGAAGTGTGTAGGAAAGTTTGTTCCATTTTGCCTGCCCTCACTTCTTCCCTACCCACCCCACCCACCCTACAGTATGGTGCAATTGGGAGAAAATTCCCGAAGACCAGTTTTTCGTTCAGGAAGGAAAGAGAAGATTGGAACATTTGTCTAAAGATTTTATGGGGCTCCTTGAGGGAATATTCTGTCTCACTTGACTAAGTGCTGATGCGAACTAGTGACATAATTGCTCGCTAGGTTGGGGGCCATTGAGAAGAAAGGCAAGCATCAAGATGTTGTAGCAGTAGGGAGACTACAGTACCTCAGGCAGACACCAGCAGGAGAAGAGATTACACTCTCATGAAAAGAAATAGGAAAAAGACTTATTAAGTAAACAATCACATGCAAAAGCTCAGAGGAGACATATCTCTAGAGAAATTTTGAGACGTCCCAGAATCTTTACTGGGTTGATTGGTGATGGTCTTCCCCTGCATAGAGGCAGTCTATAAAGACTGGGAGAGGTGACTTTTTTCAAATGCTAAAATCTCAACAAAAGATCACAAGGTACACAAAGAAATAGGGAAACATGGTCCAATCAAAAGACCAAAATAAATCTCCAGAAACTGACTCTATTGAACCAGAGATTAATGGACTACCTAACACAGAATTCAAAATAACTATCTTAAAGATGCTTAATAAGGTAAAAGAGAACACAGACAAACAAAATCAGGAAAATGATCATAAAATGAGAATATCAATAAGGAGATAGAAACTATAACAAAAAAAAACAAATAGAAATTCTTAAACTGGAAAATACAATAACTGAATTAAAAATTTTACTAGAGGGGTTTAACAGCAGACTTGATAAAGCTGAAGGAAGAATCTGTAAACTTGAAGATATTGAAATTATTTTTTAATGTTTATTTTATTTTTGAGAGAGAGAGAGAGACAGAGACAAAGGGAGGGGAAGAGAGAGAGAGGGAGACACAGGATACAAAGCAGGTGCCAGGCTCTGAGCTGTCAGCACAGAGCCCAATGTGGGGCTCGAACTCACAAACTCATGAGATCATGACATGAACCAAAGGTGGCGCTCAACTGACTGAGCCACCCAGGTGCCCCATAAGATATTAAGACCCTCCCCAGAAGACCAGTGCAGCCCCTGCCCACACTACATCCCTAAATCCTGGAGTTTTAAAAGTCAGCAGGCTTAGCTGGGACAGAGGCAGGAGGGCACTGTACTGCTCCTGGAGAGAAGGCAGGCAAACAACCCAGAGGCAGACCTCATGAAAACCACCATCTCAAAAACACTGAAACACACAGCAGGGAGATTATTCGTTCTTCTGGGAGTGCTTCCCTGAGAATAGGAAGCATGGAGACCCCTCTCCCAGGATGAAGGAGCTGGCTGGCACCATCTCCCTCCCCTGCCCCTCAGCATAAACACAGAATCACCTTCAGTAAACAGCACAGCACTGACACTGGCTGCCTAACTTGCTTGCGCCAGGTAACAGCCCACTGCTCTCTATTGGTACTGCCCAGTAAAGTGTACCTCAGTCCCAGCACAACAAACCCCCCACCCTAGAAGACCAGCAGAAACCTCCTGCTCACACCACATTTCTCAACATAAGAGTTTTTGGCAAGGCTTCAGTACTTGTGGAAGTAGCATCAGGTCTCAGTTAACAAGCACACCAGGGAAAACCAAGTTAAAATTCGCCACATTCTGGCCAAGGGCCAAACACTGCCCACTGCAGGCAAGGAGAGCCTCTGTAGATGACTAACCTAAGAGACAGAGCAGCCAAAACACAATAGCAGAGTACATGCAGCACACACCAAAGATATTCCCTGAAGCACCAGGCCATGGACACTATATGACCTCTTCTTCATAAAGCCATAACTCTCAGGAGCAGGAAACATAATGGGCTTTTCTAACCCACAGAAGAAGACAGAGATTTAGACAAAATGCCAAGACAAAGGAATTCATCCAAATGAAAGAACAAGATAAGGTCATGGCCAGAGATTTAAGCAAAACAGGTATAAGTAATATGCCTGATGGCCTGGAGAATTTAAAGATACAATCATAAAGATACTTGATGGGCTTGAGAAAAGAATAGAAGGCTTCTGGGAGTCCCTTACCACAGAGATAAAAGAGATAAAAACAATGAGTCAGAAATGAAAAATACAATAACTGAGATTCAAAACAGACTGGATGCAGTAAACACAAGGATGGAAGAAACAGAGGAATGAATAAGTGATATAGAAGATAGAATAATGAAAAATAATGAAGCTCAACCAAAGAGAGAAAGAAGAATTATGCAACACAAAAATAGACTTAGGGAACTCAGTGACTTCATCAAACATAATAACAGAAGTCCCAGAAGAAGAAGAGAGAAAAGGGGGCAGAAAATTTATTTGAGGAAATCATAGCTGAAAACTTTCCTAATCTGGAGAAGGAAACAACCATACAGATCCAGGAGGCACAGAGAATTCTTATCAACATCAACAAAAGCAGGCCAACACCAAGACATACTGTAATTAAATTTGCAAAATGTAGTGATAAAGAAAAACATCCTAAAAGCAGCAAGAAAAAAGAAGTCCCTACCTTACAAGGAAGGACCTATAAGGCTAGCTGTAGATCTCTCCACAGAAATTTGGCAAGCCAGAGGGGAGTGGCATAATATATTCAATGTGCTGAAGTGGAAAATTCTGCAGCCAACTCTATCCAGCAAGGCTATAATTCAGAATAGAAGGAGAGATAAAGAGTTTCCCAGACAAACAAAACCTAAAGGAGTTCATGACCACTAAACCAGACCTACAAGAAATATTAAAGGGGACCTCTGTGAGTGGAAGGGAAAGAACAAAAGTGACAAAAACAAGAAAGGAACAGAGATCTCTAGAAACAATGTCAAAACAAGTAATAAAATGGCACTAAATATATATCTATCATTAATTACTCTGAATGTAAATGGACTAAACACTCCAATCAAAAGACACAGGGTGTCAGCGTGGAAAAAAAAAAGCATGACATCTGTATGTTGCTTATAAGACGGTCATTTTGGACCTAAAGACACCTGCAGATTGAAAATGAGGGGATGGAGAAACATTTATCATGCAAATGGAAATCAAAAGAAAGCTGGAGTAGCAGTACTTACACCAGAAAACTAGACTTTAAATCAGAGACTTTAACAAGAGACAAAGAAGGACACTACATCATAATAAAGGGGACTGCCCAACAAGAAAATCTAACAATTGTAAATATTTATGCACCCAACGTGAAAGCACCCAAATATATAAATGATTAATAACAAACATAAAGGAACTCATTGATAATAATACATAATAGTAGGAGACTTTAACAACCCACTTACATCAATGGACAGATCACCTAAGCAGAAAATTAACAAGGACACAATGGCTTTGAATGGAGAGCAACACGCAGAGGAATGAAACTGGATCACTTTCTTTAATTTTTTTTTTAATATTTGTTTTTGAGAGAAAGAGACAGAGTGCAAGTGGGGGAGGGGAAGAGAGAGAGGGAGACACAGAACTCGAAGCTGGCTCTAGGCTCTGAGATGTCTGCACAGAGTCCGATGCGGGGCTTGAACTCACGAACTGAGATCATGACCTGAGCCAAAGTTGGATGCTTAACCGACTGAACCATCCAGCCTCCCTGAAACTGGCTCACTTTCTTACACCATACACAAAAATAAATTCAAGATGGATAAAAGATCTAAATGTGAGACTTGAAACCATTAAAGTCCTAGAGAAGAACACAGGCAGTAACCTCTTTGATCTTGGCTATAGCAACTTCTTACTAGTTATGTCTCCTAGGGCAAGGAAAACAAAAGCAAAAATGAACTACTGGGACTTCATCAAAATAAAAAGCTTCTGCACAGTGAAGGAAACAATCAACAAAACTAAAAGGCAACCTACGGAATTGGAGAAGATACTTGCAAGTGACATATATGATACAACATTAGTATCCAAAATATTTAAAGAACTTATCAAACTCAACACCCAAAAACCAAATAATCCGATTAAAAATGGGCAGAAGACAGGAATAGACATTTTTCCAAAGAAGGCATCCAGATGGCCAACAGACACATGAAAAGATGCTCAACATCACTCATCATCAGGGAAATACAAATCAAAACTACAATGAAATATCACCTCACACTAGTCAAAAGGACTAAAATTAACAATGCAGGAAATTACAAGTGTTGGCAAGCATGTGGAAAAAGGAGAACCCGTTTACACTGTTGGTGGGAATGCAAACTGCTGCAGGAACTCTGGAAAACAGTATGGAGGTTCCCCAAAAAGTTAATATAGAACTACTCTATGACCCAGTAATTGCACTACTAGGTATTTACCCAAAGGCTACAAAAATACTGATTCAAAGGGACAAATACACCCCAGTGCTTAAAGATGCACCATTAACAATAGCCAAATAATGGAAAGAGCCCAAATGACCATCAACTGATGAATGGATAAAGAAGATGCAGTATATATACACACAATGGAATACTACTCAGCCATCAAAAAGAATGAAATCTTGCCATTTGCAATGACATGGATGGAGCTAGAGAGCATTATGCTAGCAAAATAAGCCAATCAGAGAAAGACAAATACCATATGATTTCACTCATATGTGGAATTTAGGAAACAAAACAAAGGACCATAGAGGGGAAAAGCAAAGAGGAAAACCAAGAAAGAGAGTCTAAATGACAGAGAATTAAATGATGGCTACCAGAGGGGAGGTGGGTGGGGCAATGGGTTAAATAAATGACGGGTTTTTTTTTTTAATGTTTATTTATGTTTGAGAGAGAGAGAGTGCATGCACCAGCACAAGTGGGGGAGGGGCAGAGAAAGATAGGGAGACAGAATCTGAAGCAGCCTCCAGACTCTGAGCTGACAGCAGTGAGCCTGATGTGGGGCTTGAACTCACACACCGTGAGATCATGACTGAAGCCAAAGTTGGACGCTCAACCAATTGATCCACTCAGGTGCCCCTAGGTGATGTGTTTTAAGGAGTGTACTTGTGATGAGCACCAGGCACTGTATGCAAGTATTGAATCACCATATTGTACACCTGAAACTAATATTACACTGTATGCTAACTAAATGGAATTTAATAAAAACTTGGGAAAAAAAAAGGATCACTGATTGTCTTCTGTCAGATTCCTCCACAGTGTTAGCAGTAGTTGTTATGCTTTTTATTTGTTTAGTAACTATTTGTTGAAATAAAAAAAAAACTGTCAAAAGTCACAGATAAAGAGAGGATCCTAAAATTAGCAAGAGAAAAGTGATTTGTCATCTGTAAGGGAGCATCTTTAAGATTACTAGTGAATTTCTCAGCAGAAACCTTATAGAATAGAAGGTATTGTGATGATTTAATCAAGGTATGTAAGAAAAAACTACCAGCCAAGAATAATATATTTAGCAAACCTTCCTTCAAAAATGAAGGAGAAATTAAGATTTTCCTAGATAAACAAAAGCTGGGGGAGTTTATTACCATTAAATTTGCTCTAATGTTAAAGGGAGTCCTTTAAGTTGAAATGAAAGGGCACTAGACAGAAACATGAAACTATATGAAAATATAAGACTTCCTGGTAAAGATAAATATATGAACACATACAGAATCCTGTAGTATTGTACTATTGGTGTGTCAGCCACTTTTACTTCTTGTATAGAATTTAAAACATGAAAGCATAAAAAGTAACTACAAACCTATGCTAATGAATACACAATATAAAAAGATGTAATTTGTGACATCAATGACATAAAACGGGTGAGGATAAACATGTAAAGGAGTAGAGCTTCATATTTACTTGAAGTTAAGGTGTTATCAGTTTAAAATAGGTTGTTATAACCTTAAGATGTTTTATACAATTGCCATGGTAACCACAAAGAAATTACCTATGTAAGTACACTAAAGGAAAGGAGAGACCTACAGTTTCTGGTCCAGCATGTAAGAAGCTTAGAAGCATGTAAAGAGCTTAGAAGTTGCCACTTTCTCCTAACACATAAAGAGCTGAACAAAATGAAAAATCAACCATTCTTCTAAGATCTAGAAGAAAAGTGAGGTCACAGGGCAAATCACTGCCCCCAGGGTTGGAGAAACAGGCACATACAGAGATTCACAACTACTGGAGTAGAAATCCATGAGCAAAAATCTCAGCAGGAACCAGTGCCTAAGTAGGAAAACCTGAACAGTAATTGGCAATTTGCTGGAGACTCAATGTGGACAAGTATGAAAGTTAAAAACTACAGAGGAGCCCCGTCATTGGGGAGGTGGGTTCTCATCCTTTTGTGACTTTTACCCCATGGAGCTCTACTGGATTGTCACAGTGAGCACTGGGCAAAAAACTTCTCATGCCTCATGGTAGGAGGAGGAGAAAAGTACGCACTCTGAAGGACACTAGAGCATTGTTCATTTTTCTTTTTTAATGTTTATTTACTTATATTTGAGAGACAGAGGGAGATAGACAGTTGGGGAGGAGCAGAGAGAAAGGGAGACAGAGATTCCCAAGCAGGCTCCGCAGCTGTCAGTGCAGGGTCTGATGTGGGGCTCGAACCCACAAATCCTGAGATCATGACCTGAACCAAAACCAAGAGTTGGACACTCAACTGACTGAGCCACCCAGGTGCCCCTGGACCATTCTGTTCTTCATAATAAGGACTGTCCTCAGGAGAAGCTATCTACCAGAGACTAACTTGAATCTTGAATCTACAATTTTGAATCTTATCTAGACTAACTAGATTAGACTAACTCAATCAGAGTCTAATCTATCTAAAGGAAGGGAAACATCCATTTCCAGCTATTTCTAGACTTCTATTTGGGGGAAGGGGAATATGAAACTCTAACCCCCTCTTGCCATTTGTCCCAGGTAAGGGGGGAAAAAACCCTAAGAAGTACTGGTCAATTTCATAGTCTAAGGGCACAGGTATACCAAAAGACTGAGGCCTAGTCACACTGCCATAAAATACTTACCCTCCCCTCAACACCTTACCATCACATTATTAATGGCCTGTTTACAGTAGTTCCTTTTGCAGTACGTCATGTCTGCTTTCCAACAAAAAATCATGAAACATGTTAAAAGGCAAAAAACAGTTTGATCAGTGAAAAAACCATCAGAATCAGAGTCAGATAGGGCAGGAATGTTGAAATTAACAACCTGGAAATAAAAAAAATTTTGGTGAATATGCTAAGGACTTTAATGGAAAGAGTAAAGAATCTGCAAGAAGAGATGGATAATGTAGCAAAGAGATAGAAATTCTAAAAAAATAAATAAAAGAGAAATGCTAGAGTTCAAAAACACCATAACAGAAATGAAGAATGTAAGATGGACACTAAATTACAGATCCAGGAAGCTCAGAGAACACCATTTGGCAAAAAAAATACACCAATGCATATCATATTAAATTGCAAAAAATCAAAAGAAAGAGTGTGCAGATAAGAGAGAAAAGTCTTCAAGGAAGCCAAAGGGAAAAAAACCACCTTACACAGAGAAAAGTAAAGATAAGAATTACATTTTCTCCTCAGAAATCAAGCAAGCAAGAAGAAAATGGAATGAAAGTATTCAAAGTATTGAGAGAAAAACCCATCAATCTAGAATTTTATAAACTGTGAAAATATCCTTCAAAAGTGAAGGAAAAGTCTTTCTCAGAAAAACAAACATAGAATGAATTTGTTGCCAATAGATTTTTCTCATAAAAAATGTTAAAAGAAGTTCTTTGGAGTGAAGGAAAATGATATAGATCAGAAAGGAATCTATATAAAGAAAGGAATTGTATTAGATAAGGAATAAGTAAAAGAAAAATAAAAACTTTGATTTTTCTTATTCTTACTCTTATACTCTACAGACTGAGCCAGGCAGGCACCCCTGATTTTTCTTATTCTTAATTTAACTAACAGATAACAGTCAAAATAATACCAATGATGTATTCAATCATGTATGTGTAACTACTTATCATACTTATGTATAAATGAAATAAATGATAACAATCAAGAGACAGGAGGAAGGAGTTAGGAGTATTTTGTTTTCATAAGGTATTTGCACTACCAGTAAAATGTTACAGAGCTATTTGAAAGTGGACTTGGATTAGTTGTATATAGCAAGCTCTAGATCAACACTAATTAAAGTTTAAAAATTAAGTATAATTGATATGCTAATAAGGAGAAAATAGAATCTCATAAAATGCTCAGTTAAAACCATAAAGGGCAGAAAAAGTGTTAAAGATAAAAATAGCAACAAAGAACAAGAGCAACAAATAGAACACAGTAATAAATATGGTAGATATTAATCCAACTATATCAATAAGCACTTTATGTGTCAATGGTCTAGGGGTACATGAGTGGCTCAGTTGGTTAATTGTCTGACTTCAGCTCAGGTCATGATCTCCCAGTTTGTGAGTTCAAGGCCCATGTCAGGCTCTGTGTTGACAGCTCAGAGCCTGGAGCCCACTTCAGATTCTGTGTCTCCCTCTCTCTCTGCCCCTCCCCCACTTGCGCTCGCTCTCTCTCTCTCTCTCTCTCTCTCTCCCTCCCCCAAAAATAAACATTGAAATATTTTTTAATGTCAATGATCTAAATACACTAACTAAATGACAGAGATTGTTGGAGTGGATCAAAAAGCAAGATCCAACTATATGTTGTCTGCAAGAAACCCACTTAAAATATAAAGACACATATAGATTAAGAGAAAAGGTATGGACCACATGATTTCATTCAAATGGGGAATTTAACAAACAAAACAGATGAACATATTGGGGGAAAAAGAGAGAGGCAAACCATGAAACAGATTCTTAACTATAGAGAATAAACTGAGGGTGCTAGAGGGGAGGTGGGCAGGGGGATGTGCAGAATGGAGAGCCCAGAGATATACTCACAAAAATATAGTTAACTAATCTTTCACTAAGAAGCAAAGGTAACACAATGCAGACAAACTGTCTTTTCAACAAATAGAGGTGGAAAAACTGGATATCTACATGCAAATAAAAGGATCTAGACAGACCTCACATCCTTCACAAAAACTCAGAATGAATCATAGAACTAAATGCAAAATTGAGAACTATAAAACTCCTAGAAGATAATATAGAAAATCCAGATGATCTTTAGTATGCCAATGACTTTTCAAATATAACAGCAAAACACAATCCATGAAAGAAATAATTGACTTCATTAAAATTAAAAATTTCTGCTCTGTGAAAGCATCTGGGTGGCTTAACTCGTTAAGCATCTGGCTCTTGATTTTGGCTCAGGCCATCATCTCACGGTTCATGAGATGGAGCCCCATATTGGGCTCTGCAGTGATAGCATGGAGCCTGCTTGGGATTCTCTCTCCCTCCCTCTCTCTCTCTCTGCCCCTCACTCACTCTCTCTCTCAAAATAAATAAACATTAAAAAAATTTCTGCTCTGTGTAACACAATGTGAAGAGAATGGGCAAACAAGGGACAAACTGGGAAAAAAATATTTGCAAAAGACATATACGATCAAGGACTATTATCCAGAACATACAAAGAGCTCTTTTAAAAAAATTATTTTAAGTAGACTCCACACACAATGTGATAATTGAACTCATGACCCTGAGATCAAGAGTCCCAGGCTCCACTGACTGAGCCAGCCAGGAACCCCATACAAAGAACTCTTAGAACACAACACTAGGAAACAAAAACTTGATTTAAAAAATAGGCTAAAGACCTGAACAGACACTCACCAAAGAAATTAAGCAGATGTCAGGTAAGTGTAAGTATATGAAAAGATGTTCAGCATTATACATCATTAGGAAACTGCAAATTAAAACAACAGTGAGACACCACTACATTCCTGTTAGAAAGGCCAAAAAAACTGACACCATATACTGACAAGGATGTGCAGCAACAGGAGCTCTCATTTATTTCTGATGGGAATGTAAAGTGATTCAGCCACTTTGGAAGACAGTTTGGCAGTTTCTTACAAAACTAAACACACTCTTACCATATGACATAACAATCGCTCCTTGGTATTGAAAATTTATGTTCACACAAAAACCTACACACAGATATTTATAGCAACTTTATGCATAACTGCCAAAACTCAAAAGCAACCAACATTTTCCTTCAGTAGGTGAATAGATAAATAAACTGCAGTGTATCCAGACAATGCAATATTATTCAGTGCTGAAAAGAAATGAGCTATCAAGACTTGGAAAGACATGAAGGAAACTTAAGTGCATAATACTAAGTGAAAGAAGCTAGCTTAAAAGGTTACAAACTGTGTGATTCCATGTATGTGACATTCTTGAAAATGCCAAAGTATGGAGTCAGTGAAAAAATTAGTGGTAACCAAGAGTTAGTGGGGGAGAGTGGGATGAATTGACAGAGAATAGAGGACTTCTAGGGCAATGAAACTATTCTGTATGATACTATATTGGTGGATACATGTCATTGTACATGCCCAAACTCAGAATTTGCAGCACCAATAACGATCCCTAATGTGAATATGGCCTTTGGATGACAATATATCAATGTAGGTTTATCAATTGTAACAATGTACCACTGTGGCGCAAGATGTCAATTGTAGGGTAACTTTCGCCTGTGTGGGGACAGGAGTACATGGGAATGCTCTGTAGTTTCCCCTCAATTTTGCTATGAACCTAAAAATACTCTAAAAAGTAAAACTTTTTTTTCACAAAAGCATAACCTAAAAAACGGTAAAAACCCAACCCCCTTGTAACAAAAAAGAAAATAAATGACAAAGCATGCCACTGCAAAAAATAAATGGAGCACAAAGAAAGGAAGTAAAAGAGGGATAGGTTCAGACATACAGAAAAAATGAACAAAATGGCAATATTAAGTCATTCCCTATCAGTAACTATTTAAATGTGAAAGTATCAAACCACAATCAAATGACATATACTGGCTGAATGGATAAAAAAATTACACACTGTCCACAAGAGACTCACTTTAGATCTAATGACATGCATAGGCTGAAAGTGAAAGGATGGAAAAAAGATATTCTACACAAATGCTAACCAAAAGACAGCAGGGGTAGCATGCTTATATTAGACAAAATATAATTTCAGTCAAAAACTCACAAGAGACAAAGGACATTATATAATAAAGGGTCAATTCACCAGAAAGATATAATGAAAATATATATATATATATCTCTACCTAACATCAGAGCTCTAACATCAGGAAACAAACATTGACAGACTTGAAAGGAATAATAGCAACACAAAAATACTAGGAGCTTTCAATACCTCATTTTTAACAATGGATGGAAAAACCGGGCAGAAGGTAAATAACAAAACAGAGGACTTGAACGACAATACAAACCAATTGTAATAAAGAGACGTATGCAGAACAATCCATCCAGCAAAAGAATATACCTTCTCACATGTACATGGAACATTCCCCAGAATAGATTACATGTTAGGCCACAAAAGAAGTCTTAAAAACTTCAAGAAGGTGGAAATTATACAAAGTATGTTTTCTGAATACAAGGGAATAAAATGAGACATTAATAGTAGAAGGAAAACGGGAAGATTTACACATATTTGGAAATTTAACAGCACATTTTTTTTTAAAGTTTTTATTTTTATTTTTGAGACAGAGAGAGAGACAGAGTATGAACGGGGGAGGGTCAGAGAGAGGGAGACACAGAATCCGAAACAGGCTCCAGGCTCCGAGCCGTCAGCACAGAGCCCGACGCGGGGCTCGAACTCACGGACCGCGAGATCATGACCTGAGCCGAAGTCGGCCGCTTAACTGACTGAGCCACCCAGGCGCCCCAACAGCACACTTTTAAACAACCAATGGGTTAAAGAATAAATCACAAGGAAAATTAATAATTAACATATATATTATATATGTAATACATATACATATTTATATATATAAATTATAACATCTAAAATATTTTTAGTGTTTCCTATTAAGGGTTACAATTTATATCTTTAACTTCTCACAATCTACCTTCAAATAGAATTTCACATAAATTTAAGAATCTGACAATAATTTATGTACATTTCTTTTTTCTCAATTTTTCCAGTATTAGTTATTCATTTTACATGTAAATATGTACTAAACACCAAAATTCATTTTTACTACTTTTTCTTTAAAGAATACAAAATAGGGGACACCTGGGTGGCTCAGTCAGTTAAGCATCCAACTCTTGATTTAGGCTCAGATCATGATCTCATGGTTGGTGAGATCAAGACCCACGTTGGGTTCGGTCCTGACAGTGCAGAGCATGTTAGGGATATTCTTTCTTTCTTTCTTTCTTTCTTTCTTTCTTTCTTTCTTTCTTTCTTTCTTTCTTTCTTTCTTTCTTTCTTTCTCTCTCTCTCTCTCTCTCTCTCTCTCTTTCTTTCTCTCTCTCTCTCTCTCTCTCTCTCTCTCTCTCCCCCTCAACTCCTCTCTGTCAAAATAAAGAAATAAACTTAAAAAAAAGAGTAAAAACTATTTACTCACATATTTACCATAGCCTGTGCTCTTCATTCCTTTTTGTTCATCCAAATTTTTATGTGGTTTCACTTCCCTCTGCCTGAAGGACTTCTTATGTGGTTTCATTTCCATCTGCCTGAAGGACTTTCACATATCTTGGGGTTGGTCATCTGGTGATGAATTCTTTCAACATTTATATGCCTCCAAATGTCTTTATTTACCTTCATTGTGAAAGATATTTTCACCAAGTAAAGAATTCTAGGTTGGCTATTTTTTAGTTTCATTACTTTTAGGATATTGCTTTATTCTTTTCTGGTTTGTATTGTTTACAATGAGATGTTTGTGTACTTAATGTCGGTTTTCTCTGGCTGCTTTTAAGATTCTTTTTTCTCTTTATCAGTAGTTTTAAGCAATTTAATTATAAGGTCCTATAAACTGCATCATGTTTCTTGTTCTTGGGCTTCATTGAGCTACATAGATCTTGTAGATGTATACTTTTCATCACATATAGAAAATGTTTGGTCATTATTCTTTAAATAGTCTTTCTGCTTCCACTCTCCCATATCACATTCTCTTCTTCTGCGACTGTAATCACACGTATATTAGGTTGCTTGATGTTGTCCCATAGCTCACTGAACTGAACTGTGTTCATTTTCATATCCAATCTCTCTTCTCTTTGTTTTTTATTTTGGATAGGGTTTTTTTTTTTTTGCTTTGTCTTCAAATTCACTAATCTTTTCTTCTATGGTGTCTGATCTGCTGCTAATCCCATCTGGTATAATTTTTTGTATTTTCCATATTTGGAAGTTTATATGGGTTATATCTTTTATATATCTCTTTGCAATGCTTCTTTAAAATATGCAGAATATTTATAATAACAGTTTTAATGTCCTTTTCTCCCACTTCTATCATGTGCTCCATATGTGAGTCTGCTTCTTTCTATTGATTGACTTTTCCTCTCACTATGGGTTGTACTTCCCTGTTTCTTTTTATGTTATAATTTTGTTTAAATGGGAGACTTTGTGGATTTTACATTGTTAGGTGCTGGATTTTTTTTTTAATTCTCTTAAATACTTTTGAGCTTTGCCCTGGGATGCAACCTAGTAAAACCTGAAACCGTCTGATCCTGTCAATGCTTACTTTTACACTTGCAAGGTAGAACCAAAACAGCCTTTACTCTAAAGCTAATTTGGCTTTTCTCCTAAAGCAATACCCTTCTGAGCATTCTATTTAATGTCTAATAATTATGAGGTTTTCATTCTGGCTAGTGGGAACAATAACCATTCCCAACCCTGTTTGATCTCTGAAGATCATTCTGCCTTTTTCCTTCAGGTTTTCATTCTGGCTAGTGGGAACAATAACCATTCCCAACCCTGTTTGATCTCTGAAGATCATTCTGCCTTTTTCCTTCAGGTGGTCTTTTCTCTAGCCTCAAGGAGTTTCCTCTCAGGTGTGTGCTGATCAATACTCAGCTGGAGACCTGAGAGGAACCCTCTGCAGTTCCCTCTAGTTCTCTTTCTATATAATTCTTTCTTCTCCAGTACTTCACCCTGCAAATTCTAACCACCTTCACCTCAATTCTGTCATTTCAACTCTCTTTCTGCACTCAGGCTCTGTTTCAGTTTATCCCTCTTTGAGCTATGGCCTGGAAAGTATAGAACAGTAAGCTGAGACAATGGTAGGGCTAACCTCATTTGTTTTCCTTCCCTTAGGGAACACTGTCCTGAGCTTTCTGTTGTCCAATATCTGTGAACCAATGTTTCATATACATTGTCCAATTTCTTATTTGAGGTAAGAGGGTAAATCCGATTCTTGTTCCATCATGGTTGGAAGAAAAAAACCACTTGGTGCTTTTTGGTTCTACTAAATGACTTTACTGACAGTCTGACATCTAGTAATAAGACAAAGAGGCCTATAATGAGAGTAATACACAGTCAAATATCCACTGTGTATCACTGGCATTTTGTATTATGTGCTGATAAAGAAATACTGCCCCCTTTAAGGTTTTTTAAAAGAATATTCTCTTCAGTTTTGTGTTTTTTCTCTCCCAACTTTTGATTTTGAAAAATGTGAACCCTTTTTTGGAGAATTTGAAAAAAATTGAAAAATGAAAATCCATAAGCTTTCACCTAGAATCAAAAATTAATATTCTACTGCATATGCTTTATCTCTGTAAATAAATTGAAAGTAAGTTTCACACCTAAATATTTATCCTTTATCTTTCAAGGAAAGGATATTCTCATACATAACCACAATAGTATTATTCTACCTAAGAAATTTAATAGAGGTTCCTGGGTGACTCAGTTGGTTAAGCATCCAACTTCAGCTCAGGTCATGATCTCATGATTCATGGGTTTGAGCCCTGTGTTGGGCTCTGTGCTGACAGCTCAGAGCCAAAGCCTGCTTGGTGTTCTGTGTCTCCCTCTCTCTCTGCCCCTCCCCAACTCGTGCTGTGTGTGTGTGTGTGTGTGTGTGTGTGTGTGTGCTTGTCTCCCTCAAAAACAAACATTAAAAAAATAAAAAAAAGAAATTTAATACCAATACAGTAATATTAGGTAATACATAGCCCATATTCGAATTTCTCTAATTATCCTTTTCTCTTTCCACAATCACAATCCAATCAAAAATTACTCACTGAATTTGGTAATTATAGTCTCATTAATCTCTTTTGTCTGAAACAATCCCCCTGCTATTTTCTGTTATTTATGATGTTGGCATTTTTGAGGAGCTCAGGCCTGCTATCCTGTTTAATTTCAATTTTTAAAGATTGTGATAATCTTAGTAAATTTTATGACAACTGGGAAAGAGAAACTCCTCATTATTCTAGAATTATATTCATCCTGTCACTTTGAAGACTATGCTAAATTTTGAATATGAATAAAACTCATTTAAAGAACTAATACACTTGAAAGTTGCCCAGTGACTCAAATGTGCTATTATAGAATTTAGAAGTGGAAAATATCTCATAGTGCATTTCTCCCTGGCAAAGGGAAAGGCAATTGAGACATTTAGCTTCATTTTGTGTTGTCATGTTTGTTTTATAGTACTAGGGTTAAAAATGTGGCCCAACTTTTTCACAAGTACTATTCTTGGGTGATTGTTATAGAAAGTCAAATTTTTTCATCTATTCAGCAGCTGAACCTATTGTATACTCCCCCAAGTGAAATGGAAAAGGAAAATGCTCATTGATTTAGAACCCCAGAATATGGATGAGAGAAATAAATGCATATTTTCCCCTGATGAAAAGTATTTCACTTTACTTCCGGATATTTCAAAACTCCCATCTGGTAGTCCACCCTGTTTTTCCACCAGATGGCAATAATCCATAATGGGTGAGCAGGACGAATGGAATGTACACAAAGGGCGTGAGCGTTAAAGGGCTATGAGCTTGCAATGTGGTAATGTAGGAAAAATGATGAGTCCCAGGAGAAGAGGATAAATAATGAGTTGCTAAGTCTGGCATGCTAAAAGCTAACAACCACCATCATAAAAGGGATCGAATACATTCATCTTTAATTTATTAGTGTAAAATTTAAGAAGAAAACAAGTTGTGGCATTGTTATATTTTTTTGTTTTTAGAATCACATAGGAAAGAAAAGCTGATAGAGTGGAGAAGTTGTTGATTTTCAAGTAGAGTTTCTCAAATTCAGCACCAAAAAGACACTGTATATTCCTAACAGAAGTCACAAATTGAGGGATGCCTGGCTAGCTCAGTCAGTAGAGCGTGAGACTCTTGATCTTGAGGTTGTAAGTTTGAGCCCCACATTGGGTGTAGAGTTTACTTGAAATAGATAAATAACCTCATTTAAAAAAAAAAGTCATAAGTTCAGAGCATTCGAAGAAAAGGGAGGGAGAAAGGAATCTGCAGGAGCTGCTCAGGAAACCTGGAGACCATTTCTCTTCCCCAGCACCATGGCTTGATGGGGAATCCTGCTGACACCTCACGAGTCTATCAAAATCTGTTTAACTGAATATTCCTTCTTGGTTTTGGTTTTAGGTGGTATCATACAAATCCAACCCAATGCTACACCATCTCATGCAAATAATTCCCAGTGTGTTATAGTGCAAAATTACTGTACAATTCTACACGTTGGCAGGTTTCCTTTCAAAAGACTTTTCCCCCACTGGATATCTGTCATTTTCTTCTCCTCTGGGTTCCTTTTTCTAAGTACTGAATATTCCTGTGATAAAGGCCAGGCTGCTCTTTTTGAAGACTAAATAGTACTAATTTTTATCATTGTTTTTACTATTTTCCTTTCTTTCATTTTGAAAAATAACAATATAGAGTTCAAAGGAAACTGGAAAGAATCTAAATGAAGTTGTTTATTGGAACACAATCATAGAAAATTTCTAAGGAAACTGTTAGGAACATTTTGCTGTTGGTGTTTTGAGAAATAGATCAATTATCTATTTAACGTAGGTAAAGATGTTATATAAAGGAAAAAGACCAAGATAACAGTGAGAAGAGATGAAATCCAGGGAATTCAGTTTTTTGTTTAGACAATGCTTTTTTAAAGGGGGCTATGATAAAAAGCTCTTATCCTTTTTAAAGTACATTTTTGTCTACATTATAAGTGATCAATATAAAAACATTAAGAATGAAGAAAAGTAAAGAGTTACCAATCTGAAGACAATTGCTATTAACATTTTAGTGTATTTTCTTCCATTGTTTTTTTCCGGAAATAAGTTTATTTTTGTCTTTTGAAAAAATCTGTTTTCATGATTGTTTCATGTTTTTCATGAACTGATTTCTTACATTGCATGATAACGTATGTATTTTCCTATGTGATTAGAAACAATAAAATTATTTTATTTTTATTTTATTTAAAGGAATATTTAAAAATTTTTAATGTTCACTTATTTGTTTTAAAATTTTTTTTAACATTTTATTTATTTTTGAGAGACAGAGAGAGACAGACCATGAATGGGGGAGGGGCAGACAGAGAGGGAGACACAGAATCTGAAGCAGGCTCTAGGTTCTGAGCTGTCAGCACAGAGCCTGATGCAGGGCTCGAACCCACAAACCGTGAGATCATGACCTGAGCTGAAGTCAGACGCTTAAGAGACGAAGCCATCCAGGCACCCCTAAAATAATTTTAATTGCTTCATAATGCTTTGGTAAGGATAAGCCATACTTTAATTAGCCTATTATTAGATATTTATTTAGTTTCTCCTTTTTGATTTAACAAATAGCACAGTGATAAACATGTTGGTGTATACAAAATATTTTCCATATTTAAACTTTCTTAGAAAGGATTCCCAAGAGTGAAATCACTAGTTCAACAATGATAAAATATTTTAATGCTTTAATTTTATTTGTATCACTGCCAATTTTCTTTTCAATAGAGCTAAGTCAGTTTACACAGCTAATCGCAGTGTGCAAGAATGCAGCTTTCACACTAATGTCGTTGCTGAGTATTATAAAAAACAAGCAACCAAACACTTTACTAAATGGCCTCTTACTAGTGCTTTAATTTGCATATCCTTGATTACTAGTGAGATGGAACCTTTTCCCACTGTTTGCTAAACAGTTGAATTTCCTCTTTTATTAATTGTTCATCCTTTGATCATCTTACGTCCCTTGTTCATCTCTTGGGGTCTCTGTAATCTCCGTTTACAAAGAGAACTAACAAGCACTATCTAGAGAAAGGCCTTCTGTATGCAACACTGTGGAATTCTTCCCCTTTTAAGTATTTTCAGAGGCAGCATTGGAACTGCAATGTGAAGAGGAATCCAGGAAGGGCAGGAAAGATATATATTTCCTGTGATATATTTCCGTCTGCTGTACCAGTGAAATAGAAGTCCATGTTACTGTGGTGAAATCGCTCTCTTCTTTACTTAAGCCGGTACTCACTCGAAAACTGCATTCTAATAAGTTTTGACCACTTTTCAAATATCATGTTTATGTGTTATATAACACCAGAAATACACGTCATATAAGTCACTGTGGAGCCATGGTGGTTCCACAAAATGTTGCCATTCCAGGGTCTTTTAAAATAATTTACTTAGACATAATTTAATTTAACTTAGCTTGGAACCAAGTTATTATCCTTTATTCTGCAGCCACTTCCTGGGAGGCTGGCACTTCATATATGATTTTTCTTTCTTTTTTTTTTTTAAATTTTTTTTAACGTTTATTTATTTTTGAGACAGAGAGAGACAGAGCATGAACGGGGAAGGGGCAGAGAGAGAGGGAGACACAGAATCGGAAGCAGGCTCCAGGCTCTGAGCCATCAGCCCAGAGCCCGACGCGGGGCTCGAACTCACAGAGTGCGAGACCGTGACCTGAGCTGAAGTCGGACGCTTAACAGACTGAGCCACCCAGGCGCCCCTATAATTTTTTTATATGGATACAACTAGAGCAAGTACTGAAAGGGGCATAAACACAGAGTCCTGTCTGAAGTGACAGTGGATGAGCTGAACTTTTCCCTGCATAGGTGACTATCCAGACCCAGGCTCTAAGAACATTCCTCCTCCTGGAAATGACAGGGCTTAAGACCAGTAAATAGGACTCTAATGCTGACAGCTACTTGAAACAGCCTAAATTCCCTATATGAAACACCCAGATAATCATAGTTCCTCTTATCCAACAGATATTTTAAAGATTACAAAAGAAAAATCTTTGAGGTTGAAAGGAATAGCATTAAGTATTACTATATTGCAGTAAATGTTATTTTAAAACCCAAGTCAAGACTCAAAAATGATCTCCTTTGTCAAGTATCTTGAGATCATAAAGAGAATCAAGGAATATTGGGAATGGACAGGGTCATGGAATCATCACAGCTAACTCTCTCCTTTGACAGAGGAAGAAACCAAGTCTCTGAGAGGTTTCAGCCAAGATGACACTTGAATAAAGTGACAATGCTAATTAAAGACAGAACTTGCATGCTACTGTGGGGGTCCGGGGTTTCCTCCAGATATCCTTCTACCACCTCCCTCTTCATCTAATGGGTAGAAAGTTACTATGCATCATCTTTAATAGAAGTGTTTCAAGCTCCCTCTTTATTCTGAGAGCTAATTTTTTTAAGAGAGAGAGAGAGCGCATGTGTGCACGCGAGCGTGGGGGCAGGGGCGGAGAGAGAGAGAAAGAGAATCGCGAGCAGGCTCCATGCTGAGTGTGGAGCCACTGGATCCCGTGACCCTGAGTCACAGGACCCAGTGGAGCCACTGGATCATGATCTGAGTTGAACTCGAGTGTCTGATGCTCAACCTACTGAGCTACCCAGGTGCCCCCTAAGAGCTAAATTTCTGTTCACAGTAAAAATAATTACTTCAGGGGGACCCTGGCTGGTTCAGTGGGTAGAGCATGCAACTCTTGATCTCAGGATCATGAGTTCAAGCCCCACGTTGGGCGTGGAGACTACTTTGAAAACAAAAAACAAACAAAAAAAACCAAGTGCTTCAAATAGGCTAAAATATGTATATAAAGTTCTCTGACAAAAGACTGTAAGTTTATTTAAAGATAAAATATTTTATGTCTAAAAGCTTAAGAAATAGGCATCAAAGAGCAGGTTTTAATCAAACCGAAGCATCTTTTTAGCTTGTGTGCTGCTGTAAACACAAGAGGACAAAGGTCACTGAAACGAAGTGGAACCAGTTTGACAGAGAGCATTCAATCTGGTTTCAACAGTTTGATTAATATCAGAAGAAATAAATTTGTTACACTAAGGAAGAGGGCTCTGGAATCCTTGTGATTTAAGAGGCTACACCCCTCTTTTCAGCTGATCAGTTAAGTGAATGTGTTAACTCTCTATGGAAATAATGCAGGTTGCAATGAGGAAATTGCATATCAGTACATCAGAGAAGCGTCTTCATCAAACACTGGGAAAACAGGCAAGTTGATTTATTTGTGTGAAGCTAAGGGGAATTGTATTAGTAGATACTTTTTTTTTTTACAGTTTATTTATTTTTGAGACACAGAGAAGAGTGACCAGGGGAAGGGCAGAGAGAGAGGGAGAGAGAATGTCAAGCAGGTCCCGCACTGTCAGTACAGAGCCTGATGTGGGGCTCGAACTCACAAACCATGAGATATGACCTGAGCTGAAACCAAGAGTCAGACAGACGCTCAACCAACTGAGCCATCCAGGCGCCCCTGTATTAGTAGATACATCTAATGATCCAGAGTTCAAACTTGTAAGTGTTGCTCATGAAGCTACATGCTTAGATAGAGAGGAGACAAACTGTAAAATCAAGAGAGAGAGTATCTTCCCCTCCCCCCAATTTCTTTAAATATTAAAGAACTTTTGCTTTCTTTTATATATTTTCCCCCAACTTAAGTAGGATGTAATATATATTTAGATACACAAGAATCTGTCTTCTTTCATACCATGCATGCACATAAACACACACACATGAAATAGTATGAGTTAATCAAATGAAAAACACAGTAAGAAAGTTCTACGTGGCAAGAACTTTTTTTTTAAAAGAGAGAGAGAGAGAGAGAGAGAGAGAGAGAGAGAGGGAGAGTGAGCATGAGCAGGGAAGGGGCAGGAGGAGAGGGAGACAGAATCTTAAGCAGGTTCCACACCCAGTGCAGATCCTGCCGTGGGACCTCTGTCTCACAACCATGAGATTATGACCTGAACCAAAATCAAGAGTTACACACACAAACGACTGAGCCACCAAGGAGCCCCTCTTTTCTTGCTTTCAAACAAAACTGGTAAGGCAGCAAAAAGAACTGTTTTACTTTCTCACTGGCCTTGCACCCAAAAGAAAGTGAAGAATATGTTTTGAATTGCCTAAAAGCAAAAGGAAGAGACATAAAGGCTGCACATGAGCACAAAGTGAAAATGTCTCAAAATCCATGAAAATAGACGACAGGGATATTTAAGGAAACCAACACCTTGCTCTTGTGGAAACTGTCACAGATCATGTAGTGGCTGCATTTTACGTCTTCTATGCTGAGTGAGAACATTGGTATTTTCGTGACTCACAAGGACAGGGGTGTGCTGCCTGCTGAATCACCCACCCTCCTCTCTTCCTGGGGTGCCTGAATGTTCCAAGACACTAATGGAGGATTAAATCGTGGTTACCATGACAGCTACTTAAATGCTGTCATGATAATATCAACAGATGTAGTACAGTGTTCCCTGAAAATTGAAGTTTTATTTTACCCCCTTCAAAAACTTCAATAATTTTAATCATTGAAGTTCTTTAATAACTATGCAAAGTTGGTCTAAAGAATTAGTAGTATTTTTCTTAACTAGATAGATTGCTATATTAAGATATAAGTCATCTCTTAAAATTTATTTCATCTAGTGAACACTGATTGATAAATGATGTTGCCTATTGTATTTTTAGAAATTAAAATAATATTAAAGTAGAAATAAGAATGCAGTTTTATCAATTTTTTTGAAGTCTAGAAACTCAAATTTACAAAAACAAATCTGAATACTTTAAGCATTAGCCAGCATCTTGTGGTAACGGGCTGTTTTTTTATGTGTGCCAGCAGTTTATGCAAACTGTAACATGTAAAAACCTGCCTGTGGAGGGTTTGTATGTGGTAGGCTGATGTTCTGTCCCTCTCTTCCCTCGGTTCCAATGATTAGATAATCAGCAGCAGATTTTTATGTATATTTTAAAAATCTTACTTTCGGGGAAGTTTAAAATATCTTTTGGGATTACTGTGAAGCCTCAACTACTGAGGAGCACTTAGACTCATTAAAATGAACAGCAGGAAAAGTTCAATGACCTTGAGGGTTCTTGAAATGCCTTTACTAAATGTTTTCAAAACTCGGCTCAAGCATTTGCTGCTGCTTTTCTGATAGTGTTTTTCTCCTTTCATTTCACCTGCCCTCAGGGTATTGGTTATTCTTTTTTTGCTGGAGTGTCACTAGGAATCCTTCTAATTTCAGTGGGACAAATTATCCAAATTATCAAAGGCTAAACTGTTCCTCAGGCACATGTTTAATCAAATGTGTCAGTCAGGGACCTATCAGGAAAAGGTCCACTTAAATGAATTTAATCGAAGTTAATTTAATGATGGCACTATTCACAGAGGTGTGGGTAGGGTTAAAGGAACCAACAAGAGGGTGGTGAGGTACTCAGAGATTAGTACAACCAGGAGTCACTCCACCATCCAGACCTCTAGGTGGAGGAGGAAAGCTCAATTAATGCTCCAGTGCCTGTACAGAGCAGGAACTGTGAGAGAAGAGTTCTTAAAGGGAGTCGCATGTGCAGAGGTGAGCAGCTTCCCCACCACCAGAATCTTGGAAAGACAGGGCATGGAGAGGAATAAATACCCTGGCCCTTTCTCTCTTTCCACCTTCTATCTTCTGTCACTGCCTCCCAACCAAAAACCAACAGGGCAAGGGAGCCTGGTTTTGATACAATTCCAAGGGATTGGCCTCCAGGGCATAACGCAGGACACCAAGGGGTGGAGAATGAATCCAGGGATGGTGGTTGGGTATGGAGAATAACCAGCCTATTAAACATAGAATTTCGGATTGAGTAAATTTTGTGCATGAATTCTGTTCCGAGCTCTGCTTTAAAAAAAAAAAAAAATTTCTTGGTTCTCGGCTATTTGGGTAGTCTATATTGCCAGATATCTGATTTATAATTAATCCGACTTACGGTTTTGTAGTCACATCATCACATTTGGATTCATACTGGGAAATGATAAAGTTATACTTCATGGAGCGATAAAGATGACAATATGCATTTTAATATTCTAATATTTTTAACATAATTCTGGCCACACAAAAACAAACGTTTCTTCTTAAGTATGGGACAGAGAAAATCCTCCAGGATTGACTCTTCAAACCATTATTATACACAACTATAAGACTGAATTGGTAGACATACACTGAAAGCAATGCAAATTTCACATGCTCACCTAAAGGAGTATAGGGCCCCCGCTACCATGGAGTTGGAGAATTCATCTAGCATCTTTTGGAAAATATGATTATGACGGTTAGTTCCATCTTGCGCATGTATTTAGAAAATTTCACAAACTCACACTGAAAATAGAAGAGAAGTTATTGTTGCTCGGTTCCCAGAATTTCCCTGGTGGGGTTAACCTCCAACTACCCACTGTACGCATCCTTTATTAATTTCCCTCTTCTCTGCCTCCTTTCCTCACTCCCCTGCTTCTTCCATCCCCTCCCAAATAAACTATCTGCACTTTAATCCTTGCCTCAAGGTCAGTTTCTGGAGGAACCTAAACTAAGAAAAGTATATTTTCATCCCTTGCCTGTGTAAATCTGTAAAGGTCTAATTTCCACAATTTTATAACAAATTACTCTTTTACAAAGAGTTGAAAAATTCCACAGAACTTCAACTTTATCATTTACTGACCACCTACCAAATGCCAAGTTTGGGGCTATCTTCTTTAATCCTTCCATCCAATCATATGGATTTCAGTAATGTGATTTGTTTGGGTGTTTTATCTACTGTACCAAATTGTATAAACATACATAAAGTTTTATCTACAAATTTACTTATTGCCAGATACTCGGTACAACCGCCAGTACAATGTTGACTCAAGGTGGTGAAAGCAGATATTTTTGCCTTATTCCCAAAGTTAGAGTAGTATCTCCACTTTTAAATCAAGAAATATTATTTCTATATTACCTGTGTTTCACACTGAAACATTGTACTACTGCTTAATTATGACAAATACTAAAGGTTTTCATGTAGTGTAAATAGACTTCAATAATGACTTATTGGTCATTGCTTTTTATTAATTTTAAGGTAATTTCTTAGTGCCTATATCTGAGTTATAAAGTTTAAATGGCTGCATATATAATTTAAAGGATATAAGCAGAACAAATTAAAATATACCTTTAATTATTGATTGGCTGATTACATAGTTTAAATGTTAAAGTCAATTACTAATTTTCTGGTGTTAGGTAGCCCTGGCTATACAATTTTGGAAAAATTTCGAGGTGACAGTTTGCCTTTTAGTCCTAATTACTTATGCCTGAATTTGTCTCTAACAAAAAGTGTGAAAACACTTATCATGTAAGTTTATATTATGAAAACTGAGATTTCACAAGAATATATTAACAAAGCCCTTACAATCCTCAAGGAGATGGTGTTTTGTAAACTTGAATGCTACTGTAGTCTATGATTATAATTCTTTTTGAAATTTCTGGAAATTAAGTCTAGGAATAAATATAATAAAATTCTGAAACACAGTAGGCAAAGTAATTTCCAGGGCACCTAGGTAATCTTTGGAAAACAGAAGGTAGTTGACATTACAAAGTGGGCAAACTAACAGATATACACAGAAACACATGCTTTCAGTGTTTTTTTCCCAAATATTTTTTTCTTAATTTTAATTAAGAGATGAATAAATGATCCACAAAATTCTAATTTTATTACTTAATCAGAGGATCGAAGTCATTAAAACGTGTCCAAATAAGGCTCTATTTCAAGAAAAATAAAGTTCTTTTGAAAATACACATATATTTGATATGATGTAACCATACTTCAAAGTAAGTATAGTACCTGGGTCTTAAATTATTTCAGTAAGGTACAGTTATTGTTCAATCAAAACTTAATGAAAATAACTGATTTTTAAAAAAGTTTACCTTATAGGGGTGCCTGGGTGGCTCAGTCCGTTGAGTATCAGACTTTGGCTCAGGTCATGATCTCACAGTTTGTGAGTTCGAACCCTGTTATCGGGCTCTGTGTTGACAACTCGGAGCCTGGAGCCTGGAGCCTGCTTTGGATTCTTGTCTCCCTCTCTCTCTCTCTGCCCCTCCCCAGCTCGTGCTCTTTCTCTCGCTCTCTCTCAAAAATAAATTAATTAATTAAAAAAAATGTTTACCTTATTTATGTACTAGTTTACCTGATAGGCTTATTTGATTAGGTAAACTTTGATAAAATAGGTGAAGCCTGACTGTTTTAATAACAAAATAAAGATAACAGAAAAAAATTAAATATTTTAATTTAAATTTTTGAGTAGTTAAATCACTCACATGGTTTGAATATCAAAAAGTTTAGATACAAAAAAAAGTTCAGATATGAATACAGTGAAGGATCTTTCTCAGGCCTTCCCTCCACAGATTTCTTATACATCAACAGTTAGTTTGTCCTAGTTTAATGCATATACAAGGAAATAGATTATTTTGCACCATTTTCCTGCTTTTTTTCATTTAACAAAAAAACTTGGAGACTGTGATATTAAAACATAAAGAATTTTGTCTTTTCTTTGTTAACAGCCATGCAGTGTTTGCATGTATGGATTTATCATAATTTAATTAGTTATTCCCAATCATTTGCTATTCTCAACAACATTATAAGAAATACCTTATCATTTCTCATGTATAGAAATACATCTGCAGGATAAATCCCTAGAAGTGAATTGGAGTTCAGAATATGTATGCATTTGTAATTTTGATAGGGACTGCCAAATTCCTGTTTCTCGAGAACCTAGCCAAAGCAGGGATGCCAGATATAATTTTATGCCTTTTCATTTAGAAATACAAAATGAAAAGTCGGTTACCTATTACAGAATTAGAAAGCAGGGCATATTCAGCAATTTACAGAGTGCATTTCAACAGAAATCTATTGTGCATCTATCACATGCCAAGTACTTTCAGGCACTTTGGATACACACACACACCCCAAACTCAAATCTCTGCCTTTGTGGAGCTTACATTTGAAATCTACATTTTGGAACTTCATGCTACCTCATTAGAAGTCAGTTAAATGTCAATATCCTGAAAGTGATCTGTTGAGATCCTGAGCACAGGAGCCAGACATATGCTGCTAGTCTTATTTAAAAACTAACTAGAGGCAGTGTTGCAAATGATTTCATAGCTCTCCATCAGGCCCTTCTCAAACAACACACTTGAGTGAGAGCTCTTTTTATCTGACTCCATCTGCTGTTGGTAGTGATCAGCATACTGTGGGCATTGTGGTATCATCTGAGATTATGTTGTGAAATAGGAAGTAGAAGTTACAGGCAGATCAGCAAGTATGCAAACTGTTCAGTTTTCTCTTGCTGAAACCAAGGGTGCCCAGTTCAGGTTTGGGGAGTAGGGAAGATAAAGTTATCAGCACATTCCCATCAGGGCACTGTTTACTTTTTGTAGCCTGTCCTTGTTTTGGTTCTAGAAAGAGATCACAAGGGATTCTATGGAAAAGTTTCGGAAGCATACAGCAGCAACACTCTGTATGCTGAATAAGTGCATGGAAAAGAGAACATGTTAGAAACTGAGGGAGACAGGAAAAACCATTAGTGTCAAGGAAGGAGTGGTGGAAAGTGCAATGATAAAGACAGTCTCTGGCTTCTTTAGAAAGTGTCTTTCCTTTCTAAAATGAAAATATTTTAAAACTGTAGTGCCGCCCACCCATTAAATTTAATAAGAAGGTGGAAAACTATGGCTGTTAAAATCTTGTCAATAACCCAGTGGGTTCTCTATAGTCATTAAAGAACAAATGGGAATTCAGCTTATGATAAGGAAGCCAGACACAGTGGCTTCTTCAAGTATGAGGTGAAGAACAGAAAAGGGCCAGTTCCCTAGAGTGACTTTCCAACCATATCCTCCCACTTTTTTTTTTTTTAATTTTGGTATCGTTAAAATTTAATCCCGGCACCATAATAGACACAACAATTGGTTACTGAATGAGTAGTTCCTTATGACCTAATAATGCTGATCAGTTTTCCTCACAGTCATTAAATTTAGGGCTAGAAGAAGGAGCCTTTGAGTTCAGTGAACACACTCCTTTGACAGCTGAGGTCGAGAAGTGTGAAGGGACAGTGGTAGAAGCTAGGTGTCTTTTCCAGATTCTCTGTCGAGTACAACTCCTGCCATAGGATCACCATGAAAAACCTTTAGTGCCTCTGACTTCTGGATTCTGTGCTGCCAAAGTGCAAACGCTGCAAGCAGTGATGACTTTGGCCAATGACACTGTGGCCCCGGGGCTTGCACACAGCTGGCCCCATGGACAGCCATTGGGCTGCTTCAGCATTCAGCTGAATGCTGAACGAGGGGTCATGCTGCTTTGCAGCAGCCTGACCACAGAGCGGCCGTTCTCGGGTCCCCAGGGCCCTCTTCAGCCCTGAGTGTGTGTGCACAGCTGGTGCAGCAATCTGCCCTGGTGGCCCCAGCGAAGGACAGCTCCTCACGGACCCAGTAAATGGACTCACTGTCTCCAGTGTTCCATTTCGTCCCCAGGAGGTAGCTGGTGGCACTTTTTCCGAGTCTCCCCGAGGGATTTCCGGGGCGGTGGACGACTGACCTAAGCCTGGCAGCAGCTCCCAGCAGGCCAGTGGGCCGAGAAAGGGAGCGGGCAGGGCCCACCGCCCCGCTGTCTTTCCCTGGGCTCCATTCCTGTCACCCTAGTGCTCGCTCCGTTTCCCGTTCGCCCTTCCCTCGTTTTCTCCCGAGCGTTTTCTCTCAACGTTTCCCACTTCATGTTTACAAAGTGCTTACGCCCACTTGGCAGGCAACAACCTCGCCAGCGCGAGTCCCTCAGCCAGTCCCTCGGACCGCCCCCCTCCTCCCGGATCCACCTCAGCCGATTCACCCGGCGCCCGCCCGGGTCGTCACGTGAGCCCCGCCCCGCCCCCTGCCGTCACGTGAGCCGCCAGCCCCGCCCCGCCCCCGCGCCGGCGCGCTCCGACGTGCCCTGGAACTTACCCTCCCTCGGAGACCAGCCTGCGGGGACGGGCTGGCCGCGGCCGCCGCGGTGTGAGCGCCCTTCGGGCTCGCCTAGGCGTCCTGCAGACCCCGTGCTAGTACAAGAGGGAGCTGCCTCCCGCGAGGCCGCCGTCCTCTCGGTAAGGTGGGGGGCACAGGTTCCCGCGGACGGAGGGCAGGTTGGTGAGGTGCTGCACAAAGGCGTCCGCGGCCGGGGCTGTGCCCGCCGAGGGCGGCGGAGTTAGGGGGAGGTGTGTGCGGGAGGCGCGTCGGCGCCGAGGTGAGCGCGAGGTGCGGTCGGGAGCGTCGCGGAGGGGGCGCGGCGCGGGGCGCGAGGTTGGCGCGGGGGGCAGGGGGGCCGTGCCAGCCCATTGGCTGACGTGGGCGAGAGGGTTTAAATGGCTCTAAAGTTGTGGCTCCTCTGCCCCCCGGGTTTCCTGACTTCCTGTGTGAGGGCAGCGCCCGCCCGCCCCGCCCCTAGGAAGGAGGGCGTCGGGGTGTGTGTGTGTGTGTGTCTGTGTGTGTAAGAGGCAGGCTGGTGCCGCCCTCCTTCCTCGCCTTCTGCAGCTGCGTGTGCCCGCTCTCTAATTGCTGTGGGGTGTGCAAACCTCCGCCCATCCAGGCAGCCCACCTGGGGCCTCCCCTCGACTGCTGACCTTAAACTGGGCACTTTGGTCTCCGCAGTCTTTAGAGGTGCTCCGCCCCTGTTGAATGGACACTTGCTACTTTAGCTCTTCTGGGAGCAATCTCCTCAAAGTCCTTGAATTTAAAAAAAAAAAAATGCTCCTTATGAGCGTGCTGCCCTCCTGCCGTTTCAACGCAGTTGATTGTCTTCCAAGAATGGCTGTCCTTTAAGTGTTGGATCTTAAGTTACGGCAGACCCTCTGAGAAGAAATGTCCGCAGGGTCAGCATTACAGAAAAACTCAACGGCCTTCAGTTTTAGAGGCTTCCGATGTTTTCCTTCGACTGCAGCAGCGGTTATAAATGCATTTGCAAAGGCTAAAGCAAAATGTTTAAAGCATACCTTTAGGAAAGTTCTAATGCCGTTCCAAGTGAAGTGTTTATTATGGGTAAAGGCACCTAACGCTCGAATTGTTTTATGGTTAATTATGACCTATGAGCAGATTTTATTGAGCATTTATGCACATATTCCAAAGGGGAGGAAATGTGGAGGAAGGAGCAGCAAGCGAGGAGTCACTCGGCTTCTGGTTCAGATTCTGCCACCCCTTCTGAAGGTGAGACCTCGGAAGACTGTGTTACAGTGGAAGGTTGTTAAAAAGTATCTAGCCCCTGGCCACGCCTGTTTCCTACTGAAAAGTTGGGAAATGGTGGCCTAGAGCTGTTATTTATTTGTCCATATCCAGTGTTTCTTCCCTGGTCTGTAGAAGGGTGTGTTACAGAATGGGTCATCTTTCTGTACATTTTCTTGTCTGAGTAGACATTCTGGCTGCTGGTGCTAGTATTTTTCTCTTTTTCTCTGTTTTGAAATGGCTTGGAAAGGTTTCAAAATAGGGATTTGGGAGCCCAGAGAAGTGCCTAAAAGCAGGCTGTGAAATTTTAACCCTGAGCAGTGCACCGTGAAGAGCCAGACAAGCCCGATGCACATGTGGGACCCGCGGTTGCATGTAGCTCCCCGGCTCTGGAGGGGTTTGTGCTTGGGGGAAAAAATGAAGTGTAATGAACAGATTATGTGTTTGTGTATGTGTATGTCCAGGATTTGTTGATAGGATTCTGTTCAACTTTATCCACCATAAAAGTTGGAAAAGATTGCTAACGCACTAATTCTTGATATAATGCCATTTGTAAAGGTTATTCATATATAGACAATAACTTACATGTTTTTATTTTTTACTTACTGTACTAGTTGTGAGGCACAAGTGAAAACGTGTACTATAAATGCTGTAGAAAAATAGCGTATTATTTGCAGTTAATCACTTGGTTTTCATTTCATTAATTAGAAAGTATCTGTTGGGTGCTTTTTTTTTTTGTAAATAGGTGGATAGACAGTGGGCTTTACAAACTTAAGTACTTGAAGTTATGAAGTTGACATTCCTGAGAAAAAGAGGGTAATAAAATGTTTAAATTGATTGAAATAAAGCAGTGAATATAGTGAGGTATAAGTGGTAGTACCAATATTTTGCTTATCTGAGAAAATTGGTACTAAGAAAAGGTAACTTAAGGTGAATCTGGCCCAAATGGGCATTACAGTTTTCTAATAGTGGGAGAGAAAAGTGAAATTAAACTTTTATTTTATCTCATATTTAACATTTTTAGTTTTAATTGCAAATATGCAGTGTTTTGTGGATTGAATCATACCTGAAAAGGTATGATTATCACATACCATCATTTTACTTCAAATCATGCTTTTCAAATCTCTCTCTTTTGAGGAACCCATTGGGCCACTATCTTTGTGGTTTTTCTTTTCTTCTGTTGTTAACTGGTCTAAGTATGATACATCCTCAATTGTGGACGGCTTTGCTGTGATTCAGCCATTTTCCATTTACTTTCATTGACTTAAATATTTTGCAGTTTCAGTTTGCAGTTCATTAGCTTTTTATTTGAACCAAACTGCCAAATGCTGACATCTCTAAGCACCCCTCCCTTGTTGATAATTAGTGTTTCTCAAACTTTAATGTGCATGGGGATCACCTGAACTTCTAACAATCCCCCAGGTGATAGATACCCTTGCTGCTCTTCTGCCCAGGCCACACAAACTATTGTCCAAAAGAAATGTAATACCAGTCACCTGTGTATTTAATGTAATGTAATTTTTTATGTAAGTAATCTCTACACCCAACATGGGTCTTGAACTCACAACCACGAGATCAGAAGTTTCATGCTGCTGCAGCTGAGCCAGCCAGTCAGGCGCACCTCACCTGTGTAATTTTAAAGCTTTTAGTAGTCACATGATAAAAAGTTAAAAAAAAAGGGAGAACCCAAGTGAAATAAATTTTACCATATCATGTAATCCACATGATTCTTTTATTCAGACTAAGTGTTCAAATCTTTTTTTAATTTTTTTTTTCAACGTTTATTTATTTTTGGGACAGAGAGAGACAGAGCATGAACGGGGGAGGGGCAGAGAGAGAGAGGGAGACACGGAATCGGAAACAGGCTCCAGGCTCTGAGCCATCAGCCCAGAGCCTGACGCGGGGCTCGAACTCACGGACCGCGAGATCGTGACCTGGCTGAAGTCGGACGCTTAACCGACTGCGCCACCCAGGCGCCCCCTAACTCAAATCTTATGTGTATTTTACACATCCAGCACATCTCAATTTAGATTAGCCACACTTAAAGTGCTCAGTAGCCACATTTGGCTAGTGGCTCCTGCATTGGACATCACTTCTGGAGTCTAGAACCTAGACCACTGCTCTTCTAAGTGTATTTTTACATTAGCCCCATCAGCATCCTTAGGGAACTGCATTAGGAATGCAGATTTGGGGGCCTCACCTCATACTGCTCTCATTATATTGTCTGGGTTTCAGTAACTTGTGTTTAAAAAAATTTTTTTTTAATGTTTATTACTTATTTTTGAGGGAGGGGAGGGGCAGAGAGAGAGGGAGACACAGGATTCAAAGCAGGCTTCTTCTGGCTCCCAGCTGTCAGGACAGAGCTCAACATGGTACTCGATCCCATGAACCATTTAAACCATGATCTTATCATGATCACAACCTGAGCCAGAGTCAGATGCCCAACCAACTTAGCCACCCAGGCTCCCCAGTAACTTGTGTTTTAAAAGCTACAGGATATGGGGCGCCTGGGTGGCTCGGTAGGTTAAGTGTCTGACTTCTGTTCAGGTCATGATCTCACAGTTCATGGGTTTGAGCTCTGCGTCTGGCTGTGTGCTGACTGCTCAGAGCCTGGAGCCTGCTTTGAGTTCTGTGTCTCCCTCTGTCTCTGCCCTTCTCTCTCTGCTCCTTCCCTGCTCATGCTCTGTCTCTCTCACTCCCTCAAAACTAAACATTAAAAATATCTTAAAAAAGAAAAAAGCTACAGGATATGATCACAAAATGTATATGTGGTATTCTGAATGGAATTCTAGAGCAGAAGAAGTCCATTAGGGGAAAACTAAGGAAATCTGAACAGAACATGGTTATTGTGTCAGTGACAAATGTACCATACATACATATATAAGATGTTAAAGGTAGAGGAGACTGTATACAGGGTATATGGGAACTCTCTGTTTATCTTTGCAATAATTCTGTAAATGTAGAACTCATCTAAAAAAGTTTTTATTAAATGTTTATTTATTTTTGAGATAGAGAACATGAGTGGGGGAGGGAGGGAGGGAGAGAGAGAGAGAGAAAAAGAGGATGAATCCCAAACAGGCTTCTCGCTGTCAGAGCAGAGCCCTGCAGGGGGCTCAAAACCCATGAGCTGTGAGATCACGACCTGATCCAAAACCAAGAGTCAGACACTTAACCGACTGAGCCACCCAGGCACCCCGCAACTTTTGCATTTTTGAATAAGTGTTTAGTGTGGATACTCTGTATCATGCCTTTATAGTTGACAGAGTGCTTTTTTCTCTTTCCATTCTCACAAGGATCTTTTGAGGTTTGTATTGTCTGTTTTACAGGTAAGTTAAGGTGCTCATAAATGGCAAATCCTAGATCTAAATTTCAGACCTCTAACCTTGATTTCTGTGCTTTTTTGCCACAGGAGAATTTAGAATACATTTTACGTTAGAGTGGTAGCTTTAAAAGTTTGTTGAGGGGCGCCTGGGTGGCGCAGTCGGTTAAGCGTCCAACTTCAGCCAGGTCACGATCTCGCGGTCCATGAGTTCGAGCCCCGCGTTGGGCTCGGGGCTGATGGCTCGGAGCCTGGAGCCTGTTTCCGATTCTGTGTCTCCCTCTCTCTCTGCCCCTCCCCCGTTCATGCTCTGTCTCTCTCTGTCCCAAAAATAAATAAAAACATTGGAAAAAAAAATAAAAAAAAAAAAGTTTGTTGAAAATTACCACTATTTTGCTATATATTACTGGTTTGTTTAAAAAAATCAGTTTTGTATACATTAACATATAATAATATTTAACAGTAGAAGTGAACTATAGATACATGCAACTACATGGATGAATCTCAAAAGCATTGTTCTAAGTGAAATAAGCCAGATGTAGAAGGCTACATACAGTATGATTCGTGGGTTCTTTTCTTTCAGCACTTTGTTTCCTTTAGTGAACAGTGATTAATGTGATGGTCTGTATCAAGCTTTATAGTTTAAGTACTTTTTCACATTTTCTCTTTCCATTTTCACAAGGATGTCTCAAAGTTTGAGTATAGTTGACGCACAATGTTACATTAGGTTCAGGTGTACAACATAGTGTTTTGAAAAGTTATATGTTATACTCTGCTCACCCACAAGTGTAGCTACCATCTGTCACCATACAACACTATTACTGTAGCGTTGACTATATTCGTCGTGCTTTGCCTTTTAATTCCATGACCTATTCATTCCATAATTAGAAGCTTGTATCTCCCAGTCCCCTTCACCCATTTTGCCCATCCCCCTCCACTCCTCCTCCCTTCCCAGGATCTCTTAAGGTTTCCATTCTTTCCTATTTTACACATGGATGTACCACAGTTAGTCTAGGGTTTCATTAGTTGATAGGCCTTTTTTTTTTTAATTTTTTAAATGTTTGTTTATTTTTGAGAGAGAGCGAGAGCGAGAGACAGAGTGTGAATGGAGGTGGGGCAGAGAGAGAAGGACACAACAGGATCTGAAGCAGGCTCCAAACTCACGAACTGTGAGATCATGACCTAGGCTGAAGTCAGATGCTTAACCGACTGAGCCACCCAGGTGCCCCAGTTGATAGGCCTTTGAGTTGTTTCCAGTTTCTGGCACTTTATGAATAAAGCTGTTATGAATGTTGATGTAAGGCCTTTGTATGGACTTACGGTTTCACTTTTCTTGGGTAAATACCTAGAGGTATTGAAAAGGAATGGCTAGATCAAATGGTAAATGTATACTTTATGAGAAACTGACAAAATGTTTTCCAGAGTGTCTGTACCATTTTGCATTCCCATTAGCAGTGAATGAAAATTCCAGTTGCTAGTATTCTTACCATGCAAGATATCCTTTATATATACTTAAAGTCATTGTAGTATAGGAGAAAGTAGTATTTGGTGCTTTAAATTTGTATTATTAGAGGGTTTTTTAACAGGTTTATTGAGGTATAATTGCTGTCTAATAAACTGCATATATTTTAAATGTGTAACTTAATGAGTTTTGATGTATGTGTATATGTGTGTGTGTGTATATATATATATGTATGTATATATATAACCTGTGAAACCATCACCACTATAAAGAACATGTTAATCTCCTCCCCACCCCCCCACCCCCAAATTTTCTTGAGCTCAGGATAGTTCATTCCCTTGTTCTCTGGTCAATATTGATTTGTTTTCTGGGGCTTTAGATTCATTTCCATTTTCTAGAATTTTATGTAGACGGACCCATATAGTATGCAGTCTTTCTTGTCTGGATTTTTTTTCACTCAGCAAAATTATTGTGAGATCCAGTTTGTTGTATGTATTAGTAGTTCGTTCCTTTTTGTTGCTAAGTGATATCCCATTGTGTGGATATACCACAATTTATCCATTCACCATTTTTTTTAATGTTTGTTTATTTTTGAGGGGACAGAGTGCGAGTGGGGGATGGGCAGAGAGAGAGAGGAAGTCACAGAATTTGAAGCAGGCTCCAGGCTCTGAGCTGTCAGCACAGAGCCGGATGCAGGGCTCGAACCCGCAAACTGCGAGATCATGACCTGTGCCAAAGTCCAGCTGACTGAGCCACCCAGGCGCCCCTATCCATTCACCTCTTGATGGACATTTGGATTGTTTCCAGTTTGGGGCTGTTACAAATAAAGCTGCTGTGAACATTTACACACAGGTCTTTGTGTGGACACCTGCTTTCATTTCTCTTGGGTAAATACCTAGCAGTAGAATCCCTGGGTCATATGGTAGATATATATTTAAATTTTTAAGAACCTCTCAGACTATTTCCAAATTTTACCATTTTACAGGTCCACCAGCAGTGTTGAGTTCTGGTTGCTCCGCATTCCAGAAAACAGTGGTATATGGTCAGTCTTTTAAATATTAGTCATTCTAATAAATGTGTAGTATTATTTCTTTGTGACTTTAATTTGCATTTCCCTAATAACCAAAGATGTTGGGCATCTTCTCATGGACTTATTTACCATCTGTAGATCCTCTTTGGATAAGTATATCTTCTACCTATTTTTTATTGGGTTGTCTTTTTTTTGTTTATTTATTTTGAGAGAGTTGGGGGACAGAGGGTGAGAGTGAGTGTGTGTGGGAGGGACAGAGAGAGAGAGAGAGAGAGAGAGAGAGAGAGAGAGAGAATCCCAAGCAAGCTCCACACTGTCAGCGCAGAGCGTGATGTGGGGCTCAAACCTGTGAACTGTGAGATTATGATCTGAGCTGAGATCAAGAGTTGGACACCTAACCTCCTGAGCCACCCAGGCACTCAGAGTTTTTATTGGGTTGTCTTATTGACTTGAATAGTTCTGTATATATTTAAATGTGAGTCCTTTCTTGGAGATAAGTTTGTATGTATGTTCATGAGGGATGTTAGGTCTTTAGTTTTTCTTACAATGTCTTTGGTTTTGGTATGAGGATAATGTTGACCTGATAGAATGAATTGGGATGTTTTTTCTCTGTTGCAATTTTCTTCAAAAGGTTTGTGTAGAATTGGTATTATCTTCCTTATATTTTTGGTAAAATTCTCTAGTGAAGCCATCTGGGCTAGGACTTTGTGGGAAGATTTTTAAAGAGATGTCAATTTATTTAACAGATACAGGGCTTTTTAGGTTATCAAGCCTTGGCAATTTGTCTTTCAGGAAATTTGTCTGGTTCATCTAAGTTGTTGGATTTATTGGGTTAAAGTTGTTCATAGTATTATCTTACTTTTGATGCCTTTAAAGCTGTAGTTGTGTTCCCTGTCTGAATGCCTGATATTGGTAATTCATGGTTTTCCCCCTTGTGTTCTGGATCAATTTGACTAGAGGGTTATTAGTACTACTGATCTTTAAGAACCATCTTCTGATTTCATCTAACACTTTTCTGTTTTCTCTCTCAGTGATTTCTGCTCTGATCTTTATCATGTGATATCTTCTGCCTATTTGCTGTTTAATTTGCTTGATGTTCATCTTGTAGTTTCTCAGAGGGGAAGTGTACATCATTGATTTGAGACTTTTTTCGTTTCTAATATGGCCATTTAGTGCTATAAATTTTCTCTGAGCACTACTTTAGCTGCATCCCAAAAGTTTTGAGATGTCATGTTTTCATTTTTATTCAGTTTAGATTTCCTGTTTGATTTCTTCTTTGACTTCTGAGTTATTTAGAAGTGTGTTGTTTAGATTCCAACAACAAATTTGCAGGTAAGTTTTTGTTAATTTATAACTCAATTCATTTGTTAGAGAATATACTTAGTATGATTTTAGTCCTTTGAAATTTATTGAGATTTGTTTCATGGCCCAGGAACAATTTGTTTCAGGCTGCAGAAAATCTTTGTTTATAGGAAACTACTGAACTGGCTGCACTGTTTTTAGTATTTCCATTAGCACTGTGTGTCGGATTCAGTTGTTGGTAGACTTATCAGCATTTTGTACTGTCTAATTTTTGAAAATTACTTTATTGTGGTTGGTGTGTAGTAATAATCTTGTTTTGGTTTAATTTGCATGTTTGGATTTTCAATGTTTTGTAAAATAATTTAAATCTGAATAAAAATTAAGAATCATAGTGTGCTTTCTTTTTTCAATCTGAGGGATTGGTAGTAGTAATAATTTATCATTTGTATGCCACATAAGTGCTACTTTCAGTTTTCTAAAAGTTTGAATGTGTTTTTGCCTTTTAAAATTTACTTTGAAAGCGTATCTGTAAAAGCTATGTGAGGATTTTAGTGACTTTTGTGGTTTGGGGGTAGGCAGGTGTAAGGTGATTTAAATTGTATTCTGCAATGACTATTGTGGTAATATATACACAGTAGTATTTTATGTGTGTACCACATTTTGTTTAGGCATTTATCTGTCCACAGACATTTGGTTTTTCTTTCCATCTTTTGGCTACTGTGATTAGTGCTGCTGTTAACATGGGTGTACATATATGTTTACAAGTCCCTGCTTTTGGATATATACCCAGAAGTGGAATTGCTGGATGTTTTAAAAAACCACCATACTGTTTACCCCGGTGCTGCTACTGTTTTGCACTTCTACAAGCAGTGCAAAGAATTGCAATTTCTCCACATCCTCACCAGCACTTGTTATTTTGGGGTTTTTTTGGTTGTTGTGGTTTGATTTCCATTTCCCTAATGATTAGTGATGTTGAGCATCTTTCCATGTTCTTTTTTTTTTTTTAAACATTTATTTTTGAGAGACAGAGACAGAGTGTTAGCCGGGGAGGGGCAGAGGGAGAGGGAGACACAGAATCTGAAGTAGGCTCCAGGCTCAGAGCTGTCAGTGCAGGGCCTGATGTGGGCCTTGAAATCACAAACTGTGACATCATGACCTGAGTTGAAGTTGGGAGCTGAACCGACTACGCCACCCAGGCGCCCCCATCTTTCCTTGTTATTGGCCACTTGTGTTCTCTTCTTTGGAAAAATATCTATTCAAGTCCTTTGCCAACAATGGCTCTTATCATGATGTTAATTTGGAGTAGGTTGGTATAATGTAAGCATTAAACAGAATAGTTTTTTCTTTTTTGAAAAGTTACTGAGGTCTGACTAGAGCTTTGCAATGGCCAGATGTTAATAATCACTATTCTTGTATTTGCCTTTGTTTTGTAGATTGTATATTTTTTTAAAGCACAGGATTTGGTAAACATTTGAAAGTAGTTGAATGTAAATAGTCATTTCAAAGATTTTTAAGAGGGTAATGTGTATAGTTTTGGAGGAATATCTGAATGGGTTGGGGGAGAGGGTGGTTAATACCGAGGTAACCAATAGAATTGTGAAGTGAATGAAGTTTTTCTTCTAGAGTAAATTATTAGAGGATTAGAAATCCTATTAAACTTTATAAAGACCAAGGTTATGATTTTCTTTTCTTTTTTTAAGTTTATTTTGAGAGAAAGCGAGAGAGTGAGGGAGAGTGAACAAGGGAGGAGCAGAGAGAGGGAGAAAGAGAACCTGAAGCAGGCTCCGTGCTGTCAGCACAGAACCCAACTTGTGGCTGGATCTCACAAACCACGAGATCATGACCTGAGTAGAAAGTAAGAGTTGGACACTTAAATTGGCTGAGCCACCCTGGTGCCCTGATATTCTTATTAATATATGACAACTTGTGTAATGATATGGACTGAGATCATGAGCATGGATGCTTCCCCAAAGGAAAATCAAGGTGTTGTTACTATAAGGGGGGACAGGTTTGATGCCACCAAGGCAAGATCAAATTTATGTGACCTGTAAAAAAGGTTACTTTTTTTTTTTAATTAAAAATGGTTATTATAGAAATTTCTTAATAAGAAATTAAAATATGGGACTCAGGTGTTGAGGGTATAGAAGGAAGAATCCATTGTTTGGAGTGCATTCAGAAAGAAATAATAAGAAAGCTGAAAAATACAGAAGCAGAATTGATTATTGTAGAAGGGTGGTTTTAAAGGTTAACATGGAGCCAGTATCCATATAGGTAGCTTATGAAATAGAATCTGAAGGAAAAGGAAGTTAACCTATTGGCTCAAGAAAATTTTTTGATCCTTAGACTTTTTACTAGGTCTGAGTTTGTTTTTTTTAACCTTATAGGCTGTCTTCTGGTGTGTGCAAATGGATCTGAAAGGATTAAATTCTAGTTTAATCCTTTTTGGTTTGAAAGGGCTTGATCAGGATGGTTTACTGAAGTACTGAGTGTGTGAAATTTTTAATACAGTATGCTCCTCACTTTCTGCTCTGTCATATATCAGCTGGATCAGTATTTACTCTCCACGTATAAGAGATTATTTTAGAATGATTTTGAACCCTACTGCCTCTTAAGTAATTGTAATTTATATTTTGTTGAGAAAAACAGGCACTGTGATTCTCCATAAATGCAGAGTGTAAAAGTAAAGAATTACAGAAATGTGAGTTTTTATTTAAATTATTCAAATGTGGGGCAGCATAATGTAAGATTTTTTTTTTATTTTTATTTTTGAGAGAGAGCTCCATGAGTGGGGGAGGGGCAGAGAGAGAGGGAGACAGAGGATCTAAAGCAGGCTCTGTGCTGACAGCAGAGAGCCCAATGTGGGGCTCGAACTCAACGAACTGTGAGATCATGACCTGACATGAATTTGGACACTTAACCTACTGAGCCACCCAGGCCCCCCCTAAGATATTTTAATATGAATATGAAATGTGCGCCATATCACTTTGAATTATAGTTTAAGAAGACAGTAGTTTAATAATAAGCATTTAAAAAATGGTAAGCATTTAAATCTAAGGACTAGATAGTCCTTAAAAAAAAGTAAATATAGTCCTTAAAATCCAGAGGGGGAAGGGTCACTATGGCACTACAAGGAGCTTGGGGCTCATCTTGTATATTTTCTGCCCCAGTCCTTGAATCAGTCATCTCTCCAAAGAGCCTTGTTTCCTTTATTTGGAGAATGGTATTAGAAACCATATCTGGATGTTAGGTGTACTTGTTGCTGTTAGGTATCATTTTTACTGACAGCAAAATGTGTATACTAAGCAATATATAGATACATATCTGTAGTATTTCTTTATGAAATCACCTTTATTTTTGTTGTTATTGTTCTGTTTATTTATTTTTATTATTTTAGTTTATTTATTCTCATATTAGCTAACATAACAGTGTAGTCTTGGCTTCAGGAGTAGATTCCAGCGATTCATCACTTACATACAACACCCAGTGCTCATCCCAACAAGTGTCCTCCTTAATGCCCCTCACCCATTTTCTCCACCCCCATCAACCCTCAGTTTGTTCTCTGTATTTAAGAGTCTCTTACGGTTTGCCTCCCTCTCTGTTTTTATCTTACTTTTCCTACCTGTCCTCTACGATCATCTGTTAAGTTTCACATATGAGTGAAATCATATGATATTGATTGATTTATTTTGCTCAGCATAATACCCTCCAGTTCCATCCACATTGTTGCAAATGGTAAGGTTTCGTTCTTTTTTTATCACCAAGTAGTATTCCATTGTATGTATAAACCGCATCTTCTTTATCCATTCATCAGTTGATGGACATTTGGGCTCTTTCCATAATTTGGCTGTTGTTGATAGCACTGCTATAAACATTGGGGTTCATGAGCCCCATTGAATCAGCATTTTTGTATCCTTTGGATAAATTTCTAGCGCGGTTGCTGGGTTGTAGGTTAATACTATTTTTAATTTTGTGAGGAACCTCTACACTGTGTGGCTACACCAGTTTGCATTCCCACCAACAGTGCAAGAGGGTTCCCCTTTCTCCACATCCTTGCCAACATCTGTTGTTTCCTGAGTTGTTAATTTTAGCCATTTGATGGATGTGAGGTGGTATCTCAGTGTGGTTTTGATCTCTGTTTCCCTGATGATGAGTGATGTTGAGCATCTTTTCATGTGTCTGTTTGCCATCTGGATGTCTTCTTTGGAAAAGTGTCTATTCGTGTTTTCTGTCCATTACAGAATCACCTTTGTTATTTTATCTGTAGTAAGCTAAAAATGAGTTCGTATTGATGTTTCCAAGTTTAATCCATGGATAATTCTAGTCTTTTCCCCATGATTATAAATTTCCACTCCATCACTGAGAAACCTGGTTCCTATCATCCATATTCCATTTAATTAATTATTTCGTTACGATACACAAATATGGCTGTATCAAAATTTTTGACTTGTACCCCCGTGGGATGTGTTTTTTATCAAGCTAGAATACAGTATTTATGTTCAATTCCTTTGCCTATATTCTTACAAACTTCACTTATTTTCAAAATAAGTTAGATCAGCATCCTCTTCCACCCTCCGTCCATTCAGTGAGGTTGTTCCATGCATTTGTCATACTATTAGACTATCTTGTCTTAATCTGCTTTCCTGGGAAATCCTGGCATTCCCCCAACTGCCTAAATGAATTTTTAAAATTTGCATACATTAAAGTTCATTATTTGTGTTATAAAGATTAATGGCTTTTGACGTGTACATTGTCTTACACCCACCATTACAGTATCATACAAAATAGTTTTATTGACCTAAAAGAATCCCCTGTGCTTCGCTTGTGGAACCCTCCATCTCCTCCTCCCGTCCCTGGCAATTACTGTCTGTATGGTTTTGACTTTCCCAGAACGTGATATAATTGAAGTCATTCAGTGTGTAGCATTTTCAGACTGGCCTCTTTCGCTTTGCCAAATATATTTAAGATTAGTTTGTATCTTTTCTTAGCTTGATACCTTATTTTTATCACTGAAGAATATTCCATTGTGTGGATGTCTCACACATAGTTGGTTTATCCTTTGTCCTATTGAAAGATTTCTTTGTTGCTTCCGGGTTTTGGCAGTGATACATAAAGCTGCTGTAAACATTTGCCTGCAGGACTTTTTGTGGACATAAGGTTTCAACTTATTTGGGTAAATACCTTGGAGTGTGATTGCTAGATCGTATGGCAAGACTATGTTTAGCTTTGTAAGAAACTGCTAAGCTGTCTTCAAAGTAGCTGAACCATTTTGCATTCCTACCAGCAGTGAATGAAAGTTCCTGTTGCTCTACATCCTCACTAGCTCTTGTGTTGTCAGCTTTTTTTGGATTGTAGCTATTGTAAGAGGTGTGCTGTGGTGTCTTGTTTTAATTTGTAATTCCCTAATGGCATGATGAGCACTTTTTCATGTGCTTATTTGTCATTTGTCTGGTTTTTTTCATGATTTGTCTTTTCAGATTCTTTTTCCATTTAAAATGTTAGGTTCTTTTTATTGACTTTTAAGAATTCTTTGTATATTTTGGACACTAGTCCTTAATCAGGTATGTATTTTGAAAATATTTTCTCCTTGTGTGTGGTTTGTGTTTTCATTCTTTTCGCAGTGTCTGCCACAAAGGAGTTCTTAATTTTAATAAACTCCTATTTTTTTCTTTCATGGATTGTATATTTGGTTGTATAACTAAAACTCATTGTAAACCCCAATATCATATTTCTTCCCTTTTAAATTAGAGTATTTTCTCCATTCTTGTAACAATCCAAGAAGTTATTACATCCACCCTTATTTCTGACTAAGACTTTATGGCACGAATCATTCTAAAATACCCTATGCAAATGTAATTTTTAGTAAAAAATGCTTGCTTCCTCAAATGCTTTGTTGTTTCCTCATTTTTGTTTCAGATTTAAATCTCAGTTTTTAAATTTCTTTTACTACTCTATGTTTGTGTTCTCTCCTGCTTTCCAGTTACCCAAATATTTCCTGTATCCTTCTTCTGTCCCTGTTTTTGCTATTTCTTCATGGCCAATGTAGTTGATAATATTAATCACTATATTTTTCTTCTCTTCTTTAGGCCTAAAGAAATGTCTTACATCCTACACGTTTTTATTATTAGAAAACAGGTGTCATGCATTGTGAAAAACTCTAAGTGCCTGATAAGTGGCCTATGATTTTTTGCTGTGCAAGTGTACAATTTAAAAAATTATTTGCTGGTATAATTCTTTATGCTAGAACTTAATGCTGGAATTGTTCTTAACTATTTTATTGTGCTCATTATGTTTAACTGATTTCTTCAGTAGAGGCCTGTTTACGAATTGTTCATTTTATTTATTTTTAATTTTTTAGGGGGATTATTCATTTTAAACAAGTACTTTTAAAACTATGTGGAGGGCTTCATGTCAAAAAAAGTGGCCTAAATTGTACTTTTTAAGTTGGTTAATATTTACTTATATTTTTAAATGTTTCTTTTTTTTTAAATTTTTTTAAATGTTTATTTGTTTCTGAGACAGAGAGACAGAGCATGAGTGGGGGAGGGGCAGAGAGAGAGGGAGACACAGAATCTGAAGCAGGCTCCAGGCTCTCAGCTGTCAGCACAGAGCCCGACGCAGGGCTTGAACTCACAAACCATAAGATCATGACCTGAGTGGAAGTAGGACGCTTAACCGACTGAGCCACTCAGGCGCCCCTGGTTTCTTTTTTTTTTTTTTTTTTTAATGTTTGTTTCTTTTTGATAGAATGAGAGAGAGACAGAGCGTGTGCAGAGGAGGGGCAGAGAGAGGGAGACACTTTGAATCAGAAGTGGGCTCCAGGCTCTGAGCTGTCAGCACACAGCCTGACGTGGGGCTCAAACTCATGAACCGCGAGATCATGACATGAGCCAAAGTCAGATGCTTAACCGACTGAGCCACCCAGGTGCTCCAAAGTTGGTTAATATTTATGCACGTGAGGCTATATTAATATTTTGTTGCTCATGGCATTACAATTGCTATACTCATTGTACATATATGTATTAGATTTAAATTGTAGACTCATCCCCCTAAAATTATAGACTCATTAATTATGGATGCATTTACTGTATTTCTCTTAAGATTGTGTTCATTTGTTTACTTTTTTGATATACCTAGTAAAGATACCATGCTGAGAGATGTAGTTGATTAAAACAGATGTCCTGGGGGAGGAAGATAACATGTGCTGAGCTGTGTAATTTGCCGTGGGAAAGAAAATGAGGGGGAAAAAAAAGGCAGACAGAAAGGAGGAGGCTATTAGATTTTAAAATAGCATGGTAGAAAGTTCTGAAGCTGACGTGGAAGAAGAGAAGTAAAAGATGTAAGGAGTTGTGTATATCTGTTCTTGTTGAAACATGAGTTAGAAAACTGGTAAGAGTCATGGAAAGCCTACATGGGTGGTGTTGAAACTGCCGAGTAAAGCAGTGGTTGGTACTGGGTCAGTAGATACGCAAAAACTTTATATATATTGGTGGTTGGGTACTTAGTTTTAAGGTGTGTGTGTGATGAGTGTGGATGGGGGAGTGTGGTGATGAGTACAGAATGTATTTCAGTTCGAGGAGAGCTGTGCTCAGAGCATTATAGTTGGATGAGTAAGATTCTAATCAAAATACTTGAGAGGATAAAATAGCAGGATAAACAGTGCTTAACCTATCTAAAGAGAAGAATCCACAAGTTTGGAGAGTAGAGAAAAAGATAAATGTTTGTTTTAATATAGCTTGTGTTTTTAAATAAAATTAGGCAATATAATATACTTGCAGATAATTTTCACTTAGATCTCAGTTTTTAGAGCTACCCCATAATTATTTTAATTTTCTCTGAATCCATAACTTAAAATAAGGCTTTCCTCTTTTTTATTTTATGTAACTTTTCCTAGACCTTGGGTTGTGATACATAATTCCTGCTATGTGACTTTCTAGAGGTTTATAATTTTAATAGTCTCTCTTAGGGGCTTCCCAGTTTCATTCCCCACCTCACCACCCCAGTATTATAACTAGAAAACTATGTCAGCTCCATTTCCCCTATTCTTATCCCATGTGTCTACTCCTGTTCATGTTGTCTGCCTTGATATCCAATTTCTTTTTCTATGTAGAAGTCTTTTGGCTACTTCTCCATCTTCTTTGTCCTCCCAGTCTCATTTTTTTTTTAAACTTTAGATTGCATGTCTCATGTTGAACATAGTGAACTGACTACTTCATCTTTCTCTCTAACTTCTCCTTCATATTTATCTTTGTAGTCACAGGGCAGGGTGTAGTCATAAAGCCTGGCAGTGAAAGGGACTGAGCATGGATTGGCTTTTAACCTATTGTTGGTCCCCACTGCCCAGCCTCTCTCCTACTAGCGTGACATACAGTTTTCTTGTTATTCTTCATACTTTCCTTTTCTTCATTGCTGTGGATAAATACCTGACTGCTTATGGTATGTATGAGCTTAGAGGTGTTGCTTAAGTTACTTTATTACTTCCTGGAAAGCAAAAGAAAAAAAAATTCACCTGAGGAGAAGTATTTCAGTGTGGAATTTTAAAAAGTTGTAGTGAAAAACTTTTATGTAGGTAAAAGGATTAAAGCACATACTAATGTCCTGGTAACGCATGAAAGTAAAGGCTGAACATTTGGAAGGTTAGACTTTCTATTTACCGCTATTGGAAAGACCATGCAGATCTGGTGGGGCTCGGGTGGGATAGAGATAGAAAGTAGATTTTGCATGTTGTAAGTTTTAGGTACCTACTAAAATACCAAGTGGATTTTGTTGTTGTGGTCCAATAATCTCTTTTGATCTAGAAGACTCTTCCTCCCTTATTCATTTTTCCATGAAATTGTATTTCTTGAAGAGTTCAGGTCTGTTATCTAATAGAATGTCTTATACTTTGGAATTAATTGTTTCTTAACAATTAACAAGATTTAACATGTTTTTGACAAGAATGCAACTTAGGCAACATTGTGTACATCACATTAGGAGGCATATATCATCAAGGTTGTCCCACTGTTGGTGTTACTGCATTTGATCACTTGGTTAAGCTCATGACTGCCAGATTTCTCTGTTGTAAAGGTGTATTCGTCTATTTATAATTAGTAAGTAATCTGTGGGGAAACATGTTAGGACTCCCAATAGCTTGGAGTGTTTGTTGTCATTCTCTTTATCCATTCAGTACAATAAACTTGAAAGCCAGTTCTGTCATTTTAACAATTTTACAAAGGCTGCTTTCATATTATTAAAAATTTTAAAGGATATTTGTTAGAATAAAAAATAAGGGGCAGAAATGAAATTGAAACCATGTGAAAGTGAAGTAGGAGGGGCAGTGGTGAAGCATACCTTGTATTTGTCCACATTTGGAGGGTGGTGCGGAACAGTCTTGAGATATAAAATTGTACTGTTTCATAGGGCTGTTATAAAAATATGAGCAACACATCGCAGCTATTCTAAATCATGAACAATATTATTAGCCTTCTTAAAGCAATCCTGGTTAAAGTTAATGAACTTTATTATTTTTTTATAGGTTTAAATGAAATACTGGATATTTATTTCTTCCTTTAAGGTAAGTTTTTTATTTTTAATCTTTTTCAAAATATTATTAAATTTGTTATCCAAGTACTTTGTCCAGAAAGTAAAAGTTTTAGTTACTGAAGTTGTGTCACTAATTTATCATCTGGACTTATGGGCTTTATCTATTACAGAGAAGAAAAATGTCCTCAAGGAAATGATTGTTACTGTACATACAGCACCCAGTAATGCTATGCCCAGCATTTGGGTGCTGAAGAGAATTGGTAGGTTATCATGGGACCTTAGGTTTACACATTTGTGGTGTATCTCGGTATTCAGAATTGCTTAGCTTTGCCTTAGGATCCTTGAGCCTTGGGTTAATATTAGTTTCCTAGGGCTGCAATAACAAAGTGCCACACACTGGGTGGCTTAAAACAATAGAAACTTATTCTCTCCCAGTTCTGGAGGCTAGATGTCCCAAATAAAGGCAGGGTTGTCCTCCATTTGTGAAGGCTTTAGCAAAGACTCTTTCTTTGCCTCTATCTTCTGGTAGCTGCTGGGTGTCCTTGGGGTTCCTTGCTTATAGCTGCTTCACTCCATTTTCTGCCTCTGACTTCCAGTAGTGTTTCCTCTATGTGTTTCCTTTCTCTGCCTCCAGATCCCCCTCTCCTTATAAAAACACCAGTCATTGGATTTTGGTCCTACCCTAATGACATATAACCTCATCTTAAATTGATTACATCTGCAAAGATCCTATTTCCAAATAAGGTCACATTCATAGGTCCTGGGTTTATGACTTAAACATACCTTTTTTGGGGAACACAGTTCATCCTACAGCAGTTGGTACTTGAGTTGTAGTAATATCGAGATGCTATGATCACTTTGAAGCTTGAATACTGTATTCTGTGAAGTACTAAAGTATTTTGGAATTGATATAGAAATAAAAGTGAATCCCTAGATTTCTCAAGCCAAGTTAGGACTCATTCTGCAACAGACTTTGAGTGGTAGAGGGGGTAAGAATTTTTAACATTTATAAATAAAAAGATCGGGAGCACCTGGACAGGCTCAGTCTGACTCGATTTTTGGCTCAGGTCATGATCCCAGAGTCATGGAATGGAGCCCTACTTCGGGTTTTGTGCTATGCATGGAGCCTGCTTAAGAGTCTTTCCCTCTCCTACCCCCTCCTCTCCCCCTTCCCACCCACCCTACCAGCTCCTGCTCTCTGTCTCTCAAAAAAAAAAATTATAAGACTGGTTATTTATTTCCATTTGTGGGATTCAGCCTGACAAGGATTGTGGCCCTCCTGAGGTACAACATGGAAACAAAGTAAACTAGGAGTTTTGTTTTCTTCATGTGCGTACTTTGTCTGGAAATAACAGTGTTCTCCTTTTTATCCATTTATGTTAGACGAAACTCATATAATTGGATAATTTTTTAAAGCACATTAATACTCTTGACCATTTTAGAAAATAGTACAGGGTTACTGAAATTCAGTTCCAGCTTCAAAGAAGGACTTAGATAAGTGAACCTAGCTCAGTTCTTGGCTCTTGGTAAGTGCCTAAGATGTATTTGTTATTATTAGTGAGCCTTTCTAAGAAAGTGAAGGAGGTTTTAGGTAGTCATGAAAAGAAGGAAAATTCTCACCTCTTATTTATTATTATTTTTTTCTGTCTGGCTGGTTAGGATATTTACTGTTCCAGTAATTGGTTTGGTTTTGCTTATAAATGACTGGAAAATGTAGATTACAGTTAGAATGAATGTTTTTAATGTAGGAAAATACATATGATATTAGACACGTTTACTTTTTGGAGGGTGAAGGTAATATTTTTTAAAACTGTTTATTTATTTTGAGAAGGAAAGAGTGCACTCCCATGTTAGCAGGGTAGGGGGCAGAGAGAGGGAGAGAGAGAATCCCAAGCAGGCTCTGTGCTGTCAGCACAGTCTGTCAGCTCATGAACCGTGAGATCATGACCTCAGCCGAAGTCAAGAGTCGAACGTGTAACCGACTGAGCCACCCAGGCGCCCTGGTAGTATTCTTTAAATACCTTGATTATATGATGCTTTTGGATAAATATTAAAAATCCAGGCTGTGTTAACTTTTTCTTTATTCTCTTCTTCCATTTAAATAAAAATAGCTGTATTAATCCAACAAGGCATAAAGCCATAATGTGGCATACCATCCTGTTTGAGAGGTGAACATTACTGAATAAAAATGGCTGACAGAAGTGGGAAGACTGTTCCAGGACAAGTGTATATTGAAGTGGAATATGATTATGAATATGAAGCTAAGGACAGAAAGATCGTGATAAAACAAGGGGAACGATACATCTTGGTGAAAAAGACCAATGACGACTGGTGGCAAGTCAAACCAGATGAGAACTCCAAAGCATTTTATGTGCCAGCTCAGTATGTCAAGGAGGTCACCCGTAAAGCTCTCATGCCGCCTGTTAAACAGGCAGTTGGACTGCCAAATAATTCCATGAAAATGATACAGAGTCTCCATCTTCAGAGGTCAACAGAAAATGTGAACAAATTGCCTGAGCTTTCGAGCTTCGGAAAGCCATCATCGTCTGTTCAAGGAACAGGTCTTATTCGTGATGCCAATCAGAATTTTGGACCCAACTATAATCCATGTCAGACTGTGAACCTAAGCCTGGACCTGACCCATAATAATGGAAAGTTTAACAGTGATTCACATTCTCCTAAAGTTTCTGGCCAGAATAGGACGCGCTTATTTGGTCACTTTCCCGGCCCGGAGTTCTTGGACATAGAGAAAACTAGCTTCTCCCAGGAACAGTCTTGTGATTCAGCAGGAGAAGGCTCAGAAAGAGTACATCAGGATTCTGAATCTGGTGATGAACTTAGCAGCAGCTCCACTGAGCAGATAAGGGTAAGATGAAAAGTAGAATGATGGAGCACTTGTACTACCATAACAAAAATATTGCAGATTTTAATTAAAATCTTTGTAGGAGTTAGGCATTGTTCATTTTGCTTTGTTATTAGAATAGGTTCCATCCTGACTTAATGAGGTGGAGAATAGTGTAATAACTTGTAGAGTTCATAAAGGTTGGCCTTATGGTTTCCATAGTTCTCGTACCTTTGTGGGACTAGAGCTGCCTCAAGTGTGGAAAAGTTTTTTTTGGTCTTCTCTATTGATAATGCATAGGGTAGAAAGGATTTACTTACCCAGTGATATTTCTTTTACTAGACCAACTTTGTTTTCTAATTGTACTCATTTGGCTTATTTGTGATAAGTTTTCAGGTAATAGTGGGAATATGAGGAAAGGTGTCACTGGAATGTTAGCTGCTAACTCTTGTTCTTTAAAACTTGTTTATTAACCTCTAATATTTAAAAACTAGCTGACAAATCTTTGCCTTCATTCATGCACTTTGGTGTCTTAAGTGTTTAAATATACACACTTGTTTGCATGGAGCATTGGCCTGAAAAAGATTGTGTGTCAGTGATTTGATTTTTTTCCTCCTTATCCAACTTTATTTTGAGATTAGTTTATGCCAGTTTGTCATGTAAAGTGAAATAAAATTAAAAGCAATTGCATGAAATCAAAACTTGAATGTATTTGGATAAGTCTAATTAAAAAAATTTTTTTTAAATGTTTTATTTATTTTTGAGAGAGAGAGAGAGAGAGAGATGGAACGAGTGGGGGAGGGACAGAGCGAGAGGGAGACACAGAATCTGAAGCAGGCTTCAGGCTTCAAGCTGTCAGCACAGAGCTTGATGCAGGGCTTGAACCCATGAACTGGGAGATTATGACCTGAGCTGAAGTTGTTTGCTTAACTGACTGAGTACCCTGGAGAAGTCTAATTTTAAGTGAAATTGTAAATTGGTAAATTTTTGGTCTAAAGCTCTGTTGTAAGATTTATTCATCAAGTTAAGTCAGTAATTGTGAGGCTGGTCTTAGATGTGGTCTGACTCTGATGGAACTAGTTTGTTCTTACTATAGCTTTTAATTTTTTTGTGACATTTTGAATGGAAAAGGGAAGATTCTCTAGAAAAATTTCTGATGTTTGAGATCAGGGCAGTTAATGAAGTAGCACTGCCAGTTTACCATCATGTGTCTTAGGAGGCTTCTATTTCTTTAGTCTTTATGTGATACTTTGACATAGGATATACAGTGTTTCCTGGAATTTTTCTGTTCATAGCTTCTTTTTGAACTAGCGGGACTTAGGAAAGATGCGTTTTCTATTACTGATAGCCATCACAGTTCACGGTATGTTTTATATTTATGTATCCCAGCAATCCTGTGTTCTCTTCATTATGGTCATCTTAAATTCACTGCATGGAAGTTCATGGCTCCTGACCTCTCCTGAGCCCTTAACACTGCTTGGAAATCCTGCTAAATTTCTCTGACAGGTCCTTTTCCTAACTGTTCATGACAAGTATTTCAAAACTTTATCATTTCTCTCATTCACCTGCTTTTCCCTGCTCTCTTAGGTCAAATAACTTTACCTTCTATTACCTTTTATTAGTCTGTAGCCTGAATAAAAGCTTTAGGATGGAAATGCTTCAGCTGTGGGGAGGATGTATTGCACAGCAGTTAATAGCACTGGCTTTAGATTTGGATCTGATTCCATACCACTTACCAGCTCTGCCATAATTGGGGCAAAGTGCTTAACCTCTGTGTCTCAGTTTCCTCATTTTAAAATGGGGATCACAGGGTTGTTGAGGATTAAGTGGGCTACTATATCTAATATGCTTACAACTATGCTTTGCGTATAAGTACATTATGTATCTATTGCTATTTAATAAATTCCTCCCAAGTCTAGTGGCTTAAAACTGTAACATCTTCTCAGAGTTTCTGTGGTCCATAACTCAGAAGCCGGTTAAATGACTGTTTTTTTTTTTTTTTTTTTCCAACGTTTATCTATTTTTTTGGGACAGAGAGAGACAGAGCATGAACGGGGGAGGGGCAGAGAGACAGGGAGACACAGAATTGGAAACAGGCTCCAGGCTCTGAGCCATCAGCCCAGAGCCCGACGCGGGGCTCGAACTCACGGACCGCGAGATCGTGACCTAGCTGAAGTCGGACGCTTAACCGACTGCGCCACCCAGGCGCCCCTAAATGACTGGTTTTAAAGGCACAGGGTCTCATGAGGTTGTAGTCTTGTGAAGGCTTGGCTTGGGCTGGAGGAGCTGCCTCTAAAATGGTTCACTCACATGAAATTAGTTGGGCCTCTTCACAGGTGCTTTTGTTGTAGACCAGCTTTCCCTCAGAAGGAGCAGTCCAAGAGCTGCAAGGTAGCTTGCAAGAGCAAGGTAGAAGCTACATTGTCTTTTATGCCAGTCTTAGAAGTCATACACTGTCATTTCCTATTAATTACACATCTCACTTCTATTCTGTGTGGCAGGAGACCATAAAGGGTATGTGTATCAGGAGATGAGGATCATTGGGGTCCATGTTGGGGCTGGCTAGCATAGTAAGTATTCAGTAAAATAGAGCTGTTGTTGTTATTTCTATTATTATTTCCACCATCAAATCTATAGGTGCACCTGTATCAGCAGTCCCCTTTCCCCTTGTGTGGTGCAAGCATTGTCTCTCTTCTCCCCTCCATAGCTGCTAAATATTATGCAGCATTGTGCTCATGTGGTTGATTATTTACCATGTTTTCTCCCTCATTTAAATCTCATGTTTTTCACATTTTAGTAAAGCACTTCAATAATACCTTCCCCTCTGAGTATCACTTTATCACCCTTTTCTTTTATTGACAACTCCCGGGAAGAGTTGTATGTATTTGCTTCTCTGCATTTTGTTGTTTCTCACTCACTCCTTAACTTAGTAGGACTTCTAGCTCCACCATTCTACCTAAACTGCTTCTGCTAAAAGGTACTCAGGTAAATAACTTTACAGACAATTGAAAACATTCATACACAGCCAATGCCATCATCATGGTGAACAAGATTAATAATCATATGACAATTTAAAATAATCTTTTACTGAGGCAGAGCATACAATCAAGTGTGTAAATTGCAGCAGTCTTAAATGCACAGCTTGATGGATTTGACTTACGTATACACCTCTGTAACCTTGAGCTGCTCCCCTGCCCCTCATGTGTCTGCTAGGAGATTGTCATTTTTCTGACTTATAGTGTCATTGGTCAATCTGCTTTAATTAAACTTTTCATTTTGAGATGCTTGTAGATTCATAAAAGCAGTTGTAAGACATAATACAGAGAGATTCCCTTGTGTCCTCTATCCAGTTGCAAAACTATACTGTCATATCACGATCAAGATATTGTCATTTGTTGGGCACCTGGGTGGCTCAGTTGGATGAGCGACTGACTTCGGCTCAGGTCATGATCTTGCAGTTTATGAGTTCCAGCCCCGCATCGGGCTCTGTGCTGATGGCTCAGAGCCTGGAGCCTGCCTCAGATTCTGTGTCTCCCTCTCTCTGCCCCATCCCTGCTCATGCTCTGTCTCTCAAAAATGAATAAACGTTAAAAAAAAAAAATTGTCATTTGTACAATCTAGATACTGAGCATTTCCATCACCACAAGGATCCTTTATATTGCCCTTTTATAACCACATCCTCTTTCCTCCCATCCCCCTCCCTCCTTAACCCTGGTTACTACTAATTTGTTCTCCATCTTCATAATTTTGTCATTTCGGAATATTATATAAATGGAATCATATGCTATATACCTTTTGAGGTTGGCTTTTTCATTCAGCGTAATTCTCTGGAGATTGATCCAGGTGACTGTATCAGTGTTTGCTGTTTTTGTTGTTGACAAGTATTCTGTGATATGGATGTACCACACTTTGTTTCACCATTAACCCATTGAAGAAAATCTAGGTTTCCAGTTTTCTGCTGTTGTAAACAAAGCTGCTATATATAAACATTTCTGCACAGGTTTTTGAGTGAACATAACTTTTTATTTGTCTGGCATAAGTGCCCGTGAGTATTGCTAATGGTATGGTAGATGTGTGTTTAATTTTTTAAAGAGACTGCTAAACTGTTTTCCAGAGTGGCTGTACCATTTATATTCCTACCAGCAATATATGTGATCCAGTTTCTCTGCATGCTCACTAGCGTTTGATGTTGCACTGTTTTTTTGTTTTTGTTTTTGTTTTTAGCCATTCTGAAAGGTGTGTAATAATATCTTGTGATTATAATTTGCATTTCTTAACAACTAATGATGTTGAACATCTTTTCATATGCTCATTTGCCATCAATAGATCCTTTTAATTGAAATGTCCTTCATATCTTTTGCCCATTTTTTAATTGGACTGTTTGTTTTTGTACTCTTGAGTGTAGAGAGTTCTTTATATTGTCTAGATACTAGTCATTTGCCAGATACATGGTTTGCAAATATTTTCTCCCAGTCTAGTTTGTCTTTTTATACTCTTAACAGCATAGCTAGTCAGGGTTCTCCAGAGGGTGTGTGTGTGTGTGTAAACTGCTTTTATATCTTTGTGAAAAATCAGTAGGCCATATTTGTATGGATCTATTTCTGGATCCTCTGTTGTGTTTCACTCATATATCTTTCCATACTCTAATATCAGACATCCTTGATTTTTTTTAATATTTAATTTTATTTATTTTGAAAGAGGGTGAGTGGGGGAAGGGCAGAGAGGAAGAGAGAATCCCAAGCAGGCTCCACTCTGTCAGTGCAGAGCCCAATGTGGGGCTCAGACCCACAGAACTGCAAGATCATGACCCAAGTTGAAACCAAGAGTCAGATGCTTACCTGGCACCTCTCAGACATCGTTGATTACAGTAGCTATATAATATGACTTAAAATTGGTAGACTGATTCCTCCCAATTTGTTCTTCAAAATTGTTTTAGTTATTGTAGTAGGCTAAATGATATTCACCAGAGATATCCGATCCTAATCCCTGGAACATTTCTTTTTTAAGAAAAAGATCTTTATACAGATAAGATTAAGTTAAGGATTTTGAGATGAAGAAATTATCCTGGACCCTGCATGTAATCACAAATGTCCTTACAAGAGAAGAGCAGAGGGGGCATCGCACACAAAGAAGAAGGCTATGTGAAGATGGAGCATGGAGAGATTTGAAGATGCTGGCCTTGAAGACATGAGTGATGTGGCCACAAGCCAAGGAATACTGGCAGCCACCGGAAGTTGGAAGAGGCAAAGAAAGCATTGTTTACTAGAGACTCTGGAGGAAGTGCAGCCCTGCCAGTTCCTTGATTTCAGCCTGGTGATACTGATTTTGGACTTCTGGCCTCCACAACTGGCAAGGAATAAATTTTTGTTGTTTTAAGCCGTTTTGTATTAAGTTCTTACGGCAGCCACAGGAAACTACTCGGCTATTCTAATTCCTTTGCTTTTCCTCATACATTTTAGGAGAGTCTGATTCATACCTATAAAACATCTTGCTGGGATTTTGATAGGAAGTGCATTAACTTCCATGTCATTTTGGAGAAGATGAACATTTTTACTATGTTGTGTCTTTAATCTGTGTATATTGTGTGTCTCTTTCCACTTACTTAGATCTGATTTGATTTTTTTTCATCAGCATTTTGTAGTTTTCAGTAAAAGTCCTGTATGTGTTTTGTTGTATTGACACGTAAGTATTTAAATTTTTTAGAGCAATTGTAAGTGATACTGAGTTTTTAATTTTGGTATTCACGTATTCATTACTAGTATATAGAAATACAGTTGATTTATTTTTTTAAAGATTATATTTTTAAGTAATCTTTACACCAAATGTGGGGCTTGAACCTACAACCCTGAGGTGAAGAGTCGCATGCGCCACTGACAGTCACTCAGGTGCCCACGATTTGTTTTTATTCTTACTTTTGAACTTTTTTAATGCACCTTTAGACTGAAAGAAATATTGTGAAGAAATTATAGACTTCTGATATACCCCACACCTAGTTTTCACTGTTGTTAACATATTAGTATGATTTGTCATAATTAATGAACTAATATTGATACATTATTAGCTAAAGTCCATACTTTTTTCAGGAGTTCTTTATTTTCTATTAATGTTCTTTTTTATCTCTTCCTGAATACCACATTACATTTAGTAGTTATGTGTCCTTAGGTTCTTCTTGGTTTTGATAGTTTTTCTGAGTTTCCTTGTTTATAATGACCTTGACAGTTTGGAGGAGTGTTGGTCAGGTGTTGTAGAATGACCCTATTTTGGAATTTGTCTCATGTTTTTCTCATGATTGGACTGTAGTTCTAGACTTTTGGGCAGGAAGACACAGAGGTAAAATGTCATTTTCATCACATCTTGTCAAGGGTAAATAACTACCAACATCATTTATCAGTGTTGATAGTGACCTTGATCACCTGATAGCTGTTATTGTCAGATTTTTCCACTGTAAAGTTACTCTTTTTCTCCCTCCCTTTCCATACCATGGTCTTTAGAAGGAAGTTGCTGTAGTGGCCCATACATAAGAAGGGGAGGAATTATGCCCTACCTCTTTGAGTGTACAGTGTCTACATAAATTATTTGGAATTATTTTATATGAGAAATTTGTATGTTTTGCACCATTTATTCAGTTATTTATTTATATCTGTATAGACTCACAGATTTTTTCTTTATACCTTGCATTATAATCAATACTACTGTATTTTGTTCCTCAATTATTTCAGTTTTGGCCTTTGAGAACTCTTTCAGGTGTGTGTATGTGTGTTTTAGCCATTCCTTACTTGCTGGCACTTCAGGATGCTCCGTGCTCATCCTCTGTATTTTATGCCCCAGCCCTAGAATCAGCCATTTCTCCGTGGGGTCCCTTGTTCCTTTAACTGGAGAATGGTATTAGAAACCAAGTTCTGGGTGCTAGTGTGCTGATGCTACTAGGATGTCATGGCTTCTAGGCCCTCTGAGCTGACAGAGCAAGGAAATAAACATAGATATGTTAACTCATATATATACCCAATCTATAATTATTTCCATATGTAATCATCTGCATCTGTGTTGAGCTAAACCTGGGTTCATATTGATGTCTTCCACTCTGTAATCTCTTCCTGCATGGATCATTGCTTATCTATAAACTTCCTCCCCAACATTGAGAAATGGGGCTTCCATTGTCCACTATCCATTTGCATAATTGTTCAATACAAGTATAAGTGTATAGGAGTATCAGAATTGTTAACTTGTATCCCTGTGGAAAGAACTTTATTAAATAGAATATAGTACTTCATATGCAGTTTTTTTTTTTTTTTACTTTATTTTTAAAGTTTTTATTTATTTTTGAGAAAGAGCACAAGTCAGGGAGGGACAGAGAGAGGGAGAAAGAGAGAAAGAGAGCGAGCACGCCAAGCAGGCTCTGCTCTGCCAGCACAGAGCCCCACACAGGGGCTCAAACTCATGAAACCGTGAGATCATGACCTGAGCTTAAACCAAGAGTCAGACGCTCAACTGACTGAGCCACCCAGGCGCTCCAGTTGTTTTTGTTTTTGTTTTTGTTTCCTAATGTTTGTTTATTTTGAGAGAAAGCAAGAGAGTAGGAGCTCACAAGCTGGGGAGTGGCAGCAAGAGAGAATCCCAAGTTGGTCCCATGCCCAGTGCGGAGCCCGTCATGGGGCTCGACCCCAGCCAGTATCAAGAGTTGGATAGCTAGCTCACTGAGCCACCCAAGCACCCCAAAATGCAGTTCTTTTTGATTTTAGTTTTACAGACTCATTTTCAAAGTTTCTTTGATCATCACCCTACCCACCCCCGCCCCCCCATTTTAATGAGGTTGCTGCATACATTTATAACATTTAAAAAAATCATATTCTGCTTTCTGTTTTGGGATTTCCCACCCCACCTTGAGTTTCTGTTTTAAAAAATTGCGTACATTGAGACATTGAGGTTTGCTCTTTGTGCTGTAAAGTTCAGTGGGATTTGACAAATGCATACTATTGTATATCCATAATTACAGTATCACACTGAATAGTTTCACTGCCCTAATTCCTTGTACTTCGGCTATTCACCCTCTCTACCCTTCCCTCCCCTCCCACTCTTGGCAACCACTCATTATTTTACTCTCTCTGTAGTTTTGCCTTTTTTGGAGTATCTTTTAATTGGAGTCTTACAGTAGGTAGGTAGCCTTTTTCAATTGGCTTCTTTAATTAGCAATGTGTATTTAAGACTTATCCATGTCTTTTCATGGCTTGATAGCTCATTGCTTTTATTGCTGAATGTTTTGTAGGGATATACCACAATTTGTTTATCCATTCATCTTTTGGACTGGTGGTTGTTTCCAATTTTTGACAATTGTGAATAAAGCTGCAATAAATATTTGCATGAAGTTTTTTTTTGTATGGACATAAATATCAGATGAGTTGGGAAATGCCTAAGAACAATTGGGTAATACTTTGGATAAATATCTAAGATTGCTGGATAGTATGGTAAGACCATGTTTACCTTTTTTTTTTTTTTAATATGTATTTATTCTTTTAGAGAGAGAGAGAGAGAAAGCACAAGCAGGGGAGGGGCAGAGAGAGGGAGACAGAGAATCTGTAGCAGGCTCCAGGCTCTGAGCTGTCAGCACAGAGCCCAGCACGGGGCTTGAACTCACGAACCATGAGATCATGACCTGAGCCAAAGTCTGACGCTTAACAGACTGAGCCACCCAGGCACCCCAAGACTATGTTTACCTTTGTAAGAAACTGCCAAATTATCTTTTAAAGTGCCTATACCATTTTGTATTCCCATCAGTAGTAGAGTTCCTGTTCTGCATGAACATGAAGATGGTGAACCAGCATTTGGTATTGTTAGTTTTTTGGATTTTAGTCATTCTAACAGATGTGTAGGATCTGATTGTTTTAATCTGTGTTCCCCAATGACAAATGATACTGAGCATCCTTTCCTGTGCTTACTTTGCTGTCTTTTTATCTTTGGTGAGATGTCTAGATCTTTTGCTCATTTTAAAATTGTGTTTATTATTGAGTTTTAGGAGGTTTTTCTAAAATCACATTGTATGTTTTGGATACAAATCCTTTATCAGATCTCTCTCTCTCTCTCTCTCTCTATATATATATATATGTATATCTCTCTCTATATATATCTACAAATACTTTCTCCTAGTCTGTAGCTTATCTTTTTATTTTAATAACAGTGACCTTCACAGAGTAGAATTTTTTAATTTTAATAAAGTGCAAAATTTAATTTTTTTCCCAGACCGTGTTTTTACTGTTGTATCCAAAAACTCATTGCCAAATCTAAGATCATCTAGATTTTCTCTGTTTTCTAGAATATGTATAGTTTTGCATTTTATGTTTACGTCTGTGACCCATTTTGAGTTAATTCTTGTGAAAGGTGTAAAGTTTTTGTCTAGATTCTTTGTGTATATGTGTGTATATATGTATATATATTATATATATATTATATATGTATATTATATGTGTATATATATATATATAATACATGTATATATATCTCTAGTTGTTCCCACTATGTACAGAAAGACTTTCCTTTCTCTGTTGAATTGCCTTTGTTCCTTTGTCAGTGGTCAGTTGACCATTTGTGTGTGATATATTTCTGGGCTGTTTTGTTCCATTGATCTTTGTGTCATTCTTTTGCCAATAACATGCTGTGTGGATTAGTGTAATTTTGAAACTAGGGAGTGCATGTCTTCCAGCTTTATCATTCGTCAGTATTGTGTTGACTCTTCTAGGTCTTTTGCCTTTCCATATTAAGTTTAGATTCAATTTGTTATCTATAAAAGAGTTAATTGGGATTTTGACTGGAATTATATTGAATCTATAGATCAAGTTGGGAAGAATTGATGTTTTAACACTATTGAGTCTTCCAATCCATGGGCAAGGAATACGTGTTCATTTATTTAGACTTGCTCTTGATGTCTTTCCATTAGAGTTTTGTAGTTTTTTGTACCCTTTAGCTATCACTTCGCTATTCCTCTATCCACCCCTGCCCCAAACAACCTTTAATCTACTTCCTATTTCTGTAAATTTTCCTGTTCTGAATGTTTCATTTTAGTGGAATCATATAAGATGTGCTCTTCTGTGATTGGCTTCTTTCACTTAGCGTAATGTTTTCAGTGTTCATCTTGCATGTATCAGTACATCTTTCCTTTTTATGGTGGAATAATAATCTATTGTTTATCCATCACTTGTTAGGCATTTTGCTTGTTTTCATCCTTTTTTTTTTTTGCTACTGTGAATAATATTGTTATAAACACTTGTGTACAAGTTTTTGTGTGGGTATATGTTTTTACTTCTCTTGGGTAAATACCTAGGAGTGGAATTGCTAGGTGATAGGGTAACTCAGTGTTTAACTGTTTGAGTAACTGCCAGACTATTTTCCAAAGTGCCTATACTGTTTTGCATTCCCACCAGCAATATATGAGGGTTCCAATTTTTCCATATCTTCTTTAGGACTGGTTAGTATCTGACTTATCACAGCTGTCCTGGTGGGTGTGAAGTGGTATTCCATTGTGGCTTTGATTTGTATTTCCCTCATGATTAATGATGTTGAGTATCTTTTCATAGGTTCATTGACTACTTGTGTATTTTCCTTGGAGAAATGTCTGTTCGGATCTTTTGCCCATTATTAAGTTGTCTTTTTATTTGAGTTGTAAGAGTTCTTTATATAGCCTAGGTATAGCCCACTACCACATGATTTGCAGATACTTCTCCCATTTTGTGGGTTGTCTTCTCATTTTCTCGATAATGTGCTTTTAAGTACAAGTTTTAAATTTTGATCAAGTCCAATTTACCCATTTTTTTTTTAATTTTGTGCTTTTAGTGTCTTTGTTGCTAGTGCTTTTAGTGCAACTCCATCGCAAAATATGAGGTCAGGAAGATAGTCCTTCATTTTCTCCCAATAGTTTTAGCTCATAAATTTAGTTTTGATCCATTTTGAGTTCATTTTTATGTATGGTATAAAGTAAGGGTCCAACTTAATTTTTTTTGTTCCAGGACCATTCCTTGAAAAGACTTTCTTTCCCTCATTGAATGGTCTTGGCAACTTTGTTGAAAATCAGTTGACCATAGACATGTGTTTATTTCTGAACTGTTCAACTCCAGTGATTTATATGTATATCCTTATGTCTGTGCTAGATAGACTGTCTTGATTACTGTTTTGAAAGTTCAAAGTGTTGTCCCTTCTACTTTATTATTCTTTTTCAAGAGTGTTTTGTCTGTTCTGGCTCCTTTGTAATTTTATGTGGATTTTAGAATCAGCTTGTCAGTTTCTGCAAAGAAGACAGCTGGAAGTCTGATAAAGATGGTCGGAAGTCTGTAGATGGTTTGGGGAATGATGCCATTTTAACAATGTTAATGTTTCTTTCAGGGCAGATGTGGTGCTGAATTCCTTGTTTTGTTTGTTAAAGCAGGTGTTTATTTCTGCTTCATTTTGCTGCATAATTTCCTTGGATACAAAGAAAATTGGTGATTTTGTTTCTTTCAACACTTTAAATATTTCACCCTTTTTTTGTTTGCTTGGTTTCTGATGAGAAGTATGCTATAATTCTTCAGTAGTTCAGGTGTTTTTTTCCTTTGGCTTCTTTCAAGCTTTTCTCTTGATCTTTGTTTTTTTGCAGTTTGCATATGACCTGCCTTTCTGTAGGTTTTTTGATATTTATCCAGTTTTCAGTTTGGGACGTTTCTTTTGACATATCTTCATGCTCATTGATTCTTTTCCCTGCCATGTCCATTCTAGTGATCATCCCATCAAAGGCATTTTCTATTTTTTTTTTTTTTTAACAGTGCTTTAATTTCTGGAATTTGTTTTTGATTCTGTTTTAGCTTTTCCATCTCTCTGCTTACATTACTTACTTGTTTTTGAATTTTTTTCTTTTATAGCTCTTAAGATATTAATAGAAGTTAAATTCCCTGATAATTTGAAGATCTGTGCCATATCTGATAACATAAGTTATCTCTTCACATTTTTTTCTTGCCTTTTGCCATATCTTCTGATTTTTTGTTGAAAGCCAGACATGTTCTATTCGGTAAGGGGAACTGAAGTGACTAGACCTCTAGTGTTAGGCTAATCTGGCAAGAAATTGAATTGTGTTTAAATTTTGCTGTGGTTGTAGGTAGCAGAGGCTTTAAATTTCTCAATTATCCATGTTTGGGAGCTTTTCTGAGTGTTTCTCATTAATATCTGGTTCCTCACTAAATCTCTCTGCTACCTCCCTGGCTAGGAGGGGTTGAATTACCTCATTACTTGGTCCACCTGGCTTCCACTAACACCGTGGGTTAGAGGATGGCTTCCTTGCTGCTTGGCAGTAACGTAAGTTTTGATTCTCCCAGTAGGCCGTGTGTGTGTGTGTGTGTGTGTGTGTGTGTGTTGGGGGTGGAGGTTATCTTGTTACTGTCTGGTAATGACTCCTAGTTTCTTCTGCCTTCTCTGACACCACTCAGGTGGGCATTTTGGAGTGCCTTGTTCCAGCCTGGTAAGTGTGAAGATCTAGGTTACCTGTCTGCCATTGTTGGTGATATGTGGTGAGACTGTAGGCGTTTTTTTCTATGTAGCATTTGGCTGATGCAGAGTGGTTGTGTATAAAAGTTTTCAGTCTTGCTAAATCTTCCTCTTTTTTGGTCCTTTTGTTAGAGCAGGGATTTGTTGGGGCCTTTTAGTCTGTCTGTTAGTGTTTCTGTTTTTTGCTGACTTCTGCCTTCAAATCTGGGATATATGAAGCCAAAATTAAACATAGGAAACTCACCACCATGTTGTTCGTTGGGTCCTGAAGTCACTAGTTGGTCTACTTTCTCTCTACTTTTCAGAGTCTGTGTGTGTTTTAATAATTTAATAATAGTAATTCCTAATCCATTCCCCTCACTCTCTTCCCTCTGGCAACAACTGGTTTGTGCTCTATTTATGAGTCTGTGTCTGTTTATTTTGCTTTTCAGATCCCACATGTAAGTAAAATCATATGGTATTTGTCTTTCTCTGTTTGGCTTATTTCACTTAGCATGATACTCTCTAGGGCCATCCATGTTGTTGTAATAATGGCAGATCTCATTCTTTCTTATGGCTGAGAGTGTGTGTGTATGTGTGTACCACATCTTTATCCATTCATCTTTGGGTGGACAGATGTGTTCTTGTGTTTGTTTTGTATTGCATCCAGTGTTTTTATTTGTACTTAGTGTGAGGAATAGGGAAAAGTACATTTACTTCTTTTTCCCAGAATGGAAGGTAATTGATAAGTTTTCAGTGGTACTTTTTAAGTATTAATACTTTTTAAGTATTAATTTTGTTTAAAAAATTTTTTTATGTTTATTTTTGAGAGAGAGAGAGAGAACATGAGCTAGGGAGGGGCAGAGAGAGGGAAACAGAGAATCCCAAGAAGGCTCTGCACTGTCAGCGCAAAGCCTGATGTGGGGCTCAAACCCAAGAATTGTGAGATCATGACTTGAGCTGAAGTTGGACGCTCAACCGACTGAGTCACCCAGCTGCCCCAAGTATTAATTTTCTTGACCTCTTAACAGTCTTGTTAGTTTTGGCATCTTTGAGATACCCTCTCATCATAAACTACCATTGCGTCCTGTACTCCTCCTTTGTTGTACTCACTGCATTTATGATTTTCTTCTTTTTCTTTAGTCAGTCTGTAATCTCCAGGCCATACTAGTTATTATGTCTTGTCTATCTCTGCATATCGAGTGCCCTTAGTGTAGTGCATGGTACATAATACATATGCTGAATGTTTCTGGAATGATGACCAGTGTTTAGCTACAAATGCATGAAGTCAAAGGGGAAAGGGAAACCTAGATTAATGTCCCATCAAAGGCATGTTCCTTTTTGAAAAGTAACCTAGAAGTATTGTGACCCTTGCTTACAGCATAGATTTTATCAAAGAATATTAGGGAGATGAAGTTGGAGGAGTTGATTTTAGAGATTCCAGAATTTGAGTCAAAAATTATAAAATTCAGTTTGGCCTTTCACTCACAGTGAAATGGACACATCATATTTATTGTCTTCCTTAGAACAGTAGGTTTTTAGGTCATTTCAAAGTTCATATTAATGGTTGATAAGAATATGAAACTTTGAAAATCAGTACGTTAGTGCAGAGCTCTAAACCTTTAAATAGACTTAAAAACTGTACATTTTGCTCCTGATACCCTGTTTTCCCTTCATGATCTCACGAATGCCCCTTTAATATATGACATATCAACCTGGAGTATCAAGTTTCCCAGTTCCCTATAGTTAGAAAGTATGGTCTTAAACTGGAGAGTAAGGGGTGCCTGGGTGGCTCAATCAGTTAAGCATCCAACTCTTGATTTAGGCTCAGGTTATGATCGCAAGGTTCATGAGTTCGAGCCTGGAGTTGGGCTCCATGCTGACAGTGCAGAGCCTGCTTGGGATTCTCTCTCTCTCCCTCTCTCTTCCCCTCACCCACCCACTTCTTTCTTTCTTTCTGTCTCTCTCTCTCTCTCCCCCAATAAATAAATAAACAAACAAACAAACTTTTAAAAAAACCCACAAAAACTGGAGAGTAGAAATGGTATTTTGTAGACCTTTATCTATGGGCTCGTGCTAGACAGAGAAATGAGGACTGACAACCTGCCATAAATTTAGGAAGGCCAAACAACTCTAATGCCTAGAATCATTATTTTAAAAATACAATATGAGGGGCACCTGGGTGGCTCAGTCGGTTAAGCGTCCGTCTTCGGCTCAGGTCATGATCTCATGGTTTGTGAGTTCGAGCCCCGTGTCAGGCTCTGTGCTGACAGCTCAGAGCCTGGAGCCTGCTTCAGATTCTGTGTCTCCCTCTCTCTCTGACCCTCCCCCGTTCATGCTCTGTCTCTCTCTGTCTCAAAAATAAATAAACATTTAAAAAAAATACAATATGAATGTCTATCATGATGACCATAAATCTAGAAATGTTTGGATTAAGTTCTAGCTTTTTATGTTGGCAGATATGTTTATAAAGGAGTGTCTTCACTGACCATGATAAGCTAATGCATTTGAAACCTAATCTTAAATTAATCTGGAAAATTTTGTATATGGAGCAGTTCATCAACATTTTTAGGTGTTATTCTCTGGGTTCACAAGATCAGTTCCTTATTTGTTATAGATTTACACTTCGTTTCTAATTGAAAAAACATTTAAATATTTCCTTTTAGTCCCTTTATTGCCAAATTGTGTTGGCTGTTGAAATAGATGTTTATTGTGTTTAAAAATTCAAATTTAACTATACGTATGTACGTTTGTATATTTACAAACATTTATATTGTATGTGCAGTTTCACTATAGGGAATATTTTAAAAACTAACATACAAATAGAATATCTGTTATGCAAAGAAGAATGCTTGAGGGATGTAATTTTTCAGGCTAATTGGATTTTCTGGTTAATGCAGGAATAGGTATAAAATGTTTCAGGGTTTGTTAGAGATTTTCCTAAATCCATTTCCACATAGATGGTGCTGACTCTAAAAACAGATCTAAATTAGCTTTGTATAGCAAAAACTAATAATGTCTCCTGTCATCCAAATCTTTGTTCACTGTTAATAGATCTTTTTGTTAAATCCTTCCACTGCCACACTGCTGGAACCAGTGGAGTCATTACTTAGCTGCATCTAGGCAGAATGTTGATGTTTTAAAACTATTTAGTGTCCTTAACTTTCCTTTGTTTATATTTTCCTCCCTGAATGACATCTGTTTCTGCTTCACAGGATCATCTTCTAGTCACACCTTTCTACTTAATTAAATAGGAAAGAAAAATAGTTTTAAAAGTTGGTTTTATTTTTATTATTATTAAAACAATTCTTTTAATGTTTATTTTTGAGAGAGAGGGACCAAGTGGGAATGGGGGAGGGGCAGAGAGGGACACACAGAATCCAAAGCAGGCTCCAGGCTCCATGCTGTTGGCACAGAGCCCGATGTGGGGCTTGAACCCATGGACTTCGAGATCACAGCCTGAGCTGAAATTGTACACTTAACTTACTGAGCCACCCAGGTGCCTCCAGAAACCTGGATTCTTAAAGTGGAAGTTTTAGGCTGAGTAATTATGGAGTAAAAATTGATAAATCTTCTATAAGGAAATTTAGGCTTAAATATCTGGGTAGATGGCAGTTTGGTAGAGGAGCTAGATGAGCTTGAAGTTGTATTTGGGGTGAAGCTGAAGGCAAAATTGATTGAGGTCTTTTAGGATAACTGATCTTAGCTTCCTTCTGGAACAAAGAGCCTGTTTTATTTTAGCATAGATCTGTTTATCAGGCTCCTTCTTTCTAAATTGTTTTTTTGTTTTGATCTTTTGAGGATCTAGGGAAAGGAATGAATTGTCTAAGAAAGTGCCTCCATGTGCATTCATGCATACAGTTTCATTGGGCTCACAGTTCACCTTTTATGTCCACCTCCCTTTCACCTCTTCTCTGACCTTTTCTCACTTTTTCATTTTCTAAGGTGTCTTTCAACTTTCTTCTAAACTCTACCTGTCCTTCTACTTTGATTCCTAATGCATTTGGTCTTATTTTACATTCATTTACTTTTTTCTGCTTTAATCCCTGTGATTAGTCAGAATGTAGCTGTTAAGTGGTAGACACCAAGTGTGACTAGGTGAGGCAGAAGGGAATTTAGTGGCTCATGTAACCAGGCTACAGGAAGTGTTTATTCATTAGAGCTAGGGCCTTGTTCACTGTTAGGATTCCTTTTATCACTTGTGTCTCATATCTCTGATTCTGTCTCCATGATTTTGTTATTCTTCCAAACAGACTTCTTCCTCATGGCTGTAGATGAGTTGCTGGCAACTACTAGGATCACATCCTCAGTTTTATAGTAGAGTATCTTATTTTCTTTTCTTAGTTCTAGTTTAGAAAATCTCAGAGAAGGAATTGGGCTTGGCTTGTGACATGCTTGTACTTATGGCCAGGGACCCTACCCAAACTGCATAGTTGGAATTTACAGAGAAACAGTTCTCCCAAAGAAATAGTAGGTATGCTGTTCCCAGAATAAGGGAGAGGTGCCAGGTAGACAGTATAGTTATCAACCATATCCTCTGTTTCTGAGATTGATTCTCTGGGTCTTCCCACATTGTATCTGTTCATATCAGGTCAGTCATTGACACCAGCTGTTCTGAAAGCCAGGGATGGAGCTAGCAAGGATGGAATACCCAGACTGATTCTGGTTCAGCACATGAAGTTTTGAAGATCCAGATTTCAAATGGAGAGGAATTCTCTGTGCCAAAAAATAGGAAGAGCAAATTTTTGTGCATATCTTGTTCTCTTCAGAGTATAGTCTTTAAAGCCAAAGATTGTGTCCTACCTATTTCTTCCAGTAAACTTTTGACAGCAAATAATGTAGTGAATAATCTGTATAGTGAAGCCAGTACTGATTAAAAAAAAAAAAACACCACCACCTTAATATGATATGCCTACAGTTGACAAGAGGTGAACTTGTGATGACGAACTGAATTTTATGTGTCAACTTGGCTGGACCATGGTGCCCAGATATTTGGTTAAATATTATTCTGAATGTTTCTGTGAAGGTGTTTTTTGGATGAGATTTACATATAAGTCAATGAACTTTGAGTAAAGCAGATTACTCTCCATAATGTGGATGGGCTTAATGGAGCAGACGATAGACCCTCCCCAAAATGAGAAGAAATTCTGCCTGCAGACTGCCTTTGAACTCGAACTGGTACTCTTCCCTTAGTCTCCAGCTTGCCAGCCTACCCTGCAGATTTTGGATTTGCCAGTCCTCCACAATTGCATGAGCCAATTCTTTAAAATAAATCTCTCTTTCTCTATATATACACACATATATCCTGTTGGATCTGTTTCTCTGGAGAACCCTAATTCACCAGATAGGCAACTGAATATTCCAGGCTTTTGTCATCACAGTTAGAGCCAGAAGAAAGATATGAAGTTCATATCTCAAGTCCTTTGCAGGGACATCTGAACCTAGCTTAATTAAGTCTGTATTCATCTCTGTATAGTGTAGGTTGGTTGAGTATTCTGATTTGTCAGAAATCACTGCGTTTTGTGCCAATCCTTCACAAAGGTGTGAGGTGTGCAGGGTAGAGTCACATATTTGGGGGAAGGCAGATAACCAAAGAAAGGAAAGGTGCTGGTGCTAGCACAGGAAAAGGAGAATGCTGGACAGAAACAATACATGTTCAGATAGCACAGTTATTTGCTGTACACTGGGATCTATCTTTTGGAATATGGAATTAATGTATTTATGTTTCAGAATTTTTGCATACTGTGTAAGATCAATTACATATACATTTTTTTCACTTCTGTAGATGGATTCTGATATACTTAAATGCCTGAATATTCTATTCTGTGACTTTAAAAAGTCGACATTTAAAGATTAAAGTCATTGTGTTAGTTGACTTGCGATATTGGGAATTTCTTTCTCTGTCTCTTGATGTATATATGTGTATGTGTATATACATACCTATAATTGTAGTATGATTGTAGTAGAGTAGTAATGGAAAATGTGGTTGAAAAGATAATCTTAATAGAGTCATTAAAAAAATGTGTACATTATACATGTTTTGTGTTTTCACCCTGTTTTCTTCCTAGGAAAGAATTTGCTAATCTAGGTGACATATCAACAAAAACAACAGATGTGGAAACATTTTTGCATTTTTCTTCAGAAAAATCTCATCTGTATGCATAGAATATCTTTAGCAATTGCTTCAGTAAATGCCAGACAGATGGTTTAGACTCAGAATGACTACCAAATAATTTTATCACCATAATTATTTTGAAGTGGGGTATAGTAACACCACTCAGATTTCTGGAAAATCATGAATGTAATTTGGTACATTAAGGAAAGAGGTTCAGGAATAGGCTTCCAAACCAGAGAAATTTTTGTCTCAGAGCCTTTCCACAAGATATTTGACTTCTGAAGCCCTCTTTCTGTAACCTGTGGTTGAACATTACTTACTTGCCTGCTTTTCTGACTCAGAGCAGTGTAAAATTCAGTAGTTCCAAAGTGATTTGAAGTGGGTGAATGGCAACTTGATTTTTTTTTTTTTTTAATTTTTTTTTCAACGTTTATTTATTTTTGGGACAGAGAGAGAGAGAGCATGAACGGGGGAGGGGCAGAGAGAGAGGGAGACACAGAATCAGAAACAGGCTCCAGGCTCTGAGTCATCAGCCCAGAGCCTGACGCGGGGCTCGAACTCACGGACCGCGAGATCGTGACCTGGCTGAAGTCGGACGTTTAACCGACTGCGCCACCCAGGCGCCCCGGCAACTTGATTTTTAATGAGAGATACAAAAATAGAGGGGATTCACAAAAATAACCAATACTGTAGTGAGAGAGAGGAAGGTGAATGGATCTAGCCATTGCTGAGCATCTTTAATGTATCAGGCACCGGGAGAGATGCGTACATATGCACTTGCTTCACCACTGCTTTGTAAGGTAGATAGAGACGACTTTCTTACTACTCTGAAGAAACAATTCCATATTCTCAGTTTGCACAGTCAGGGGAATACTTACACCTTTAAAAAGTACTTAAATACAACTATATAAAAAATCTGACATTCTTGTTTGTGTTAGGAGTTGAACCAGTCACTTTTCATGGAACACCAGTTTTACCTGAAAGAATGAGAAGCAGTGTTCACACTAGGGCATATGTTAGATATTTTCTCAGATATGAACAAAGTAAGCCCATTACTTTCAGGAAAACAACAGTTGTTGCAAATGATAAAATTCAAGCTTTAAAGTGAAAATTAGAATTTTATTTTATTTTATATTTTTAAAGTTTATTTATTTTGAGAGAGTGAGAGCAAGAGTGGGCAAGCATGAACTGGGGAGGGGCAGACACACACACACACACACACACACACACACACACACACACACACACAAACCGAAGCAGGCTCCATGCTGTCAGTGCAGAGCCTGATGTTGGGCTAGATCCCACGAACCATGAAATGACCTGATCTGAAATCAAGTGTCAGGTGCTTAACTGACTGAGCCATCCAGATGCCCCGAAAATGAGAATTTTAAAAACTTATATCTGCTGCCGTGAGCTTATAGCTTCTCAGTCTCAAGACCGACCTCTTTTCCTCCCTCCCTCCCTCCCTCCCTTCCTCCCTCTTCATTTCTTCCTTCCTTCCTTCCTTCCTTCCTTCCTTTCTTTCTTTCTTTCTTTCTTTCTTTCTTTCTTTCTTTCTTTCTTTCTTTTTATTTATTTTGAGAGAGAGAATGCAGGAGGGGCAGAGACAAGGAGAGAGACAGAATCCCAAGCAGAGCCTGCTGTGGGGCTTGAACTCATGAATTATGAGATCATGACCTGAGCTGAAGTCAAGAGCCAGACATTTAACCAACTGAGCCACCCAGGCGCCCCAGTCTCAAGACTTTTCTGGTGAAACACTGGTGGTATTAAGAATTGTGTTTTGGGGCGCCTGGGTGGCGCAGTCGGTTAAACGTCCGACTTCAGCCAGGTCACGATCTCGCGGTCCGTGAGTTCGAGCCCCGCGTCGGGCTCTGGGCTGATGGCTCAGAGCCTGGAGCCTGTTTCTGATTCTGTGTCTCCCTCTCTCTCTGCCCCTCCCCTGTTCATGCTCTGTCTCTCTCTGTCCCGAAAATAAATAAACGTTGAAAAAAAAAAAAAAAAAGAATTGTGTTTTGTTCTTTGTTTTTGATACTGTCTAATGAAATGTTTCAACATTTGGAAGATAAATGTAACTCAGTGAATTAGTATTTTTCAAATGACCAAAGCATGATGAATACAAGAGTCATTCAAAGGCAAGATAGACCAATGGACTTTTAATGTGCCAACGAACAAATAATCGTTGCAATTTTAGATTCCACATTGCAGGTAATCTTTAGAATCTATCACTTGTTGAGTTTTGGCAGAGTGACAGAGAAGAATGTTCACAGTTATCTGGAAGGACTATTAAAATACTTCCCCCTTTTCCATTTCCATATCTGTATAAAACCATTTTCCCTTCATGTAGTTCAAAACAACATATTACAAAAGACTTCATGTAGAAGTAGATATGTGAATCCAGACAATAAAGAGATTTGTAAATGTAAAACAATGCCATCTTTCTCACTAATTTTCGGGGGAGACTGTTTTTAGTTTTCATAAATATATATTTATGTTAACATCATGGAGCTTATTATTTTTAAATGAATTTAACAAATAATTTAAAATTTCTTTGTCTTAATTCCTAATAACTAAATAGCAGTTGATAGAACATAGATAAACAAAAGCCCTTTGGTGTTCCCAAGTAATTATTAAGAGTATAAAGGGACTCTGGGACCAAAAAGTTTGAGAATTGCTGTTGTGGTGAAAGTCTGCATTTGGCTTTGTGAAATGGTATTTGATTGAGGCCTTGCAGAATTCTTCCCTTAGAAGGAAAAGGGTATATGTGAGTGGTTTAGTGGTTGATGATAATAAACATTTTTGATAAAATGTCTTAAAATTTGACTATATACTTTTTGGCTAAACTCTTTTTTTCAGTTAGAGAGATTGGTAGGTGAATTCTTTGTTAAAATCTGCATCAGGTAGATCAGAAAGCATATATTCAGTGGTCTTTTAATAATATATAGAATTAATTTTTGTTGTAAACCCATATGAAATATTATGAATAATGGCACTACTAAAATGTTGGAAATTTCATGCCTTAGAAGTAGTTTATACTTAAATCAGTTATTGTACGTAGGGTCACATTCCCACAAGGAAAGCATTGTGAAAATACTCAGTTTCAAGACCTGAAAACCTTGAGTAAGCAGAAATAGAAATGACAAGAAGTGAAAGACTTAATGTCTCTAGTAAGGATGGAAAAGAGGAAGGAGTCAGACTGCTTTAAATGTTTTTATGCTGAAGTTAGAAAATAGAAAACTTACCAAAAGAAAAAAAAAAAAAAAGCCTGCCTACTATATTGGTTCTGCCTTAAACATAGCATACAGCTTGAGAGATACCTTAATTAGTGATGGAACTTTTTCACTACTTTGTTATAAGATGAATTCATAGCACTTCTCTCCTTTTATTTGTCATGCTTGTTGAGCTGAACTTTGAAGCAAGTTTGGGTAAGGGGATAATTAATATAAGTCTTAGGGAATAAATATTTCTTAATGTAATGAAATCTCAGTCCATTTTCTTGGGGTACAGAAATTTTAGCCTAATTTCCCTTAGTAAGGTAGGGATGTCCAGTATCTATGTTTCCTTCTCCACTTACTAAAGACTTTCTCTGTGCCTGATAAAATGAAGTCTTGTCTAGTTTCTGCCTGTAGGAGGCTTATAATTTAGTGTATTGTAAGCCATGCTTAGTGTATTAGTATCAGTAATATATGAAAGATTATTGAACCCTTCTTTAAAGAAACCAAGACTGTTGTTGTCATCATAATTATTACTGTTAGTTATCTTCATAGTAATATGTTAGTTTGTAGTGTTTCTAGGACATACTCAATGCGGTTTTGGGGGAAAAATAATTATACTACCAGATATCATTTGCCTAATTCCTCTCTCATGAAAACTCTGAGAAGTTACAGGTAACAGTTTTGGTTAGGTAGGCTCTGACTACTACAGTTTTTTAATGTAGATTTTCACTTTTCTTTCTCTCTGATTAAAACAAAATCTAAACAAAACTCTCTAAGTTTGAAACACTTGTTCCTTCTACTGTATTAACTCTTAGTGTGTTTATTATTTCTGACATTCATTTAAAATCCTGTGGCTGTAGACTTAGTCTTATTTTGGAGATTCTATCCTCTGAAAGTTACTTACCATTTTTGGCCTCTTAGAGCCCAGAGCATACATCTGGCCTTCTTTGGTCTTGTGTCTAGTAGCTTCTCTGCAGATGAGGACCATATGTTAATTAAAATCTCAGTACCTAAGCACATAATCAAGCCAAATGTTATACAGTGGGAGAATTGTTCTGCCTCCCCTCTCTTTGAGAAACTGATAGAGTGGGAAGGTATCCAGTCCCTTACTTTGGGAGGGTAGACAGAATGTGCGCTATAGTCAAAAATGTATTCAAAACTTATTTTAAAAAAGAAATTGGTGGGTGTGTCATGACCGTTATTTTATAATTTCCAAGGTACTAGAGAACCATGAATACAAACCTTGAGAATGATCTTTTTCTGCTCAAAACTGCCTAATGCCCTATACTTACAGGCACTAAGTTAGATGACTCTGTGTAATGAATCAAGTAGTAATCTGTTTCCTAGTGGAATACACTTTTGCACCATTAATTATTCTACTTTCATTGTGCACAGCAAAATTAGTTAATTAATTAAATTAATTTAAATATTTTGAGCTTGGATATTTGGTAGTGTCGTGGATGTGGCAACCATACTGTAGGAACCAAAAATCAGAACATTGTTGTGACAAGTATGGGAAGTGAGAATGAACTTCTGGGGGCAGTAGGAGGCACTGAAATCTGAACTGAACTGTATGGTTGTCATGCTCGTAGAAAGAAGAGTATTATTTAATTATTTAAAATATTTATTGATTACTTATGCTGTGCCAGTCATGTTATACAAAGTATGGAACAGTATTCTCAGATCTTTTACTAAAAGGTAGGCAAACTGAAATGAAAGTGGAATAATTTAGTACTTAGTATTTCCTGTTAGTGTTTTCCTGTTTGCAGTTTCAGGGAAAGACAATGTGTCAGTTCCTAAATTCGAAAATATTTTGCACTGTGGTAACAAAAGTATTTGTTAAACACAACTCCAAGAGATGATTACTTCTACTTGGTAGCAACAATATAGGTACTAAGTAATAGCCCGGACTTTTGAAATCAAATAGACCTAGTTTTGATCTTGGTTCAGCAACTTCCTCATGAGGAGGAGTAATTAAACTCCTGGGTGTTGACAAGATTAAGGAGATGAGTTAAGTGTTTTGAACAGAGTTTATGCTTAATAAATACTAACTGCTATGTATTATTTTTGTTCCTGCCTAAGGAAAATTTTATTGGAAAAAAAGTACAAAACTTTTTGGATTTTCCTTCCTTCCTTCCTTCCTTCCTTCCTTCCTTCCTTCCTTCCTTCCTTCCTTCCTTCCTCTCTCTCTGTCTCTCTCTCTCTCATTCTTTTTCTTTTTTAAATGTTTGGGGGGGGGGAGGGGAGGGGCAGAGATAGGGAGAGAGAAAATCCCAGGCAGTCTCTGTGCTGTCAGTGGAGAGCCTGTTGTGGGTTTCAATCCCACAAACCATGCGATCATGAGCTGAGCCAAAGTCAAGAGTCAGACATATAACTGAGCCACCTGGTGTCCCAACTTTGTGGATTTCTATTTGAGACCCTTCAAAAAAACGTTTCTGAGACCAGCAAAAATTCTTTTTTTTTAAAGGTGTTTTTTTTTTTAATGTTTATTTAATTTTGAGAGAGAGAGCACTAGTGGGAGAGGAGTTGGACACTTAACCGACTGAGCCACCCAGGCACCCAAACAAGCACAAATTCTTAAATGCATTATTGGTATATTACTTTGGAATTGATTTGTTTGGAGTGTGTACTTATGTATTTTGTATAGTGTATTGGGCCTTTTGTAATATATCATTGGGCCCAGGGCATTTATTTGTGTTTTTCCACCTATAGAGACAGTGTTACTGCCTTAGGCAGTTTTTATTTTTTATTTTTTAACATAGCATTGCTTTCTGCACTTTTATTATATTAGATAATTTTTTGTCAATTTTGATATTCTTATGGAAAACTGATACGGTACAGTTTTTTGGAGGAACTTATGATGTAAAGTCTGGAAAGTACACTCAACTGCATTGAGTCTTGCTTCCCATACCTGAGTTGCCACACTTCTCAAGGACTCTGATTTGTCTGTTACTTTTTTCTTATCCTTTTAGTCAAGGATGTGAACGTTTCTTGAATGAGTAAGTGAATGATGGAGAGCATAAAAGATTACTAGTGAAATCAAAAGACCTAGACATTGAAGAATATGATTTCTCAGTTCTTTTTCCTAATTAATGTATACATTGCCAGACAGACATGTTACTTTATTCACTGGCACAAGTCCTTTTCTTGGTTTTCCAGTTTAGTCTTTACTCTGAAGAAGACTTGAATTTTGGTATGGTTTACTTTCTATAGCTCATAACTGTTAGCCATGTCTAAAATTTCAGTATTATATTTATAACTTTAATACACTTTTTACCCATTAATAAAGTGTAGAGGCAGTGTTGTGTAAGACAGGCACAGAGCATGGGTTCTAGAGCCAGGTTGCCTGGGTTCAAAGATCACTTTCTAGTTGTCTGACAATAAATGAGTACCTGAACTTTTCTGGCAGTATTTCCTCATCTGTAAAGTGGGAATAAGAGTACCTATGTCATAGGGTTTTTATAGGGTTAAATGAATTAATCTAAGTACTTAGACTAGTGCCTGGTCCATAAAATATATGATATAAGTGGTTTCTGTTATTTGTAGATGTACTTTTGTTAACTGATCTCAAGCATATAGGTAGAACTACACACACACACACACACACACACACACACACATTAATCTGTGAGTAAAGACAGTTTGTTTTTTCTTCTCAATCTGCACACAAGAAAATTTCTTTTCTTGTCTGGTTGTACTAGCTGGGTCTTCAAGTATGATGTTGATAGGAATGGTGAGAGGGAACGTGATTGCCTTTATTCCAGTCTTAGCAGGGAAAACATTCAGTTTCTCACCATTAAGTTGTTAGAGGTTAACTGTAGACTTTCTGCAGATTAGAACTACATATTTTTTGACATTTTAATTAAAAATAGAAGAAAAGAAAAATAGCTAAAGCCTATTTTAATACCTACTTAGGAAATAAAATTTACTTATGAAGTAAATGTATGAATGTTGTAGAAATACCATTATATGTCTGGTTGAAGTAGTAAAGGTGGAACTTAGTTAATTACTAGGGATAATTTGATATTGACATTCATATGTGTCTGTATTTGGTTATTTTACATGAGGAGATGTGAGCCTGTGTTTTTTACATAAGCATTTTTTGGAGACCATAACAAGGTAGGGTATTTGAAAATTGAATCTGCAATATCTTCCCTGTGTTTCAGAGAAGTTTGAACTCCTCAAGTGAAACAAGAATTTTTTAATACCCATTGTCAGCTAGAGGCTTTCAAAAAACTGGTTTCTTTCCCATACATATTTGTTAAATATCTGAATATTTTTTATTTGGAAAGGAAGGGAAGATACTGATGGAGAAGAATAAAATAAAGCAAAAAATCATGACTTTAGATTTACTGGAATAATTCATTCATTCATGCATTCACTAAATAAATGTTTATTGGGCACCAGCTACATACTTTGTATAGTGCAAGGTTCTAGGGATATGATGATGAGTAAAGGATCATGTCTTGTAATAAAACCATGCTTTATAAATGAATACTACATACCATTGTGTAATAGTAGATCATTTCTACTGCTTCCTAGTGATCTCCCACAAGAAAAAAATTTCAATTTGGACATTCCTGACCTTTAGGGGTTGTTAAAAGTACCTGCAGAGACTAGAATGACCAGCAACCTTGTAGAAGCATGTAGGAGCCATTACTGTAAACATCAAGGAACTATATAGGAGATTCCAATATGATTCTGGTACTGTAAGTGGAGATGATTTTAGTTATGATACTTACCTGATATAAAAACTGCTAGTCTATGCTTGGCAGTGATGTACAGTTCAGATGTTTTAGGTGTTCCTCCCCACCCCCCAGCTTTCAAGTGTTTAGAGGTCACAACATTTTGAGTGTCTTTCTCTCTGTATATAGATCATAGAAAAAAATTAAGTCACACACATTAATTTTTATTGACTCCTCCAGGAGACTTTGGAGGAAATGGGAGAGGTGGAGTGCTTAGAAAACCAAGATAATCAAGTGACTTCAACTTAACTTGGAGAACAATTAAATGGTTTTGAATAGACAGTTAAGCGTAAGTGTATTTAGACAAAGGAAAATGTCATTGTTAATCAGGAAGTGAAATTGCAACACAACATCATTTATCCTCTAATATTTATTACTATAGAGCTTTTTTTTTTTAAAGTTTATTTACTTATTTTGAGAGGAGCGAACGAGCATGAGTGGAGGAGGGGCAGAGAGAGGGAGACAGGATCCAAAGCAGAGTCTACGCTGACAGCAGAGAGCGTGACATTGGGTTTGAACTCAGGAACTGTGAGATCATGACCTGAGCCGAAATCAGGAGTTGGCCACGTGCCCCACAGCACTAATTTTCTGTTCTGCGAATGCAAAGAACTAAAATATAGTAGTACGAAAATAAGAATTAGATCCAAAATATGAAGAGTACCCATTCATTGTCTTAAAAATTCCTGACATGTAGGAAATAGAAATAATACCACTTAATATACTTTTTAGTAAGTAAGCTAGGGGGGAAAAAACCCTGCCAGCCTAGTGTCAGTCTGTTAATCTGTATTGACTTTTTTTTTTTAAACTAGAGCCAAGTGTGAGCATGTTAGGTGATTTGTTGGAATGCAGGTAATAAGTAGGATAAGGCAGTGAATAGGATATGAGGTCAGAGGGAAAATATGTGGGGAAGAATAAGTTAAATAATATTTACAACTAGAGATTCTACACTTAATTTGTGTGTCTGATTTGGTCTAGGTACTAATGTATTTTTATTTATTTTTAATTTTTTAATGTTTATTTTTGAGAGAGAGAGAGAGACAGAGTACAAGTGGAGAAGGGGCAGAGAGGGAGGGAGACACATAATCCAAAGCAGGCTCCAGGCTCTGAACTGTCAGCACAGAGCCTGATGCAGGGCTTAAACTCACAAACTGCAAGATCATGACCTGAGCCGAAGTCGGACGCTTAATTGACCCAGCCACCTTACATTTTTAAAATAAAAATTTTTTTAAATAAAAAAATTTTTAAGGGAACTCACTAAAGGCCTTTGTGAGAACTCTTTCTGTAGCTAAGAGAACTATGCTTGTCTTTTAAATAGGTAATAAAACTTGCATGTGAATTATGAAAATCAGTTGAAACTGGTAACCTAAAAGCTGAAGATTGTAGCTTTTCATCTTTTCTGAGGTTTATAGGATAATGTCAGTGCTGAACAGATCTAAATTTTGTAATTATTGAAACTAATTACTTTGGAAGAATGCAGTAAAATACATACCCATCTAATTCTTGTGTACTTGGTTTTAATAAAATCTAGCTTAATGCAAGGAGGGCATTTTCACAGGAGTTGGCAGACTTTTTCTGTAAGGAACCAGATAGTGAATACTTTAGGTTTTGTGAGCTTATATGATTTCTGTTACAAGAATCCAACTCGCATTGTAGCATAAAATAGCCATAGACCATATGGGAACGGTATGTTTCAATAAAACTGTGTTTTACTGAAAACAGCTATGTTTCAATAAACTTAATTTACCAAAATAGACTACAAGCTACATTTGGATTATAGTTTGCCTTCTCTGTATCATAAGGAAATCTAGGGGAATGCTATACTATACTATTATTTTTCCATTTTTATTTTTTGCCTCATTTTAATAAGTGTAAAATACAATAAAATGCTCACATACCAAATTATAATGGTCACTTGCTTTGCTGTATCACTATTGTTATGTAATAGTTTTCATGTTAGTGCATTCACTGAAATAGAATATGAAGACTGAAAACTGTGATAACCAGACTTGTTCCTTCCTACGGTTAGCAGTTTCTTCTATGAAAAGGAACGAGGCATCTTTATGCCACTTTCAGTATGTGTCATTCAGAAGAGCAACAGTATCCTAAACAGACACAGTAAACAAGAAGTTAGTAAATCTTAATTTAGATCTCTGTCACAGATTTTCTCATTCGTCTGTTTTTATATGTAGAGACTTCTGAAGCCTGAATGAAATGTTTTTATTTCTCCTTGAACATTCAGATACCTGATGAAAAGGAGCAAACATATAAATAACTGTTTCGGAAGCAAAGGGGACTGACATGTCTCAAGTGAGTCTTGGAACAGGATAGAGTAATTCTGAGCCTTTAGATGAGAGTCAGTAGTTGATTTGACTTAGAGGAAATGTATCTTTTGTATTTAAGAGCTTTTAAAAAAAATTCCAACTGAGAACTAGGTTTGATGAGGAAGAGAGGTTGGAAAGGCCCTAAGGAGACTAAAGATCTTGGAAAACAAACTGCAGTTTTGGCTAGCATTAACTCTGTAGAATTCAAGTGCATTTACTGGATGAATTTTGTTTCATGTACTTTGGGATATAACTAGAATGTTTTATATTTTTCTCTTTTACAATGAGAATATATGAGGAGGTCAAGAGGAACAAGATTAAATTGCTTTTAAACTTAGCTGCTGATTTTTCCCTCTTTAAAAATTTTTTAAAAAGTATTTATTTTTTTGAGAGACAAAGAATGCAAGTGGGGAGAGGCAGAGAGAGAGAGAGGGAGACACAGAATCTGAAGCAGGCTCCAGGCTCTGAGCTGTCAGCACAGAGCTGGATGTGGGGCTGGAACTCACAAACTGCGGGATCATGACCGGAGCTGAAGTTGGGCGCTTAACTGAATGAACTACCTAGGCGTCCCTGATTTTTCCTTCTTTTAGATTAATGGTCTTTCATATATATGTAAGATGTCAGGAAGTGGAAAACATGCAAGGTATCAATGTTATTTTTTGAATGATGACCTTTAGAGCTAATGGTAAGTTTACTGAGGAGTTTGAGAAGAAAAGGGCTCTTATTGGTATTGGGGTTCTCAAGAGAAAAAGAACCAATAGGGTATAAATAGGTATATATATGAGATTTATTATAGGAATTGACTCATGCAGTCATGGAAGCTAAGAAGTCCCAGATCTGCTGTCTGCAGCCTGTAGAACCAAGGAAGCCAATAGCGTAATTCAGTCCATGGCTGAAGGTCTGAGAGCTGAGGAAGTCTGATGGTGTAACTCCTTGTCTAAGTCTTTAAAAAAAAATTGTTTTTTAATGTTTATTTTTGAGAGAGAGACTGAGCACCAGTGGGGGAGGGGCAGAGAGAGAGAGGGAGACACAGAATCTGAAGCAGGCTCCAGGCTTTGAGCTAGCACAGGGCCCGACATGGGCCTCAAACTCACCATGAGATCCTAACATGAGCCGAAGTTGAACACTTAACCAGGTGAGCTACCCAGGCACCCCAGTCCTTGTGTACGTCTTAAGACTCAAGAAACAAGAGAGTCATGCAAGAGAGTGATTTTGCCCTTCCTCTGCCTTTTTCTTCTATTTAGGCCCTTAGCAGATTTGGAGGATGCCAGCTTCCTTTGATGAGGACAGTCTTCTTGACTTAGTCTGCTGATGTAAATGCTGATCTCTTCCAGAGGCACCCAGATATAATGTTTTTCCAGCTATTTGGGCATCCTTTTAATCCAGTCAAGTTGACTAAATTAATCATCACAGTACCCAAAAGAATTGAATGCAGGGATTTGAATAGATATGTCCATGTTTATAGCAGCATTATTTTTAATAGCAAAAGGTAGAAGCAACCCAAGTTTCCATCAACAGATGAGTAAACAAAATATAGTATGTACATTCAGTGGGATAGTATTCAGTCTTAAAAAGGGAGGAAATTCTGACACCTGCCACAGCATGAATGAATCTTGAAGACATTATGTTAAATGAAATAAACCAGTCACAAAAAGACAAATATTGTATGATTCCACTACTCGAGTAGTCAAATTCATAGAGACAGAAAGTGGAATGTTGGTTGCCAGGGGCTGGGGAGTGAGGGGATGGAGAGTTACTGTGTAATGTGTACAGTTTCAGTTTTGCAAGATGAAGAAAGTTCTGGAAATGGATGGTGGTGATGGTTACAAAGAGAGAATGGCTGGGAATGATTACCTAGTGTCTAGACAGGCCTCAGTTTATGAAACTTTAGGATGAACTGCTCAAAGAGGTGTTAGACTTTTCACTGCTGTCATTATAGAACATTCTCATTCTGTCTCACCCATTTTACCTTTCCCTTCTCTCCCCTGTCCTGTTTTATCCTTTAGCAACTTGGAAAACTTGCTAATGGGAATCGTATTCTCATTGTGACTTATGAGGATTTTAATTCTAAGGACAGTGACTACATTTGTCATTTAGAATGAACCCAAAATACTCATGACTGTGAACTAGCCCTTCTTCCTTGCCTACTCTAGATTTTCTGGGTAAACTTAAAGTTTTGAATTTTGAACTCCATGGGTATCATCAGTGTGTTCTTGCTTTTGTAGCTTATGTTGTAGAATTTCTTAAAGATCATTCCAGAATTGTTGTATAGATTTAAAACTAATGGCCTTTTTCTCTTCCACAAGTTTTTTCTTTTTAATCTCATTTCAGAATAAATAAGAGAATACAGGTAAGCCAAGCCAGCCATAATTCCATGAAATAAGTTACAAAACTTATAGTCTTGATTTTTTTCATGCATCTATGAATGCATATGTGTGTGAATTTATGGATACATTTTTATATTTTTAGGTTCATCTATATGTGTCTAAATACCTATTTAGAGTATCTTTTAAGGAATTCAGGGCTTAAATGTTTCTTGTTTTAGTATAAAGTGGCCATTAAAATGATAGAAAATCATCTACTTTTTATTTGCTTTGTATAGGTATAAGGTGTTCAATACAGTTTTAAGGGTATAATACTTTAAACCTTGTAAACTATGCACTCAGTTTAGAATTAATATAATAATAGATTATCCAAGTACCTGTCATACGGACTTGTTAACAAATTGGTACATGAAGTAAATTAGAAACCCATTTATTTGGTTGTGCTCTTTTGAAGTGAAAATTTATATTTTCCTTAGATAATGAGTTTTTCAGAATATTTTACTTCAGAATCTTATTTTTGAAAAAACAAAAGAACAGTCATGAAAATGACAGGACGGTCTGTCAACCATTTAAATGTGTACCATGTAACTTTGGATTGATCTTGTATTTGTTTTTAATTTATCATATTTTTGGCTATTACCAGAAACCTCAACATCTAAGCTTAAACTTGTATTTATATTAAATGCTTTCTAACAAGTAAAGCCAGATGCATTTTTTTCCATGGGTGATTTTACCACAAACTTTTTACTCTCTAGAAATTTCACAACAGAGTATTCTTTATTCTTTAGTCATCCTCTGAATGCTGATCATACAGTTACCATTCAAGTCCCTAGGGAGAGAGATTTGCGATAGTGAATGGCAGCATACCAGGCCATTGCATGTTGCTTCATCAGTATAAATTAGTAGCTAAGTCTTGCTATTTCAGCATAATGTCCTAGTGGAGAATTTTGTTTGCTTAACTGACCAAGGACAGGCATATCTGGTTGAGTACTTTCAACACAATAATGAGGTTTCATCAATAAATATTCTTAGCTGTTTCATTTATCTTTCTGTTTTTTAAAATATTCTATGTATTGGGAAAGCAGTTACTGGGAAAATTATCAGTGTTTGAGTCAGGGCTTGAGAAGACATCTTAAATTTATTTGTTTCTACATTTTGAAAATACAGTGTGTTTAAGACATGATCTTGCTCTAAACTCTTGGGGGCTTCAGGTTTAGTTGGAGAGACTGAAAAATAACAACTAAGTACAATGTAGTATGGGGGGGAATTAGTAGAGGTGGATACAAAACACTGTGGATTGATACTGTTTAATACAGTAGCCAGTTGCCATGTGTGGTTATTGAGCACTTGAATATGGCTAATGAGACTGAGGGACTGAATTTATTTTAGTTTTAGTTATTATAAGTTAAATTTAAAAACGGATATAGAATAATTTGCATATGCGAATTTGCTTAATTGTAAATTTTATGATCTCTACAAACAGATTAAGTACTTTGAAAATTTGGGATCTAAATTGAAATATGCTATAAAATACTGGATTTTAAAGACTTAGAATTTTTATATTGATTATATGGTAAAATACTGGTATTTTGGATATATTGGGCTAAATGTATATATTATTACAATTCATTTCATCTTGTTTTGCCTTTTTAATGTGGCTACTAGAAAATTTTAAATGACATATCTGGCTGTCATTATATTTGTATTTGTGCTACTGTAGATGCATAGGAAACCTGTGCATTCCGCATTGAGGAATAGAGGAGTGTCTCAGAGAGAAAGTGACCTTTGAACCAACTCTTTATGGTTTTATATATGGCTTACTCATTGGTGATTAAGGACAGGATATCCCAGATAGAAGGATAAAGAAATATTTGAAAGTAATGGTTGGAGGTGGGGGAATAGCATGACATTCATAATAGATGTGTGAGTAACATGGGGTTTTGGAGCAAAGAATGTGAAGAGAATGAAAAGAAAGGCAGAAAAGATTCTTTGGGACTGGAGTGTTCAAGAGTCTTAAATTCTCTGCTATGGTATTTGAACTTCTTTTATAGTCAGTGAAATATTCATTGATGTTTTTAAAAGCAGGTGAGTAGAAGATCAGATTTGTGATTTTAGAGAATAATTATTGGTACTGTGAAAGACCAATTGGACAGGGTGAAGAAATGGAGGCAGTTGACCCCCAAGGGTGCTTGTAATCATTTAGCAAAATAGATGAAGAGGACCTAGACTAAGGTAGTTATCTTAGGGTAAGAGAGGAAAGAATTTAAGGTATATTAGGAAGAATTCATGGAACGTATTGGAGTAAAGAGAAGAGACACAAGATGACTTTGAGATTTCTGCTTGGGTAGCTTATGATGCTGTTATTTGAACTGGCAAATATTCAAAGATAGTGTGTTACAGAAAAAAAAAGTTTAGGAAGAAGATGTAAGGAATTTAAGGTATGTGTGGAGGATCCATGGTAGTAGGTCTTTCAAAATACATGTCTGTCATTTAGGGGAGAGAGGTAGATGTTAGAGAGGGAGTTTGATTTTATTGAAGCAGTAAAATTAGGTAAGATTTCCCAAGGAGACTATGAAAACAGTGGTAAGGAGTTAATTTCAGTGTATGGATTCCATGATAGCTTCTTTAGTTATATGAAATAATTTTCATTAAGGGGTGCATTGAGTGCTTACTGTGTGCAGGTGCTGTATTAGGCACTGTGGATGAAGAGATAATCAAGGCAAACATTTCTGCCTTGAAGATCACCAAGTGTTAGAAGGAAAGGCAGACAAGTAAATCTGCGATCGTAGTGCAGTCTAATGAGTACCCCAGAGATAAGCTGCAGCATAGTAAGGCTGTAGGAAGAGATGCATGTGAGGGCACAACAGAGAATTATTGAAAGAGCTGTGGGCTTAATTTTTTTGTGTGTGGGGGCCTAGTTTTTAAGGGAAATAGGTCTTTTGTTCTTTTTTGGCAAATCTTTTACCTGTGACAGACTTCCTAATTGTACACACCCTTATGACTATGTCTGTATGGGTCCCTTTTATTATTGTGGTGTCTGTCAGCTCTTATCTGTCCACCCTCTGATTATCTTCAGCTCCCAGTGATTTTAGTTGACAGCATGGCACATTTGCACTGTTGTCAGTTGGCATCTGGTTTTGCAGGTCGGCAGCACAGAAATGACTTCATCAGTATGTTTGTTTATGGCTTCCTACAAATAAGCCTTTATGGGGCCTCACAGCTCTCGTACTTGTGGCCTGCCTTCTTACTGTCTGTCAAGGGAGAGGCAGAAATGGTGACAGATCTCTGATGTTGGGAAGCGGTTGTTGAGGTTTGTCAGTTAAGGTGATCCAAGGGGAGGGAAAGAGGATGGAAACAAGGTGAAAGATAAGCAGCTAAAATGTTTTAATATATGAATATAAGGTATCAAACTCTAGAGGAGCTGAGCAACCTTGAGTGCAATAAATAGGAAAAAAAATAATACAGAAAAGAGGCTTTTTGTTTTTAAACCATGAAAATAATATTTATTGAAGCTTTTCACAGTACTGACTTCCTTTAGCTACCAGTTATGTTTTATTATGCAAAGGCTGCTTTTTATTTTTTTGTGTTATGCTAGCTAAAAACAGATTTTGAAATGTACTCAGAGTGCCCTTGAGCACTTCCTTTGACCTCCTTGGCTCCCTCCTGCTTCCCTCTGCTTCCCTTTATAGATCCAGTTAAACCTGTGTTGTGAACCTTTCTTCCACACTCTGTCTCACCCTCTCCTCCGTGTTTATTGCCACTTTTTTTGTGTGTGCTCCTGGAGTATCCTGTACACATAGCTCACTGTAGCACTTAGCTTGTGCCATTGGAATCATTTTATTATCTGTCTCTTCCTCTTTACTAGGTTGCTGGCCCTTAAGGATAGGAACTGTCACAATTTCATCTCCCACCCAGCTCATAATTAGTTCTTAAATGTTAGTTAAGTAAGTAAAATCATAGAATACTCCATAGTAAACTCTGTAAACACTGAAATCTTAATGTAGGCATGCTTTAAAGATATAAACATTAGAGGGGTGCCTGGGTGGTTCAGTTGGTTAAGCATCTGACTCTTATGATTTTGGCTCATCATGATCTTACAGTTCATGAGTTCCAGCCCCACATTGGGCTCTGCACTGATGGTGTGGAGCCTGCTTGGGATTCTCTCCCTCCTTCTCTCTGCCCCTTCCTGGCTCATGCTGTCTCTCTTAAAATAAATAAATAAAACTTTAAAAAAGAGAGATATAAACATTAGAGCTTGTAAGTTTTTATATTTTAAAATTATCAAACAAAGGGTAATATATGTTTTTCTCCCTAAAATTTGGCTTTAAGTGAATAGATTTCTTTTGGAAAGTAACATTTTTCAGTTGAAATTAATATGCAGTTTTCAGTTGTGAAACTAAAACAAATTTTACCACCTATTTTTTTTTTATTATTACTATTTTTTAATGTTTATTTTTGAGAGAGAGTATGACAGTGTGAGTGGGGGAGTAGCAGAGAGAGAGGGAAACACCGAATCTGAAGCAGGCTCCAGGCTCTGAGCTATCAGCACAGAGCCCGACATGGGGCTAGAACTCACAAACTGTGAGAACATGACCTTAGCCGAAGTCGGATGCTTAACCAGTTGAGTCACCCAGGCGCCCCTTACTGTTACTTTAACTGAATGTTGGCTTGTTGGCTATTTTTTGTCCTTTATTCTGTTGACTGGACCAATGTTATGATAATTGGCAATTATGGTAAGGCAGAGTTTAAGCAGGTAATGGTACCAAAGGCATATAAATGTCTTTTCTCCACATCAATTAAAATAGAGTTAAAAAATAATTTAAATTTTGTTTTGGAGTCTGATACTTTGGTAAATGTTTTGTTTTGTTTTACCCATACTAAGTCAGAGATATGATTATAGGCTGCAGGGACTTATATTGGTTGAATAATCAACTATATTACTAAAGAGCAATATAAATATAAGCATATTTATATAAATGTAATTCATTATTATTATGAAGGTAGATACTAAGTATTAGTACTGAGTGGCATATGCTATTTAAGAAACAAGGGCCCTAGCTCCTTAGTTAATACATATTCTGCCATTCTCTGAAGTTTATTTTAGAAGCAGTACTTTAATGTTAAAAAGTAAAAAGAGAGCAAATCTCCATGTTTTTGGTATTAAAAAAGTAAGGATTCAGGTAGAGTCTAAGTTTAAAGTTACCTTCTTATATATATATATGTGTGTGGTTCCCCAGTTTTTTCTTTCTGTGCATAGTGGGAGGACTATTTTAGTCTATGTATAGACAAAGTGGAACAGGCCAAGTCTTTTTTTAAATATAAAATTGGGTCATGTGCAGAGGTACTAGTCCCAATTCAGTTGTTAATTAATGACAGATATATGGCCCATAAAATTAACTTTGTTTCTTTGTTCTCCTTTTAAAGTTTTTTTTTTTTGTTTTGTTTTGTATGAAAAATCACTTATTTTGTTGTCTACAATTCATGAGCAAGGTTTTTTGCTCAGTTTAAGGGCACAATGCATAAGTCTTATAAATATTAGAAAATTAATTTTTATGTGATTCATATGTTGGAAGAACTTCTTATTGCTTATTCTTTTATTTTAATTCTTTGACTTATCTGCAGACTAACAACTGGAGGTGTAGAGTTCAGAATTATCTTTAAGCCTTTTAGAATACAAACTTGTTGGACCAAGGGTACCAGTTTGCCCTGAGTCCATTCAGGAAGATTTAATTTTATCAGTGTGTTCCAAACAATAGTACACATAAGGATCCCATAGAGTATTTAAAAATACAGATTCTTGACTACTACTTCCCAGTGTCTCTGGGATATGACTCAAGAATTTTAAATTTTATTTTATTTTATTTTTTTAACGTTTATTTATTTTTGAGACAGAGAGAGACAGAGTATGAACAGGGGAGGAGCAGAGAGAGAGGGGGACACAGAATCTGAAACAGGCTCCAGGCTCTGAGCTGTCAGCACAGAGCCCGACGCGGGGCTCAAACTCACGGACCTTGAGATCATGACCTGAGCCGAAGTCAGACGCTTAACCGACCAAGCCACCCAGGCGCCCCAAGAATTTTAAATTTTAAAAAGCATTCCTAAATGAGGCTGATCTAGATCATCCTTTGACCACCTGTTAAGAAACACTAGTTTACATAGTGTTAATACTGTTGCTGTCACTTTTGTGAGTCCCCTGGACTAGGCAAGTGCCCCAGATTATTGAGGAAAATAAAATTGGGAAATAAAGCACATAAAAAATCATACATAATCCTATTATCCAGAGAAAAATGACCGTGTTTAGTTGGTTTTTCTTCATACTTTAAAATTTTTAGTTGGAACTTAGTTGGGTGTTAGAAGCAGCTTTATATTCTGCTATTCTCAGTAACCTCAAAATTTTTATTGTGTTATTAAAAATCATTAACATTTTCAGTGCCTCACTGAAAAAAAATATATTATTGCCTCATATATCATTATTTACTTAACCATTCCTCTGTTGTTGAATGTTTAGATGATTTCTAATTTATTTCTGATAAATAACATTGGAATGAATATCTTTGTGGGAAAAACTTTTTTCTATACTTAGGATTTCCCCCCCTCTGCTCAGGGTTCTAAAAATATATTTAAAAGCTTTTGAAACATACTTGCCAAACTGTTTGCCAAAAAGGTTCAGCTAATTGAAGTCACCAGCAGTAAACTGAAGCTCTTACATTCAACCTTCACCAGCATTGAGTGTGTTTGTTAAAAAAAAAAAAAAAAAAGTATTTTTGGTTCACTAGACAAAATGGTGTATAATTATTTACATTCCTCTTTGTAGTTAATCTGTATTTATTTATGTGTAAAATTAGTTTGATATTTTATACTATTTTTTCTATCAGGAATTTATATTTTTAAAAGTTCTTGAGGAAATCCTTAGTGATCTCCAAGGAAATGCCTTACAGAAATGGCATTTTTCTTCAGTTTTTCTCAATGATTTGAGCAATTGAAATAAACATACACAGTTTTCTTTTTGTCAGAGATGAGAGTATTAATAAAAATACTGAATCCTCTTCTGTTCTCTTTCTGTGTACTTTGGAAGTTAAAGTATAAACTGATTTTAATCATGAAGTTAATTCTTTTTTATTCTTTTTTTAATGTTTATTTCTGAGACCGAGCATGAGTGGGGGAGGGGCAGAGAGAGAGGGAGACACAGAATCTGAAGCAGGCTTGAGGCTCTGAGCTGTCAACACAGAGCCTGACACGGGGCTGGAACTCACAGACTGCAAGATCATGACCTGAGCCGAAGTCGGACGCTTAACTGACTGAGCCACCCAGGCGCCCTTTAAGTTAATTCTTAATTGAGAAAACAAAAGTCTTCTACCAGAACCTGTTTCTGACAGTAGATGAGCAACATTTCAAATGAACATCTGTCAAAAATTTTAACTGGTAGTAAGCATGTGAAATATTAAAATTTTACCATTCATTCATTGTCAATAAACCTCTTCTAACTACATGTCATTCTGTTTAAAATTACTGTTATATTTCTTGATTTCAGACATAACTCTCCTTGATTTCTTAGTTTATCAATTTTGAAGAACATCAACAAAATTTGGAGATTCCTGGAAAAATTAGAGACCATTCTCCTTGTCCTCTCTTTGCAATATTTGATACTTACATAATTATTTTCATTTGTTGTATTTTTCCCTTTGATATTTTATTTATTTTTTTTATTTTTTTATTTTTTTTTAAAGAGCAGCCTTTTATTTATTTATTTTTTTAAATTTTTTTTTCAACGTTTTTATTTATTTTTGGGATAGAGAGAGACAGAGCATGAACGGGGGAGGGGCAGAGAGAGAGGGAGACACAGAATCGGAAACAGGCTCCAGGCTCTGAGCCATCAGCCCAGAGCCCGACGCGGGGCTCGAACTCACGGACCTCGAGATCGTGATCTGGCTGAAGTCGGACGCTTAACCGACTGCGCCACCCAGGCGCCCCTCCCTTTGATATTTTAAATAAGAAATGTAAACCTTTATCTCTGTACTGTTTAGTCAGTGAAACTGTATAGGTTTTCCCTTCCTGTGCTGATTTCTGGAAACTACCTCCAGGCAGAAAGCCTTGGAGTGGTCAGGGGACACCTCATTTGTTTCTTCTTTCTTGAGATCACAGTCCTGTGCTGCTTGTTGTTCCAATGCCTGAAAATGCCCGTTTCCTGTATTTCATTCCCTTTTCTGAATGTTGGTGGCAGGGAGATAATTTGGGATCTTCATGACTGGAAGTTGAAGTCTTCTAATGACTCCTTAATTGTTAAATCTAATACTTGTTCCAGAGACCTTATATTGGATTCTTTGGAATGATACTGTCAAATTCCCCTTCTTTTGAAATTTTCTTCTCTTTGATTTTTTTAAATACCGCCTTTTCCTGTTTAGCTCTTCTATTTCAGACTTTCCTTTCTTCCTTTTTTATTAGATCCTCTAACTTTGGTACTTTAATTATAGTAATTGCAATAATAATTATAACAACATTAGAGGTCACCATATTAAACCCTGTGCTAACTTTATACCTATATTTGCATTTTAATTCATAAAGCAACTGCTTAGTATTCTCCACAGGTCTGTTTTCCTCCTCCTCACATTCTGGATACTCTACTCTCTTAAGGTAATGGCCCCACCTGTATGCCGATGACTTACATTTATATTTTTAGCTCTCATTTCTGTACTGAACTCCCCATCCTTGTAGCCAGCAAACAGTCTGTGAATATTTTCAAAAGGCGCATCAACCTAATACAATCTGAATGGAATCCCTCTTCGCTTCTTTTTATCCTGTTCTTTATCTTGGCATTATTTAACCTGTAGTTAAACACACAGACAAAACAAAATATACTTCACATAAACAAACATACAGTCCGTATGTTAATGTAACCTCATTATTTCTCCAGTCTGGCCCTGCTGCTTCATTCCTACCATCCTTGTCTCATTGTAGCTTTCTTCATCTTCTGTGTGTACCTTTGTGCCCGCGTTAACAGCGCTCCGCCTCTGGTTGTGTCCCTCCGTAATATTTCTAAATTTTAAATCAGAATGTATTTCCTGCCTTAAAGTCTTCAGCCCTCCTTGTTCTGTCATTGCTTCTCCTTAGATCTCCCATCTTGCTGCTCCTTTTACGTATTGTAGGAGTCACATCATTCCTTGACTGTGCCATGCTTTTTCCCCACACTTTTGTTTGTGTTGCCTCCTGTATCCCCAACTTTTGCCTGGCTGACTCTTATTATTTATTCATTTCTAGAACTCAGTCACTTGTTTCCATGTCTTTTTCCTTTTAGCTCCCACAGCATCCCATGCGTAGCTCTAGAGTCTTGTGGATTATCCACTTAAATGAGCTTTTGTTTCAGTTCCTTTTGCTGTATCACGAAGTCCCAGAAGACAGTACATTTTTTAGTTCATGTTTGTAACCTTAGCACCTAGTTAAGTACTTGGCTCCCAATTCATTTTTAGATAGTTTCTTTTCTTAAGATACTTTTTTAAAGTTTATTTATTTTTTTTTTTTAATTTTTTTTTTCAACGTTTATTTATTTTTGGGACAGAGAGAGACAGAGCATGAACGGGGGAGGGGCAGAGAGAGAGGGAGACACAGAATCGGAAACAGGCTCCAGGCTCTGAGCCATCAGCCCAGAGCCTGACGCGGGGCTCGAACTCCCGGACCGCGAGATCGTGACCTGGCTGAAGTCGGACGCTTAACCGACTGCGCCACCCAGGTGCCCCAAAGTTTATTTATTTTTGAGAGAGGGGGGAAACATGAGTGGGACAGGGACAGAGAGAGAGAGAGAGAAAGAAAGAGAGAGAATCCCAAGTAGTCTCTGCACTTCAACGTAGAGCCCAGTGCAGGGCTCAAACTCACAAACTGGCAAGATCGTGACCTGAGCTGAAATCTTGAGTTGGACGCTTAACCGACTGAACCACGTAGGCGCCCCTAGATAGTTTCTCTCTTAAATGGTGACACAACCGTCCATCCTTTCCCAAGACTAGAAATATAGATGTTTTTCTAGTTTCTTCTCTATCACATGTAGCCAGTTCCAAGTCCTTGAATTTCACTTTCACTTGGGCGTTAGGTGTTTGTATTTTTTTGTTCACATGTTTGTTCGTTCATTCAACGAATTTCATTAAGTGCTACTTTGTGCTGGGCAGTGTACTAACTATACTGCTTGCTGGACATAGTGTTGAATTTGTAGGATTTATAGATTTTTTTTTGCAGAAATCACATGTTTACAAGATAACTTTTTCCCTTTAGAAACAAAGGTTTATCTGAATAGATAAATATAATTTTAGGCATCTAAGGAAGGTTTTATAAGTACATATTCCTCATTTGATTTTATACATTTCTTTTAAAGCTTATTTATATTCTTTTCCTATTGTGAATGAGGTTTTTTACATTGTTACATTTTCCACTGTCATTGCTCATGTATGAGAAACTGATCAGATGATCTTTTATCTGGCCAACTTATTAAATTTCTTAGTAGTTTTTCTGGACTTGGGTTTCCAGATATTTGTTATGTCATTGTCAGATATCAGGGTTTTTTTTTCCTCTAGGTATTTATGAATTTAATTCATTTTTTATATCTTAGTACATTGCTTAGAATCTCCAATACAGTGTTGAATAAAAGCGGTGATATTTAGCATCCTAGTTTTTATTCTTTTAATGAAAATGCTTCTTATCAATCCTTGCTGTGATGCTTATTTTATTTTTAAAAAAAAAATTTTAAATGTTTATTTTTTTGAGATAGAGGAAGCACGCGCAAGCGGGCAGGGGGCAGAGAGAGGGAGACACGGAATCTGAAGCAGCTCCAGGCTCTGAGCTGTCAGCACAGAGTCGTATGTAGGGCTTGAACTCATGAGCTGTGAGATCATCACCCAAGCCAAAGTCGGACACTTAACTGACTGAGCCACCCACTCAGCTTAACTGACTGAGTGCCCCTGTGATATTCATTTTAAATAGTAATTCCTAAAGTCACATTAAGGAGACATCACACTTTACTTGCTAAGAGTTTTATCCTGAATCCACGTTGAATTTTATCAAATGGTGTCTGTGGAGAGGATTATGTGAATCTGTTAATGTAAAGAATTATAGTATGAGAGTTCCTAAAGATGGACTTTCTTAACATTTCTTTTTTTTTTTTATTTCTGATTTACTTACTTAGTACAGTGCTAGATTTGATTACTAATGTTTTACTTAGTATATTTTCATTTGTAACCAAGGTTGGTTTATAATTTTCTTCCATTTAGAATAACGCTAGTCTTATAAACTGTGTTGAAGCATTTCAATTTTTTTTCATGTTTATTTTGAGAGACAACATGAGTGGGGGAGTGGCAGAGACAGAGTAGAGAGAGAATCCCAAGCGTGCTCCACTTTGTCAGCCCAGAGCCTGATGTGGGGCTCGAACTCACATGAGATCATGACCTGAGCCAAAATCGAGGAGTTGGGCACCCAACTAACTGTGCCACCCAGGTGCCCCGAAGCATTTCAGTTTTTTTAAGTAGAAAAACTGTTTAAATTTGCACTGTTTAAATAACAGGACTTGGTCGTTTCTTAAAGATAGAGTAGAATTTTCTATCAGTAGAATTTTCTATGAACATCTTTTAGAAAATGGCTGTCTCTTGGCTCTTTGTTTCCCTAAGTCTAGTAACATATCAGGAGCAAAGTAAGAATTTCTTTTAACACTTGTTGAATAAATATTCTCTAGAAAAGGTTCTGGGAAATGATTTGCTACATAGAATTATTTGTTGTATTAACAGAGTTCATTGTAGTCAGAGAAAAACATTGTTACCTTGGCTAATTCACCAGGATATGGAATTACTCTCAAAGAGAAATACTACATGGAAATCTGTCTTCATGGATAGATTTTCTTCATAGAAAGATGCTGTTCGGTGGTAGTCTAAATTCACAGCTAACATTTCAAGGAAAACAGTCTTAATTTGTATCATTGTGCATAATTACTATGTGTAAAAAAACCAAGGTAACAATTTTACATATGTATTCATGTTTGGAGTTATTTTACTGTTTTCTCTTTTAAATCTTATTCTTTGATTTAGATTCATTATAATTACTTCATAGGCAGGTAATATTTTAGAACTTAAAGTACTTTAATTTTAATATAACTGACTCTATATCCATCCACATTTCCCTTTTTAAATTCAGTATTTTTAAGCATTCATAAAACTCTGGGTACATTATAGATGTAATTAAACATCTGCATATAATGCTAGGATTTATATAGTAAAGCAGTGGTTCTCAGTCAAGGTTAGTTTTGTCCCCAGGGGACATTTGGCAATGTCTGGAGACTTTTTAGTTGACACAGTGGGGGAATGCTGCTATCATCTAGTGGGTGGAGGCCAGAGATACCAGTAAACATTTTGTAACACACAAGATAGACCCCCCACAGCAAAGAATTATCAGTCCTAAAATGTTATAGTGCCCAGGTTGAGACACCCTGTGGTAAAAGGAAAGATAAATATACAAATATGAATACCCAGTATAGAAAGGTGTTCTCAGACATGTGCTTTTTTTCTTCAGCTATTAGAATTTTAAATTCAGTCATAGTGTCCTTATGAAAAGTGTCTGAAGAATATTCTGCTCTTGACTGACATCTAGTGAGACATTTAAAAATAAAAAGTAAAGCTGGAAGTTGAGATTAAGCATGTAAATCAGTTCCTGCTAATGCTTATTTTTCCACTGTTAGGAAATTCACAAATGAGGAATCTAGGAAGAGATTAAATGATTTGTTTATGGCAACTGAGAAATTATTAGTTGAGAAGGAATAGAATGTAGTAAACTCTTAGCTGAAGAATTTATCTCCTTTATCTTTCACTTATGTATTCCTGATTTACTATTAGAGCTTAGAACGTAAAATCTTTCTTTTGGTAGTTTTTTGAGTTACCCAGGTGTAAGGCTTTTTGTGTTTTAAAAGATTGTCTGAAATGATAGACTTTTAGAGACAAAGGAGACTGGTGTGATTTAATCTGATCCCCTCATATACAGAGATTTAAAAAATCAGTTTTGGAGAGATGAGGTGATCTAATCCAATGTCATACAACTTGTTAGTGCCAGATCTTGAACTGAAACCCACAGATCCTGACTTCTAGTGCACGATTCTTTTAGGATAAGGAAAAGTTACTAAGTACACTTTGGATTCTATTTGAAACTTTTATGTTTTCTTTAACCAAATCATGAATATTAATACCATTGCATTGCTTTTTCTTTAGAAAGAATATATACATCTGTATGTATGTTTTAAATAAATTTGTATGTATTTTCTGTGTCTCATGTTTCATTCAATTTTTATTTGTAAATGTTATGCCAGTTTAAACATGAATATTTCACATTTTCCACAGGCCACAACCCCTCCAAATCAAGGACGCCCAGATTCTCCTGTCTATGCTAATCTACAAGAACTGAAAATATCCCAGTCTGCGCTCCCCCCGCTGCCTGGGAGCCCAGCAATTCAGATTAACGGAGAATGGGAAACTCATAAAGATAGTTCAGGGCGATGTTATTACTATAACAGAGGAACACAAGAAAGAACCTGGAAACCACCTCGTTGGACTCGGGACACAAGCATAAGCAAAGGAGATTTCCAGAGTCCAGGAGACCAAGAGGTATGAGTGATTAAGGAAATCAACCAGTGACTTACCAAATTTTCTCTGTTTCTGTTATTCAAGATAAAAGAAGTGAATAGGTTTGTTTCTTGGTATTAAAATAGTAGAACACTTGAAATCTCTAAGATACTAAATGTTCTTTCCAAGTTTCATTATATTAATGCTACTTTCTAATATCTAACTAATAGACAGTAGCTAACCTTATAATGTACTTACTAGTTCCAGAATTAACTCAAAGTTGCTTAGTGCCAGTTATAGAAGATACTAATTTGGTTATTGTTATTGCTGAATCAGTGACATTTTATAGAAAAAGGAAAGAAAATACAGATATGACTTAGCCAAACAAATAAAAACAAAGTTATTAACTGGTTAAAACAGACATTTTTCTATATTGGTGTGGTATGACTAAGATACTTTGCCAGTTTTTGTCAGTCAGAGGTACAACATCACTTTTTATTTATATGTAAGGAAAATGAGTAAATGTAATCCTTTGCTATAAATGAGCCACCCTGTAAAGTTTGACCATTCACTTTCAAGTCATTATTTTCTCTATCAAGTGTTCATACTACCTGTCCCCTACCTTTGTCTCACCTCTTTGAGGCTGGTGCAGTGAACTTGGCCAGCCATATTTTGAGTACTCTCATGTCAGAAGTCTGGAGGGATTCCTTAGGACTGTTCAAACATGCAGGAGAGGCTTGGGTAGAATTGATAGAACGGAATTAAAATCTCCTGTTTGATAGACGGAAGCCCCTATGCCCGCATAGGACACCTTGGTCTTACAGAAAGTAGCTGGACTGTGTAATAAAAACAGAACTCCAGTCACATAGGAGCTGGAAAAATCAGGTAGCACATCTTGTATTTAGCAGAATCTAAAAGCTTTTTGTAGTTAATAACTCCTCTTGTCCTATTTTTCAGTTGGTTATTTATAGCTTTGGTTTGGTGGTAACTTGTATTTTTAGTGTTCAAGAATGAGATCGAGAATAGTGAGAGAAATTTGCTCATGTGTTACTATAATAAGAAAAATGTTGGGAAAATTATTTGAATTGTAGATCTAGAAAGATTTAAAATTATATTGTCCTGTGTATGAATAATAAAGTAAAATCTAATAATTTGGAAGAATTAGGGATTAAATTAAATTATAGAATAATTTAAAGGAATTTGAAGTATACACAGGAATTTTCAGTATGTTTTTTAGCTTTCCATTTTAATAAATACATGGGATGGATTTGTATATGAGAGTCTCAGTCTCTGCACAGATTGTTTCAAAATAGTTATTTCCATAGTAGCTGGAGCACATTTTCCAGTAACCTCTTGAGAAAGGTTGCATACATTATATAATATTGAGACTTTATGTATGAAAATGTTTATATATTTTTTTAATGTTTATTTATTTATTTTGAGAGAACGAGAAGGGGAGGGGCAAAGAGGAAAAGCAAGAATCCCAAGTAGGCTCAGCACTGTCAGCATAGAGCCCATCGCAGGGCTCCATCTCAAAAAGCATGAGATCATGACCTGAGCTGAAGTTAAGAGTCGACTGCTTAACTGACTGAGCCACCCAGGTGCCCTGAGAAGGTTTATATTCTGCTCTTGTATTTAATTGATAGCTTGCCTGAGTGAGTATAGAATTCTAGGTTGGAAATCATTTTTTCTCAAAATCGGAAAGCATTTTGAACTTCACTTTATGGCCATATGGATCAACTGCTTGTAGGGAGTCTCCAATGTCAGAACCATTAGGTCTTTCCTTTTAGACTAATGAATCTTCACAGAAGTCTTAAAATCTTCCAGGAAAGTAAGGGTTGCCAGGGTCTTGGTAGTCAGCACTTAGTGTGCGTTTAGTCTCTCCTCTTTCTGCTTGGTACTCATGTCCCAGTTGTGCGTGTTGTCTTTCAAATCAGAATCTTTTTTCCCTCTTAAGAGGGAGTGAATTCCTGTACTTCTGCTGGGAAAAGGGAAGGGTGCACACCTAGCGGTCAGGCCTGAAGGAAAGGGATTCTGGCAATTTTAGTGCTCATTGCAATACCCTCTCTTCATCCCCAGTTCAAAGAGGACCTAATACTGTCAGTTCCTGAGCCATTTGAAGATTCTGCTCTGTAAAGTGGTTGGATTTCACTTCCCTCTCCAACTCCACCCACTACCCCCAGCATTTTAGACTTTGCTCTTTGCAGATAATTTAGTCTTTTGTTCATCTGCTTCTCAGCTTCCAGAGTTTTGTGACTATTGTCTCTTCTTGTGTTCTCCCTGTTCTTGGGAGTTTAGGTCTTTTCATTGAAGCATATTTGAGTACTTCTAGTGGGGTTTGAGAGGAAATAAGTGTTCAATCATCCATCTAATTCAGGCTTATTATTTTAGTGTTTAGCTAGAACAGTTGTTCTCAGCTGGAGATGGTTTTGCCTCCTGGTGACACTCCATGTCTGGGGACATTTTTGGTTGTTAGAACTCGGGGAGGACTATTGGCATTGATTGGGTGGGTAGAAGCCAGAGGTGCTATCAAACACCCTATGATATGAAAGAAAGCTCCCACAATGAAGAATTATCTGGTCCTAAATGTCAGTAGTGCTGCTGTTGAGAACCCTGCCTTATAAGTGTTAAGGTGCATGTACATCAAAGTCGAAAGTTAGTATCTTCTTGCTCTTTAAAGCCATACAAGAACCGTGTGCTGTTTGCTGTTCTTGTCTTTTATTTCTGTTTTTAGCCCCTTCTTTGTACATGGTGTCTCTTAAAATTTGTCCTTGTGTTTAGTACTTTCTTTTCTCACACTCCTTTATGCAAATTAGATATCTTGGTTAATTTTTGGTTAACTACTGTCTTAAGTATGTACTTTTAAATTTTCTTAGTGAAGATTTATTAGTGATAGAATCTAGTTTTGTCTGAAAATTTAATTTTCCTCATTTTTGAAGAATATCTTTACTTGATAAACAGTTCTGAGTTGACTGTTTTTTCCTAGTTCACTGACTATTTTATTCTCCTGTTTTCAGGCTTTCATTGTTGATATTGCAAATTCAGCTCTCAGTTTGATTGTCATTCCTTGTCTCTTCTCGCTGGCAGCTCTTAAATTCCATGTCTGTAATTTTCCTATGATGTGATTAGGTGAGGGTGTCTTTATTTCCTGCCAGGGTTTTTTTGAGGTTCTTGAACTTGAGGAGCCTTGTCTTTGATTAGTTCTAGAAAATTCTTGGTCATCTATATATAGCCTCTGTCCCATTTTCTCTTTCCTCTCATTCTGGAACTTTGATTAGAGGAACATTTAATCTGCTTACATTGGTCATGTCTCTTGATTTCCCTTATACTTGTGTATTATATCTCTAGGTCTCTCTGTGCTTCTCAATTTTTAGATGTTCCAGTTCACTATTCTTCACCTTTATTTGTTTTTGCATCTTTTTTCTGTAAGTTTATTTATTTTTTGAGAGAGACAGAGACAGTGTGAGCAGGAGAGGGCAGGGAGAGGGAGACACAGAATCCCAAGCAAGCTCTGCACTGACAGTCCCAATAGGGGGCTCAAACTCACAAATGGTGAGATCATGACCTGAGCCGAGATTAAGAGTTGGACACTGAACCGACTGAGCCACCCAGGATCCCCCTTCTTTATTTGATATTAAACCAATCCTTGAATTTTAAAAACCTATTAGTTTTTATTTATCTGGGGGAGCTTCTCCATCTTGTTACTTTGGAAAGTTTTAAACCTAAAGAATAGAATAGTGAACATACATATACTAGATAGCCTTGTTAGTCAAGATTTACCAGTCTTAAATTTTGCTACATTTGCTTTATTTCTCTCCCTCCTTCTGCTCTCTACCCTCCAGTAATTTTCTTCTGAACCTTTTGGATAAGACAACATAATATTTTATTTTCTAAGGATAAGGACATTTTCTAGCAAAACTTTTTTTTTGGTGAAAAATAATTTATCATACTCAAGTTTAATATTGGAATACTATTTAATACATAGTTAATATTCAGTGTTTCTCATTTGTCAAGTAATATCCTTTACATTTTTTTTCCTGCAATAAAAGATCCAGTAAAGGATCATATATTTCATTCGTCCTATCTTTCTTTAGTCTTTTATTTTTTATAATTCTAGTATATGAAGTCTTTAAGAGTTGGATTATGCTGCTTTTTTGCTGACTCTAACTTACAGTGTTTTGTTTCACATCTTGTCCGTGTGTATGTATTTTAAGATGAGATTATAGTTCATATATAGGAAGTGTTTAGTGCTGGGGTTGACAGTCTGTTCCATCAGAGAGGATTTGCTTTTGTTTCTGCCAGGAAGTTAGTATCCTGTGAACATTTGAAACTGAATTTTCAGCTTTAGTTTTTACAGGCCACCTAGGTAGTAGTAATTTGGATTGCATGAAGACTGGTTTGTGGCTGGAGATTCTCCCATTTTCCCTCCCATTCTTCCATTATTTGGGAAGATTCCTGTGATTTCTCTTGTGTGGAATAAAGGGACAAAATTTGTTTCTGGTTAACTGATAATCTGAGGGTATAATTCTTTGGGGTCCCAGTTCTTTATTTTCAGGGGGGAATTCTGTTAGACTCCCTACTTTTGGTAGTCTTGAGTTCTGTTTCCCAATGCTTCATGACTTTGAAAAGTAATGTTCTAGTTTAGGGATTGGCAAATGCCTTCAAAGAGAAAGCTGGTCTTTATATTCTACTTATACTTTTGGATTCTTGCTTCTACTTAGTTTTGACTTCTGAGTATTTCTTAGTCAGTTTCTTGCTTCTTGATAATTTTTTAAAAAAATTTGGGGCACCTGGGTGGCTCAGTGTGTTAAGTGTCCAACTTCAGCTCAGGTCATGATCTTGTGGTTCATGAGTTCGAGCCCCGCATCAGGCTCCTGTGCTGACAGCTCAGAGCCTGGAAACTGCTTTGGATTCTGTGTCTCCCTCTCTCTACCCCTACTCTGCTCGTTCTTTGTCTCTGTCTCTCTCAAAAATAAACTTTTTTTTTTTAAAGAATGTGTTAAAAAATTTAATATATTAGGGGTGCCTGGGTGGCTCCATCAGTTAAGCGTCGGACTCTTGGATTTGACTCAGGTCATGATCCTACGGGTTTGTGAGATCGAGCCCCACATCAGGCTCTGTGTTGACACAGTCCTTGCTTGGGATTCACTCTCTGCTCCTCCCCTGCTCATTTTCTCTCTCAAAATAAATAAACTTAAAAAAATTAATATTTTAAATTGTTTTAATCCAGGTACCCATTTCAGTACCTCCCTGTCATTCCCCTGTAAATGGGACATCTGTGTAGCCCCCTTTATTTCTACTAGGCCATGTTTGCTGCAAAACATATACCCCAAAGTTACTGAGCTAAGTATGCTGCTGAATGGAGTTATGAGTATATAGCACAGTTAACATTGACAATGCTTGCCAAAAATAATCTAACTTTTATTTAATTGCCACTAAATAGCTCCTTTCTAGCAGTAAACAATCAAGATCTTCAAAGTACTCCTGGTTCTGTAATGAAACATGTTGAGATACTGGAGGTTTCTTTTCATGGAAGAAAGGAACATCTTACTGCACAAAAATTGGGAAATGATGGGAGCATTTTGCCAAGTAGAAAGTCATATTTACAAAAAAATTGATTTAGTAACTTTGTTTCCTAAATTAATTTTACTAGTTTTTTTTATTCAGGTATAATTAACATATAATATTTTGTTAGCTTCAGGTATACAACCTAATGATACAATATTTGTAAATATTATAAAATGATCACCACTATCTAGTTAATATCTGTCACCACTTGATTATAGAAGTTTTTGTCTTGTGATGAGAAGTTTTAATGTCTACTCTCTTTGCAACTTTCACATATGCAATACAGTATTATTAACTGTGGTTGCCATGCAGTACATTAAATCCCCATGACTTACTTTGTAACTGAATTTCATGCCTTTTGTCTCCTTTGCTCATTCAACCTGCCTTCCCCATCTCTGGCAATCACCAGTTTGTTCTCTGCATCCATGAGCTTGTTTTGTTTGGTTTTGAGGACTCTACGTAAGTGAGATCATATAGTATTTGTCTTCTCGCTCTGATTTACTTCACTTAGCATAATGCCCTTAAGGTCCATCCATGTTGTCACAAATGGTAAAATTTCATTCTCTTTTAGGGCTGAATATTATTCTACTGTATAGATTTCTTTTCTCTATTTCTAAAAGATTTTATTGTACTTTGCCTACATGAACTTATATTTTAAGTGGCCTCAATTAAATAAAAATAAATTCTGATTTTTGCAATAAGTTTTCATTAAAAAAAAATTCCTGTTACAGAACATATATAGCGCACTTTATGCAAGGCTTCTGTAAAGTTGTTTATGTCAGTTTTTGTGTTATGTTAGTATGTTTGTATCTTTAAGTTACTTCTAAAACATTGAGAATCTACACATTTTACTATTTTAGACCATTTAGTATTTTAGTATTCTGTGGTGGGAGAAAATGCAGTCTGATTAAGTAAGATATAATTGTAGAAACTATTTTACCTAAAAGTGACCCAGGAAAGGTCATTTGCACCTGAGAGTTAATCTAGTAAATATTTGTTGAATTAATGACATTTAAGGGCAGTAAGTAAATTGCTACTCACATTATGATACTTCTTGTTTGGAAAAAGCAGAGATTAGGTTTTCTCCATCTCAATCGCTTGTCTTATATGTCTGGATTCTCTCATGCTTTTATTTATTTTTATTTGTTTTTAAAATTTTTTAATGCTTATTTTTGAGAGAGAGAGAGAGAGACAGAGTGTGAGCAGGGGAAGGGCAGAGAGAGAGGGAGACACAGAATCTGAAGCTCCAGGCTGTGAGTTGTCATCACAGAGCCCCACACGGGGCTTGAACTCATGAACTGTGAGATACAACCTGAGCCAAAGTCGGAAGCGCAACCGACTGAGCCACCCAGGCGCCCCTCTCTCATGCTTTTAAAAGTAAAGTATACCTAAGTTACTTCCATACTGAGTTTTTTCATCTATCATGTTTGAATTTTTTTAATATTATTTTTTCTTGTTTTGAAGTTCAGTTCCCAACCATCTTTAATAAACGTTTGGTTGAATGAGTTAGGAAATCTTGCCAATAATTTAGGATATAAAATACAGTATTATAAAACTAATGTCTCTTACCTCTCAGTTTCACACATTTAAAAAAATAATTCAAGATCTATTTTTTGAACACTGTCAGGCATTTGTCTAGGAACTTGTATATATAGGTGAGTGAGAATTTTTAAGAAACTCAGTCTAATGAAGTACCCTCATCCCCTATTTTGCTTACACATGGATGTGTATACCCATACACACATTCCTGTCAGTTTTTAACCTGATTTTGGTTCAAAAGCAGCATTAAATAGAAGGCAGCATTTTTATCTCTCAGTCTGAAAACATTGTTTTCAGTTTTATTATAGAGAATTTTTCCAGGGTTGCATTATTGTGCTAAAATAACCATTATTAATTTCACCTTACCACTTACAGTGTACTCTTTGAAAGACTAACAATTTGTTTTGAAAATATTGAGATATAGTCAAGATATCTTAGTGCTTCAGCCAGATACAGTTTATTGCTTAGATTTGCAACTGCTGCATATATATTTTTTTTTCAAAGAAGAAAAATACTTATGTTTCTGACTATTTATAGCTTCTTTCATCAGAAGAAAACTACCACAGCATTTGTTACAGCCAGTCAGATAGGCAGTGTGGTTCTCCTCCAAGGGGTTGGTCAGAAGAGTTGGATGAACGTGGGCATACCTTATATACCAGTGACTATACTAATGAAAAGGTACATTCTTTTTTTCTCATCTAGTTTTCTTGGCAGAATCTTCTCATAAAATAGTTGTGTACTCAAGTTTGGCATTTTAAAAACTCATGAAAATATTCTTTATTGTAATTTTGTAGTCATGGCAATTGACAACATGAAAACTCACTATAACTACTGATTCATGGTTTTAAACTTTATAATTACAGTGATTCTTGTGGTGTCAAAACCCATTTAAGACAAATCTTTATAAGAGTAGACCTATTGAGTGTCATTCTGTTTAAACTTCTTCAATAAACATATTTCTTTATATTTTTTGTGGGGGGAATGGTTTTTAGGGAATCATTTTCTCAGCATGTGTCACTATGATATACCGCTTCACTTTCTGTGCTTTTTATTTTATAACCAAGTTACGTAAAACAAAAACCATGAATCTAGTTATTTTATGATTAACTATTTTGGGAATGCATATTGAAATTTTATGTATTATATCTCGTGTCATCAGAGAAGGTAAGGTTGTGCTTGCCTAGAGAATAGACCTTTGGGAATAAATGGAGATGGGCTTTTACCCCTCATTTCTGCTTTAATTATTTGACACTAGAACATAAGGAAACATTAGTTTTCATTTATTTCACAATTTTGTTTATATTAGCAGTGCTTAGTCTTTTGCCCCTCATATTCCCTGTATTATTTTATACGAAGTTTTATTAGTATTACTTAAATCATGTTGAGTAAGAAATTTGTTGGCTACAGGAGGTAATTCCTAAGGGTTTGCATTAAGTTTGGCTTAAATTGTTCAATAGTTTTATATTTGAAGATTAAAAAAAATTTTCTCTTGTTAATTTCTCAACCTTGTTTTCAGAGTGAGTGTGGCTCTGTGTCTGGTGTATATGTGTATCTGTGTATCTTTGTTACATATTTCTTACATTAAGTGGTGCTTGACATTGGGACTAGCTTGACACACTGGAAGAAAGAGAAAAGAAATTCAATTAAAGAAATTAATATTGAGTTTACTTATTTTTACCAAACTTAAAATACAAATCTATTAGTATAAGTTTGTAAATTTCTTTTATAGTGTTCTTGAGCAAGTAGAATAAAATTCCTAAGAAAATATCTAATATCTCTGGTTGTATAAGCTTAAACTCACTTTTACTTAAATGGAAAAAGTAACACCTATTTTGTTTTTATAGTGGCTCAAGCATGTTGATGATCAAGGTAGACAATATTACTACAGTGCAGATGGATCTCGGTCAGAATGGGAATTGCCAAAGGTAATAAACCTTAACACTGAATTTCTGTTTTAAATAGCAGATAAAATATTATCTGAAAATGGCTTCAGCAGATTTACTTAAAATTTTTATTCAACCTTTAAAGAACAAGACTTTTTTTTCAGAATTCACTGAGAATCTTTTTGGTAAATTTTTCTAAGATGTGTATTATCTTTATAATACTATATAATACTGATAATTTCTATTCAAAAATTCTGGTTTAACTTGAAATCAGTTTTTCATTGTTCCTAGAGATAAGCATCCCCTTCAGTGCCAATAATGACATCTTATACCTAGTTATCTTGAATATATTGAATTTTCTACGTGAGGTTGATTTTACGTTTAATCTTTTTTTTTTTTTTAGTGTTTATTTATTTTTGAGGGAGGATAGAGCACACGAAAGTTGGGGGTGGGCAGAGACAGAGGGACAGAGGATCCAGAGCTGGCTCTGCACTGACAGCAGCAAGCCTGACGCGGAGCTCGAACTCACAAACGGTGAAATCATGACCTGAGCCAAAGTCAGATACTTTACTGACTGAGCCATCCAAGTGCCCCTAATCTTTTTTTTTTTTTTTAGGAGGAAAAAAAAAGCAGCTCAATATTCCAGTTTATTCTCATATGTAAATATGTGTTGTAATTGTGTCAGTAATTAGCAGCATGTGCTGATAAGATATTCTGGGCTCTCACTGGATATCTCCTTTCAGATAAGTACACTAGGGCTGAGTTTAAAAGGCAGCAGGGGGGCACCTGGGTGGCGCAGTCGGTTAAGCGTCCGACTTCAGCTCAGGTCACGATCTCGCGGTCTGGGAGTTCGAGCCCCGCATCGGGCTCTGGGCTGATGGCTCAGAGCCTGGAGCCTGTTTCCGATTCTGTGTCTCCCTCTCTCTCTGCCCCTCCCCCGTTCATGCTCTGTCTCTCTCTGTCTCAAAAATAAATAGACGTTAAAAAAAAAAAAAAATTTAAAAGGCAGCAGGTGGGGCGCCTGGGTGGCGCAGTCGGTTAAGCGTCCGACTTCAGCCAGGTCACGATCTCGCGGTCCGGGAGTTCGAGCCCCGCGTCGGGCTCTGGGCTGATGGCTCAGAGCCTGGAGCCTGTTTCCGATTCTGTGTCTCCCTCTCTCTCTGCCCCTCCCCCGTTCATGCTCTGTCTCTCTCTGTCTCAAAAATAAATAGACGTTAAAAAAAAAAAAATTTAAAAGGCAGCAGGTGGGGCGCCTGGGTGGCGCAGTCGGTTAAGCGTCCGACTTCAGCTCAGGTCACGATCTCGCGGTCCGTGAGTCCGAGCCCCGCGTCGGGCTCTGGGCTGATGGCTCAGAGCCTGAGCCTGCTTCCAATTCTGTGTCTCCCTCTCTCTCTGCCCCTCGCCCGTTCATGCTCTGTCTCTCTCTGTCCCAAAAATAAATAAACGTTGAAAAAAAAAAAAGGCAGCAGGTTTCAGAGTGGTCATGTAGTTGTCACTAGTAGTATTGAGATCATTTTAGATGATATCAAGCAGGCTTTTAAATTTTAATTGGTATATTATTTTGATGTTTTAGAAAACAGCCATAGTCAGCAGACGTATCTGTAGTGTTAATTATCAGGTAAACTTCAGTTTTTAAAAAAATTTGTCTCTTTACCAAAGTCAGTCAATTTAAAGAAAAGTATTAGTATAAAGATACATATAGAAAAACTCACTATGTGTTACTAAATTGAAGATTGGGAAACACTATCTAGTAAAGTAGTAATGATGGTGGTTTCTTCCTATGTGAAGGTTATCTGCCTCTAATTCTTTTATGAAATTATAAGGGTTGATATTAGTAGAAAAAGATGAACCACTTGTACTTGACTTTTAAGAACATCTTTGTGGCCTATCTTGAGCCACTAGCGTAAGAACTCCATTATAAGTCTGACAGCTTTTATTTTTAGTATTATCTTTTAATTTTGAGAGAGAGAGAGAGAGAGAGAGAGAGAGAATATGAATCACAAGCAAGCTCCATGCTGTCAGCGTAGAGCTCGATCTCATGAACCGTGAGATCATAACCTGAGCTGGAGTAAAGAGTCAGACACTTAACCCATTGAACCACCCAGGTGCCCTTAAGTCTGACACCTTTTAAAATGTTTACATTTCAGGGCGTCTGGGTGGCTCAGTCATTGAAGTGTCTGACTTCCACTCAGGTCATGATCTCATGGTTTGTGAGTTCAGGCCCCACCTCAGGCTCTCTGCTGTCAACACAGAGCCTGCTCTGGATCCTCTGTCTCCTTCTCTGTCTGCCTCTCCCTCCCCTCTCTCTCTCAAAAATAAACATTAAAAAAATTTTTGTAAATAAAATAAAATGTTAAGATCTCAAAGAACGATGTAAGTTGCTATAATGCAAACTTGATAACATTCGGGGATAAGGGTTGGGGATAAAGGAAATAATAGCTCTTTTGGTTAATTTGACTATCAAGTGCAGCTCTGGATTTTTCTTGTGTTTAAAAAAAGCCTTGTCAAATCTTCAAGTGACTATTTATATTCACATATTTTAGCACTTATTTTACACAGGTACTTTCTCTTTTGTCCAGCTCAGCAGAAAAATGTATTTCATATTTTTAACCATTTTTAGTAGTTTCAAAATGAGAAGTTGTATTAAAATTTATGTATAGACAACAGGTACTACTTGTTGGGCGCCTGGGTGGCTCAGTTGGTTAAGCCTCCAACTTCAGCTTAGTTCGTGATCTCATGGTTTTGTGAGTTGGAGCCCCACATCAGGCTCTGTGCTGACAGCTCAGAGCCTGGAGCCTGCTTCGGATTCTGTGTCTCCCTCTCTCTGCCCCTCCCCCACTTGTGTTCTGTCTGTCTCAAAGATAAACACTTAAAAAACACAAATGCTATCTGCAACATAATGTATTACTGTTTTTTTTGTTGTTTTTTTTGTTTTGTTTTATGTTTTTTTTTTTTTAAACATTTTTTTTAATGTTTATTTATTTTTGAGACAGAGAGAGACAGAGTGTGAACGGGGGAGGGTCAGAGAGAGGGAGACACAGAATCTGAAACAGGCTCCAGGCTCTGAGCTGTCAGCACAGAGCCCGACGCGGGGCTTGAACTCACGGACTGCGAAATCATGACCTGAGCTGAAGTTGGCTGCTTAACCGACTGAGCCACCCAGGCGCCCCTATGTTTTTATTTTTGAGAGAGAGCAATAGTGGCAGATGGGCAGAGAGACACAGAATCTGATGCAGGGCTCGAACCCACGAACTGTTAGATCATGACCCGAGCCGAAGTCAGACACCTAACTGACTGAGCCACCCAGGCGCCTCCATGACATATTACTGTTAATGACGATAAGTTTTATATTTTAATTACAAAACTCCTTTATGCAAAGAGTTTTGAAGATATCACATTGTGGGTTTTCTTTTTCTTTTTAAGACTTAAGTTTTTTAAACAGTTTTAGGTTTACAACAAAATTGAGAGGAAGGTACAGAGATTCCTCAGATATCCCCTACACATGCATAGCCTCCCCCATTATCAACGTTGCTTACCAGAATGGTATATTTTTTACTAAGGATGAACCCACATTGACACATCATAATCCCTGAAGTCCATAGTCTACTTTAGGGTTCATTCTTGGTATTGTATATTCTGTGTGTTTGGTTAAAAGTATACTGACATGTCCATCATTATAATATTGTATGATGTATTTTCACTGCTCTGAAAATCTTGAAAATCTTGAAAATCTTATGGATGGTGAGAGTCAAAATATGTTAATACCTATGTGCTGGGAAAAGAATATGTATTTGGGGACATAATTATTCAATATTGAGAACTATGTAACAATGATTGGTTGTATTGGGCTTATAAAATATGAGATCTGCTTTTACTTGAAGACATCAGAAGGTAAATCTGCTGGAAATTTAGTTCACTGAAAGTGATTTAGATTATAGAAGGCCAATATTTTATTAATATATTATTAATTAAATAATTTAAACATATATTAAATTTTTGTTCCACTTGACAAATTCTCATTGTAGCTCATATAAGTATGTCAGATATCATTTGAGTTATAGAAAAATCTTAGTGTATTACATCTTCTTTCATAGTAGTTTCTGATTACCTGGAGTAATGAGATCAAACACAAGCTGCCTTTTGAGCGATTTGTCTCAGGTCAGGGTCCATTGAAAGAAGAGGCTTCCAGGATGACCTTATGTAAGGAGCAATTTGGAACCTATACTTAACTAGTAGCTAAATATTTGTTTTTGTATTAACTCCTATACTTTCCTTGGTCAAAAGACTTAAAAGTTCACTATTAAGAAACTTGTTTGTGGAGATGCCCTGGATGAAAGAAAGAAGAGAGGCAAGGGACTAAGTGATATCAAAACCTTTAAGGATAGTTCCACAACAATGGAAGTGAGTGCTGATTGTGACCAGGAGTGAGTCATTAGTTTTGTGATATTATCTCATTTTGTGCCAATATTTGCCACTTGGACAAAGTCAGAATGGGCAGTTTCTTGAACTTCTAACTAAATTGGATCTACGTAGGGAGGTTTGATTTGGGTACAGTGGGAATGAGGAAAAAAGACAATGTTTTAGAACCATTATTTAAAGGATTTTTACTGTATGATAAAGAAAATTATAGGTTAAATTTTGTACTCTAAGCAATTTACCACTTAGTAAATCCAAAATAAATTCTATCAGATAGGTTTGTAACTCCCAGTGCAGATAGATATTAGAAACTTAGCTAACTATTTTATGAATATATCTTTGTCAGCTCTGTGTAGGTATTATAATGGATCCAAATGCATAGGGCATGGTCTTTACCCTCAAGGAGTTTGCTGTAAATTTGGAAAGAAGAAACATGTTCATATGACAGCTAAGTGAGACAGAATACATACACACATACATTTATGCATACCTGGTTCTAAATTGGGTGTAGGTGAAGGGGATCATAATACTAGACAGGAGCAGGGTGCCTGGGGGCTCAGTCGGTTGAATGTCCATCCGACTTCGGCTCAGGTCATGATCTCACATTTTGTGAGTGCAAGCCCTGTGTTGGGCTCTGTGCTGTCAGCATAGAGTCCATCTCTGCCCATCTCTCCTTTTCCTCCCCCACTCGTGTCCTCTCTTTCTCTCTCTCTTTCTCAAAAATAAATAAACTAAAACAAACAAAAAACTAGACAGGAGGAAGGACTGGGAGAGAAAAATAAGGATGAATGAAAAGAGAACAAAACAAAATATTCCCCACTTAAAATGAGTCTGGTATCCAAAATTCTAAGTAAAACACATAAAGAACCCCAACGCTTATATAAACATGAAAAAATCCAGAATCAGAACATTGTACTCCAGTTGAAATTACTTTTTAAAATAACTTAATGAAGACTTTATAAATATGTTGTAGATGTCTAGAGTTAAATGAAGTCTTTCATTTAAAAAGAACAAGAAATTATGAAAAAAAGATACAAATGATATTTTAATAGGTGAATATGATAAAAAATAAATTGGAAATATTTTGGGTGAGGGACGCCTGGGTGGCATAGTCGGTTGAACATCTGACTTTGGCTTAGGTCATGATCTCACAGTTTATTGAATTTGAGCCTGGCATCTGGCTCTCTGCGATCAGCATGGTGCCCACTTTGAATTCTCTGTCCCCCCCGCCCCTCTCTGCCCCTCCTCCGCTTATGCGCACTCTTTCTCTCTCTCTTAAAAATAAATAAAACATTTTAAAAAAAGAAATATTTCAGATGAAGAGATAGTGCAATAAAAAATGTAGGTAGTCAGTAGTGTAAACTACAGACAGAAGGGCAGAAAGATAACAAATATTAAAGCACAGTTAAGAGAAATGGAAGATGGGTGAGAGGTTTCCTGTATTCATATACTAGGAATTCCAGAAGAGGAGAATGGAAAAAAGATAGGGAAATAATATTTAAAAATATAATTTCTAGGAATTTTCTAAAATTGAATGAAGGCATGAGTCTTTAGTAGAAAATATGCCTTAAATGCTGACTAGGATATATAAAAATAAATCTATGTGTTGACAAACTTTGCTGGATATTCAGAACTTCAATATAGGGAGACAGTTGTAACAACCATCAAAGGGTAAAGGACCATATTACCTACTGTGGTAGAGTGCATCATTGGATCCATTCTGCACCCACTCCTGTATCAGTGCTCTTTGCTGTGTGCCTTGTAGAGGCCTCCCACTGTGAGTGGAGGTATATTCTGCTGTTAACTGAGTTCAGTCATGTGACTTGCTTTCCCAGATGATTTTTTTTAAGTTTATTTTTTTTATTTGAAAGAGATACAGTGTGAGTGGGAGAGGGGCAGAGAGAGAGAATCCCAAGCAAGCTCTGTGCTGCCAATACAGAGCGATGCGGGGCTTGAACTCATGAAACCATGAGATCACGACCTGAGCTGAAACCAAGAATTGGATGCTCAACTGACTTAGCCACCCAGGTGCCCCAGCTTTCCCTAATGATTTTGAGCAAACGTGTCACAAGTATAGTATTGAAATGAGCATGTGCACCAAAAAATAAAGTTTTAAAAAATGAACAGAGCTTCAGAGATCTGTGGGGAAAATACAAAAGTGTTAGGTATTTATGCTATTCATTTTATTGGAGTTCTAGAAGAAGAGGAGAAAGAGTGTGAAGCTGAAAAATATTTGCAGTAACGGTGTTTGAAGACATCTCAAATTTGGCAAAAGGCAAACCAAGAATCTGAGCAACACTAAACAGGATAGACCCAAAGAAACCCACATCTAGACATAGTAGTCAGATTTCTGTAAACTAAAGACTTCTCTTTCCTTTCCTGCTAAAATAATCTCGAAAGCAACTCAACACAGTAGCTGTAGGGTAATAGTGGTTTGAATGGCAGTGGATGTCTTATCAGAAGCCATGAAGCTAGAAGGAAGTGGTATAACATTTTTCAAATGCTGAAAGAAAAAACTGTAAACCCATAATTGTACATCCAACAAAAATGCTCTTCAAGAATGAAAATAAAAGAGACATTTTCAAAGGAAAGGAATGTAAGAATTTTATTACCAGTATCACGTTCTTAAAGAATTACTATAGGAAGTCCTTCACACAGAAGGGAAATGATAACTGAAGAAAACCTGGAACATCAAGACTGAAGAAAGTACAGTGGAAAGGGTGAATATCTGAGGAGACTTGTCTTGAGTTTTAAAAATTATGTTTGACATTCAAAACAAAAATTAAAACATTTCTGAAGTACTCATTGTAGTTAGAAATGATACTTTTTTAAAGTTTATTTTGAGAGAGAGAGAGTGCATGTGCATGAGCAGAGGAAGGGCAGAGAGAGAGAGGGAGAGAGAATCCCAAGTAGGCTCCCCACTGACAGCACAGAGCCCAACATGGGGCTCAATCTTACAAACCATGAGATCATGACCCAAGCCGAAATCAAGAGTCAGCGCTTAACCAACTGAGCCACCCAGGCGCCCTGGTAGAGATGATACTTAAAACAGCCAAATACAGTACCATAAAGAGGGGAGAGTAAAGTGATATCACTGTTAGTAAGTTTTCTGCATTTCACTTGAAATAGTAAAATGTTGATACTAGTAGACTGTGGTAAATTAAGCATGTAAATTGTAATTCCTAGAGCAGTCACTAAAAACCAACAAAAGATATATTCAAGAAACTATAGATGAATTAAAATCTAATAGTGAAAACTTTTCAAGTAGTCCATAGGAAGGGAAGAAAGAAGAAATGTGAATGATAAACAGGATAAAAAACAAAATGGCAGCCTTAAATCTCATGGTTTGTGAGATCAAGCCCTGCATCAGGCTCTGAGCTGACAGTGCAGATCCTACTTGGGATTCTCTCTCTCCCTCTCTTTCTGCCTGTACTCTACTCATGAGGGTACTCTCTCTCTTTCTAAAAATAAATAAAGAACCTTAAAAGAAAAAAAACAACTACCCATTTCTCTAGTAAAAAGTCAGGTTTGAAATGTGATAGAAATAAAGATCCTCTTTACATTAGCAGCAGTGGCAACAAGAAGAGTTGTAACTACTGATACACCAATTAAAGGTTTGTAAGATCTTAATGAAGAAAATTTCAGAGCAGAATGGAAGAACATAAAACCTGAATAAATGGTGCAATATGCCATTGTGGTTTTGGACAGGGAGGCCCAGTGTTAGTGCAGTGTCCACATTAATCTATAAATTCACTGCATTTCCACTTACTTTTTCCCTCTCCACCTTTTTTGGAACTGATGCTAAATTTTGCTGACAAACAAAGGTCTACGAAGAACCCAAGTATTCCTGAAAATGGGAGGTGGGGCATGTGAGGGATGAGGTTCATGAAAATAAGTGATTAAGATGGGTAGTAAGAGCACACATACAGAGAAATAGACCAGAATAGAAAGCTCAGATCTGGCATTACAAATCGATGAGTTAAGCATGGACTATGCAATAAATGTTGCTAAGATTATTGGTTATTCTCATGGAAAAAAAAATGAAGTGTAGATCTTGACTCATGTCATACTTAATGATTAATTCCAGGTAGATGAGAGATGTAAATTTAATCAGCAAAACTTTAAAATCTATATAAAAATATCTTTGACTTCAGAATGGGAAGGATTTCTTAAAAAGACTACAATAACGAAAACCTATAAAAGGAAAGATTGACAGATGTGATTACATCAAATTAAAACACTAATATAAAAGGTACCTTTTAGGGGAAAAGCTGAGCTATGGACTAGGAAAAGGTATATTAAACTCAAGAACTCAAGTAGCTTACAAATATTTAGAAGCAAAATATATAAAGAACTTCCTGATCCTTTCTGTATGTAAGAGAAAGTCCAGTTGAAATTAGGCAAAATACACAACTAAGCGATACACAGAAGAGGAAAAAATGTAAATTAAAACACTGAGCTAGCGTTTCACCTTTCACATATTTTTTAATGTGTATGTGTACTTAACATTTATTTTATATATACAAATGCATATAAATTCAGCAATTCCAAGTAGGGCAGTGCAAAGCATTATGTTCTGCTGGTAGAACTATAAATAAATTAGTACTGCCACCTTAGACATATCCATTTGTAGCAAAATGGTTAAATTGTGGTGTTTACATATAATGTAATATTCTATAGAAGTGAAAATACGTGAGTCAGAACTGCATAGTCAGCAGCATGGATATGTTTTTTACAATAACATGTTGAATGCAAAAAGCAAGTTGAAGAATGATGCAATATGTGGTCTGATTCCATTTATATCACTTTTAAAACTCCACAGGTAAATATATTTATAGGTGCATAAGTATATATCAAAGTGTGATGAGAATGATGACCACTGAATTATATGATGCTGCTGGGAAAAGAGGGAGAGGAATGGAATCTCAAAGATGTGTTCAGAGGGTCTCTAACATGTCTATAATATTTTCCTTTTTTTTTTTTAAAGGGTACCTAAAGCAATGTCTTCTATTAGATATGCTAAAACTTGATGGTGGGTTTTCATTAGAGTCTTTATTCTTTTGTATATGTTTGAAATAATTCAAATAAAAGTTCATTTAAGATTGTTAAAAAGGTGTTTTTAATGGGATTAGAAAAGTTTTAAACTTAGCTGTCTTTTTAACTAGATGTGCGTGTGTGTGTGCATGTGTTTTAACTGTGGGGTAGTTATTTTCTGTTCTTTGCACACAACTGTGCAAAAATAACAATTATTTTTCCTTTCTCTAATTGTGTGGCGCCTTGTTTTTGTCTTCTGTCTATGCAGTGTTTTCTGTTTGACATTTTATTTATGCTTTGTTTTTATGAACTTACTATGCCCTAGTAAAACCACCAACACATTTACAATTGTGCTTATTACCCAGTTTAGTTTTATGTTATCTTTGATACCGTGTAGAAAGGATTTCTCAGCAACTATAGTAATTATAAAGCTCATAAGCTAAGGTAGGTATCTGTTATGGTTTGTATACATGTCTCTACACAGCTATACATTTTAGTTCTTGCGATGTTTGTATTGAAGGGAAAGTGTATTTCTGTTTTCACTTAGAGACTTCTGGCAAAGAATTTTTGGGGGTGTAGCCTTTAAGTTTCATCTTTGTTCATTCTAGAAATGATCCCTTTGTGAACTTCTGTGACAGATTTTAAGATTGCTAATTGTTAAGCAACAGTGATTTAAAAACAAATGCCGTATGTGACTGCCTGGCTTTGGCAAGTTTTAATGTGAAGAATGAAGTAACAGATTTGGGAGACAGTTTAGGGGGCCTATATAGGCTCATTTTGGGGACTAAAAAAATGGCATAGAGAAACATGTTGGAAGATTTTTTAATATTAAAAACATTGCTATAATATAATTTTACTGGAATTGTAATGAATCATTAAAACTTTCAGATTTGATGGGCTTTTTATGGGTGAGAGAAGTAGATAGGTATTAGGTGTCCTTTGCTTTCGGGAGAAGAATGTAGCCTGTAATTTTTTGTCATTTAATTATGTTTTATTACTTATAATTTATTAAAATTGGCTGTATAAATCAGTATAACTCCTAAACGTCATATTTCTGAAATGTTTATGCTTGCTGATCTACTTGACATTTCAAACACATGATTTAATACCTTACTGATAATACATTCTTAATTTTCTGTATAATTTTAGGGGGTAGTTATTTTCTGTTCTTTGCACACAACTGATATATTCAAGATTGGTCTTTCCAACCAATACCATCTCTGTCTTCTGGTCTGCTGTGTTTTACCACTTCAGAGAAACAAATAATAATATGTTTGGCTTATAAATGAAAGCAAAAATAAAAACAAACAACCCTTTAAATGTGAGGATACTGTTTTAATAATTATTTTAAAAACCTAAACCAAAAATTGAATTCATGTGGATTTTTGAATTAGAAGGAATCTTAATAAATTTGTTCAACAACTTCGTTCTACAAATTATAACTAATATTTACTGAGAATCTTACTATTAGGGCAATATTTAGCACTTTTTACACTGCTTAAGTTTTTTTTTTTAAGTTTATTTTGAGAGAGAGAGAGAGAGAGGCACACAGGGAGGGGCAGAGAGAGGGGGAAGGAGAGAGAGAATCCCAAGCAGTCTCCATGCTGTCAGCCCATAGCCCCACGTGGGGCTCCGTCTCACAAACTGTGAGATCAGGGCCTGAGCCGAAATCAAGAGTCTGACACTCAACCCAGTGAGCCACCCAGGTGCCCCCATACTGCTTAACTTTTATAACACCGGTGTGAATGAGACGGTGTTTCTGTTATGCCTGTTTTACAGTTGGTGAAACAGAGACCCACGGAGACTGAATATTTATTTTGCCAAGCTAACGTTAACTTTGTCCAACACCAAAACCCCTGATCATCTCAGTTGTGCCACAGTGTGGTCAAAGATGAGAAAACTGAGACAAGAAAAATTCCTGTGATGAACTTCGCCTAACATTATGTGTCATTTGGAGCCTGCATGTTTAGATTCCACTTTTGTTTCTATTATTTATGAGGTATAATTTTTTTTTTTTTTTTTTTTAGTATAATGCTTCATCCCAACAACAAAGAGAAATAATTAAAAGTAGGAGCCTGGACAGGCGGCTGCAAGAACCGATAGTTTTAACAAAGTGGAGACATAGCACCATTGTGTTGGACACCAATGACAAGGTAGGACTTCTTGAGAAAAACTGTTGACAATATTGGCATGTTCTTTATTCTTTATACTTTTATCTTTTTCCTTAGGTGGATCTCCTATTTTGGTGACTACTGTTTTATTATATATAGACAGCAGCAATTTATCCTGGAATGGGTTTTGGTTTTGAAGCTTACTGATCTTTGCACAGTGGACTGACTTATCTGTGGCTTAATAATGTATACGTTTGAGCCTAGTAGGTGATAAATACTTTTGATAACCCTTTTTAAAAATCATATATCTGTTACTGTTTATCTTCAGTCTTCCAGAAGTTTTATAGTAAAGACATTAGTTAATTTTCTTCATCCCCTGGGAAGATCGGAATCCCACTCCTCTGTTTCCCTAATTGTTCTCTGCACGAAGGACTTTTATCAATCTGAGAAGTAATGTTCTCTGTTTCAAATAAGGGATAAATTTTGATGCAAACATCAGAATGGAAAAGCCATAATGTTTTTAACTTCCTTGTAAGTTTTCTCTTTATGTTGTATCTTCATTTTGGGGATGGAGTAGGAAATTCATGCGAATTTGTAGAACATCAGCCATACTAATGTAAAAATGAAAGGGCAGTAGTAACACTCTAAAACTAAAAAACTTATTTTAAAAAGATATCTGTCACTGGGGACTCTCATTTTATCACAATCAGACTTTTCTTTAGCATAATTAACAGGTTTCCTACATTTTCAGGTGTGTGAGTGAAAACAGAATGATTCACTCTTAAGGCGTGTTTCTCTATGCCTAGGTACTTTCAGATGTAAATTCCTTTATAAATTATATGAATCAGTCAAAACAAGTTGGTTTTTTGTGTTTTTTTTTTTAGTGACTTTAATATTTTTGTGAAATTAAATGGAAGGCTTTTTGTGCAGCTGTAGAAACAGTCTACACACATTATGTTTGTAAGATAAACTAATAGAACAACAACGGAAGTAGTAGATCAGTTTGTAATTTATATTTTTTAAGAATATTATGTGGTTTGAAAGTAGAGAGCATATCAAAGGAATAAAATTCTGGAACCTGTGCTGTTGAAGAATGCTTCAATATTTAAGCATTGGGATTAATGTGAGTAGGTGAGATTCCTAGAGATTTTTAATAGAAAAATTTATTTAACTCCAAAAACCAGATTATAATTCATTGTAGACACAAAGCTTGTGTATGTTGTCATATATAATGCTCTAAGGCAAAAGCCATTTTAAAAAAAAAATTTTTTTTTTTTTAATTTTTTTTCAACGTTTTTATTTATTTTTGGGACAGAGAGAGACAGAGCATGAACGGGGGAGGGGCAGAGACAGAGGGAGACACAGAATCGGAAACAGGCTCCAGGCTCTGAGCCATCAGCCCAGAGCCTGACGCGGGGCTCGAACTCCCGGACCACGAGATCGTGACCTGGCTGAAGTCGGACGCTTAACTGACTGCGCCACCCAGGCGCCCCTGTTTATTTTCGAGAGCTAGAGAGAGCATGAGTGGGGGAGGGGCAGAGAGAGAGGGAGACACAGAATCTCGAAGCAGGGTCCAGGCTCTGAGCTGTCAGCACAGGGCCCAATGCAGGGCTCGAACTCACGGACCGCGAGATGACCTGAGCCAGAGTTGGCCAAAGTTGGTCCAAGTTGGCCCATTGAGCCACCCAGGTGCCCCAAAAGCCATTGTTGAAACAACCCCACTCCCTCTTCATTCTCAAATAAAAGGGATGATTACTTTGCAGATGGAGACTTAGTTTCTTACTCTTGTAAAATCTTTTTTGAGATTTATTTTCAGTCTGTTGTTAGAATAACTTGCCTGAAGTTCTTACGACATTCCTTCTTTTTTAATGTTTATTTATTTGAGAGAGAGAGAGAGAGAAAGAGAGACAGAGTAAGAGGGGGACAGAGGATATGAAGTGGGCTCTGTGCTGACAGCAGAGAGCCGAGAGCCCGATGCAGGGCTTGAACTCATGAACCATGAGATCATGACCTGAGCCGAAGTTGGACACTTTTAACCAACAGAGCCACCCAGTTGCCCCAGACATTTCTTTTTTTACCTGATTGTTTCAGAGTTCTGATAGCCTGATTTTCTTGCGACCAGAGATTTACTTATTTTTGGTAGAAAGGTCTTTTTTTTTAATACCCACACCTTAAACTTTATAAATGAAATCATAGATAATAACTTCAAGTAAGCTTTTCTATTTATTATCACCACCTAGTATATACATTAAGATTTGAGGAACTATGCCAGAACAAACTAGCTGAGTAATGTATGATGAGGGTTAAAGGATGTGTCACTTGAAATGTAATAGAAAGTGGGGTGCTTGGGTGGCTCAGTCAGTTAAGCGTCCAACTCTTGATCTTGGCTCAGGTCATGATCTCACTGTTCATGGGATCAAGCCTCGCTTTGGGCTCTCTGCTGGCAGCTTGGAGCATACTTAGGATTCTCTCTCTCTCTCTCTCTCTCTCTCTCTCTCTCTCTGCACCCCCCTCCCCGCCCCTTGCTTGTTCTCTCTCTCTCAAAATGAATGAATAGACTTTGAAAAGAGGAAAAAAGAAATAATAAAGAAACCTAATACTATGTAGCAAATGTTGTCATGATGATACAAGTCCTAATTCAGATGTCAGACAACTTTGGAGAAGGTAGATGTGTGTATATCTGTGTGTATATGTATATGTGTGGGTGTACTGTTCCTGCCTATGTATGTTTTTTTTACTAAAACCTCATTGTAGACATTTAGATATACATGCACATACATTTATAAATATACATAAATAAGTGTAAAACTTGTGTTATAGAATTCTACTTGTTGTACATATATTATTACTTCATTTGCTGTGGTTTTTATTTCTGTAGGACTGATAATGTCATGAAAAAAATCGTAATTACCATTCACTTGTTTTTTAGTTTGTGGGTCATCAAATCTATCTTTTCTCTTTTTTTCAAACTCTTAATATTAGACACACAAGAAATTAAAAAGTGAAACATCTGAAGCAGTCAGAAAAATAGTTAAGTGAAGCTATACTAGATATGTGTAATTTCTTTTTGTAAAGATACATTTGATATGCTTTTAATGTTTCTTCATTAGTAATATAGGCTTTGAATGTTTGATTTGTAAGATTGTCCCTTCAGGGATTTTCTGTGTAAACTTTCACTACTATCTAGTTTCTCTGTTTACAAACTTTATATGGTATAAACCTGAATATTTTTTTCCAAGTGAATGGATATGGAGTGGATGGGTTTTTTTATCGTGTTTTAATACAAATTTCCAGGTTTGTTAACAGTACCTGATTTCATAACCATGGTAGACTGACAGAGATGTGAAGATGAATGTGCAAACACATTATTTAGTTTTATAAGAAAACTAATAATAAGTGTTGGCATATGATTTTTCTAATTCTCTTTTCCTAAGATTATTCATAAAGCATTTAGGGGAATGGAAAAAATTAAATGGAGTTTGGCTGTGGGTACCAAAAATGTTTTTTCAGTCTTGTCTTCTATGAAGAGTCTTGTAAACATCTGTGATGGAAATCACATAACATGTCTTTAATATTGACAAACCAGAATTGCTTTTAAAATACACACCATCAATTTGCTCCTGTTATATATTCTTGTAGGCTTAGACATTAAAACATTTTTTTTCTGGAGAGTTATTAATCTTTAAAGTTTATTTTGTTTATTTGTTATTTTGTTTAAATCTTGTTTATTTCTAGTAATTGAAGGTTAGCTATAAATTACTTTAAATATTAATAACCATTTAATTTAATTTACATAGATAACCATTAACCAAAAAAGTTTTCATTCTGGCAGTTGCCACGTCATTCCTGTGACTGTTGCTTGCCTAATCCCGGGTATTCATACCTGCCGTACCAAGAGCCAGTTAGTATGGTGACTAATACATTTTTATCCATAAGTGTTTAGATTTTACCTATTTTAAATGTGGTCAGTTGAAGCTGATACAACATCATGGTATTAAGGCAACATGCATCATTTCTTTTGACTAATTCTGTATGCAGTATTTAAGTTTAACTGTAATTAGAATAAAATATGTCATATTTCATTAACTTTAAGACATCTGTATTTTATAAATCAATACCATACTAGTTTCAGAGCTGAATATAGAAAGAAAATAACTAGGAAGAAAATTTTTTAGCTTCCCTTATTAAGCTCTCCCACTGCGAATAGAGGGAGAAATATAATGCTATAAAATAGAGTAACATTTTTCATTACTTATTTCTTGTAGGAATCTCCAACTGCCTCAAAACCCTGCTTTCCTGAAAATGAATCTTCTCCCTCTTCACCAAAGCACCAAGATACAGTTAGTATGATAGCATATAGTATAATATAGTCCAGTTATTTCAATCAGTTTCAATAAGTTAATTTTCTCTAAGTATAACGTTAAATATTTCTTGGGCTTCTATTAACTTTCTTTGGTTTTTTAGATAATAATCATAAAATAGGTTTAAGAATTTAATCATTTTATAGACTTAAAAGCCCCCTTTTTATGCAAAATATGGTATCTTCATGATTAAATAATTTATATACCATATTTGTAAGTGACAAATTTATATTTGGTTTTTTAAAATAAATATAACATCCCTGGAAAATACTGTCAAATTATACTTCGCTCTTTTTTCCTCAGGACAGCAGTCCAAAGGTAAGCAGTTTCCCTTCTTCCTAATGAGCACAGACACCACTTTTGTTCTGTGCTGTACAATTCAATGACGGGTCTAAGCCAGAAGAATATTAGAGGTCTGAACTCAACTTTAAGGTTGCCCTAAACTGAAAACCTCCAGATGACTTCTCTTCAGAGACCTGGTTTGACTTGGATGAAAGTTTACTTAATCTGTGTATTGCAGTCCCTCCTGGTCTTCCCTGTATTGGGCTGATCCTGCCAGACCCCTTCAGTGGCTTTCCTTTTCTTTTAGAATGAAGATCAACATTTGTAATGAGGACTACAACACTGAGCGTGTTCCAGCCTTACCTCACACTTCTTGTGTCCTCCTTTTCCCTCCTTGCTTGTTTTCCCTCAGCTGCACTGTACTTCTTTCCTCAAAAGAGCCTGCTTTTCAGCTCAAGGTCCTGGCACATGTCATTTCTCTGTCCACTGAACCATTTCTCTCCCACATCTTTGCCTGTTAATGTCCGTTCGTTTGTTCAAGTTCAGTTCCAATTTTGCTTCCTCAGAGAATCTCATTTGAATCTTCTAGATTTGGTCAGATTTCTCTGTAATACTCTTTGTACATGTAATTATATGTTACTTGATTATAGAAAATAAGATAACACTTTTCATTTTTATTTCTTATAGGAACCTGAGACCCTCTATTTGTGTTTGTCTTCCCTGCTAGACAAAGAAAAGCTTTATTAGAGCAGTAATAGAGGAGCCCTAGTACTTCTGTGGGTACACAGAGTAGTAGCTTTTCAGTAAATACTTACTGAATGAATAAATAAAACTTTTAAAGCTTTTTAAAAGACAGACTTTTATTGTTACTTCCTTATTTTATGGAACTGTAGTAGACTTACTTATATGATACTTCTGATTTTTTAGAGGCAAAGGCTTCCACAGATGCCATTTTATTTTTGTAACTCTTTCTCCATTCCCTAACTGAATCACATCTTTTATGGTTCATATCACATGTTGTACACAGTTCCTTCTGACATTCATTGTCAGAGTCAGGACTGACTCTTTCAGAGGCCTTGCCAGACTAACCTTAGCATAATAATGGTTTCTTCTTTTTAAAAAAAAATTTTTTTTGATGTTTATTTTTCAGAGAGAGTGAGCAAGCAGGGGAGGGGGAGAGAGAGAGGGAGACACAGAATCTGAAGCAGTCTCCAGGCTCTGAGCTGTCAGCACGGAACCTGACGCGGTGCTCAAACCCACAAACTGCGAGATCATGACCTGAGCTGAATTCAGACGCTCAACTGACTGAGCCACCCAGGCGCCCCATGATCTCTTCTTTTTTTCCTGAATTGCCAAGTCTCTTATTGCATCGAATAGTGTAAATGTTAACTCATGTACCTGTCATCTCCCTACTAAGGTTTTAAACTCCCAAGGGATACATAGTGACTACTTTTTTAGTTTCTATTTTTGATCTTTTGCATTATGTAACATAGTACTGGGTACATAAACATTAAAGATAAAAGTGAACATGACTTTAGTGGTGGTGTCAGGAATTAGTGTATGAATCTAAGGTGTTATTACCCTAATACTCTTTATTAGCGCATCTAGAAAAAAAGCAGAAATCCTAACTTATTTTAAATACAGGTAATACATAATTATTAAGGAGACCTTTTATAAATTATTTACATTTTGGTAAAAGCGAATCTCTAGGTTAGACTAGAAACACAAATTTGCAAATGTTCCACATAGAGTTAAAAGGACAATTTGCAAATTATTTCCCAAACCATTTACCCCTTTTCTCCAGAGTTTGACAGCAACTAGACCATCCTGGACTCATGGTACCCCCTGATGGCCATCACAGGGAACTGTCTCACCAGTATTTTCCTCTTTGATTCTTTTATCTTCAAGTGAAAAGTTGAATAGGTTTGTTAGTTCTGCGTGACTCCATTCTTTTTTCCACATAATCATACAACTCTTCTTTCCTGTTCTGGAGTACACCTCTTCCAGGCCGTCTGGCCCCTTCCCATTGAGGCTTTTGCCCTCCTTGACTTTTCCCTTTCTTGGCCCTCCACTCCCTATTCTCAACTTGTGCTTTTTTCCACCAAGTCTTTTTTCCACCAAGCCTGCCTTTCCCACTCTTAATGGGTTAATACGGGTTAATAACTTCCTTTTTGTGAGTTAAAATCTGGTTAGTATAATGCCTTAGCAGTAAGAAAAAGAAAGCTACAAATTTAGGAATGAAAATAGTACTGTAATCATTGTTAGCTTCTTGATGTCATCTTAAAATCTCTGCAAAGTGCCCATCTATCTCTTCAGACCCTGTTTTGTTTTTATAAAAAGCTTTACTGAAATGTAATTCATGTACTGTACAATTTACCTACTTACATGTATAGTTAAATGGTTTTTAGTATATTCAGGTTTGTGTAGCCATCATCACAGTCAATTTTAGAATTTTTTCATCACCTCAGGAAGAAACCACATACTATTAGGTATCACTCCTCTACCTCCACATCTCACCCAGCCCTGAACAACTAGGAATCGCACTTTCCGTCTCCCTAGATTTGCCTATCCTGGACATTTCATAAGAATGGAATCATACAATATGTGGTCATTTTTGACAGGCTTTGTTCACTCAGCTTGATATTTTCATTTAACCTCTTCTAATCAAACCAGATTTAAAATTCCATCCCTCAGTATGAATTTTAAACATGTTCATTTTTTTTCTTGTTTCATTTCCATTCAAATGCATTACTGTTGTTTTTTTTTTTTTTTTAATTTTTTTTTTCAACGTTTATTTATTTTTTTGGGGACAGAGAGAGACAGAGCATGAACGGGGGAGGGGCAGAGAGAGAGGGAGACACAGAATCGGAAGCAGGCTCCAGGCTCTGAGCCATCAGCCCAGAGCCTGACGCGGGGCTCGAACTCCCGGACCGCGAGATCGTGACCTGGCTGAAGTCGGACGCTTAACCGACTGCGCCACCCAGGCGCCCCGTATTACTGTTGTTTTTAATGCCCCCTTCAAATCCTTTTTTGAGATATGCCGCATATGCTTTTTAAAAAGATCGGTGTTAATATTTCCGTGCAGTATGAGTACAGTGTGGATTAAATAGGTGTGGGCTGATGCAAGAACCCAGTCTCTTTCCCAGTGTGTCTGTGACAGGTGTGCATTTTTTTTAAGTTTTTATTTAAATTTGAGTTAGTTAACTTACAGTATAGTATTAGTTTCAGGTGTACAGTACAGTGATTTAACAATTCCATGCATCACCTGGTGCTCATCACAACAAGTGCCCCCGTCCTCACACCCACCTCCTTTCTGGGAACCATCAGATTCTTTTCTGTAATTAAGAGTGTGCTCCTTGGGTTGGCATTCTTATAGGCTTGACTCCCTCTCCTCTGTTCTTCCAATTCCTGTGTCCCCTAGCTCACATAAGCAGTGCCCTCCTGGCAGTTGTTGTTACTTAGTTCCTGTATCATTGAAAGGGTTTTTCCCCCCTCCCTGCTCCTGATAGTAAGTTGGGAATATTCTTACTTAAATGTGCATACTTAAAATTGTGTAATCGATGTTTTTGTTAAGAGGCAATAGAGAACTGGTAGAAGTATCAGGCTTGCATGTCTAAGGAGATCTAACCTGTGTTTCATGAAAAAATCATAGTAAAACTTCACATGGTATTTCCCGAGTCTTCATTATACCACAAATGATGAACATTAATACTTTAACAGCTTTGTCTATAGATGAGAATTTTTGGCAGAGTAGGCAAAACTTTCAAACATTATTTTTTAGACATTATTGAGGAAACAGTCCACATCATGTTTATCTCTCATACAAGAAAGATTTATCTTTTTCTAATGGAAATACATTGAGAAAATAGCTGAGGGATAAATTAAGTAGAAATAAATTCTGAATTGGGAATATTTTTTCTTTGGTGTGTATGTGTGTGTGTGTGTGTGTGTGTTTTGGTTGAAGTAAAATTGTTCTGTCATATACATACAGTGCTTACTAATTTGGATGATTGCTATAGACATCAACTCATGTAGATTAAATTCAGTTGAATATTGGAAGCTAAGCAATGAGAAAGTGTTTCCTTTCTTCCACCTGGAAGAATTTTAAGATCCAATTTAACTTCAGCAAAGTGGTTTTGCCTTCAAGGGGTTTGATGATAAAGCTGTGTCACTATTTGACATCAGCTAACTACTATATCTGGTTTGTCCAGAGCCCAATTTACCATCTGATAGTATGTTTAATGAAGCACATACTGAATTTTTTAATGCCACATTAAGGCCAGTTCTATGCATAGAAACATTGACTTTTGAGTAATTTATTAATACAGTTACTGCATTTGTTTTATTTAGTTATTTTTACATTCTGACAAAGGAGGTTAGTATCTTAACTAATTTTCAGGCAGTACTGCTGTAAAATAATACAAAGCAAATAATTTCTTTTTGTAGTATTATTATAGCATTGTATTACTTTCTTTGAATAGGAAGTCATAAATCATTTTCCCAATACTGACTAGTAGTGTTCATGTGGAAACCTAATTTGACAGCAAAGTACTTTATGGCTGCTGTGACTTGAGAAGAAGAAAGGTTTAATTGTAAAGTTACCGAAAATAACCTTACGGAAGTACTAGGAAATTGTATTCCTAACATACTTTAGAACTAAGCGTATTACATACTGACTAATCTTTTTTTAAGCTGATTTTTAGAGTACCAGATCATTTTGTCTTAATCATATATAAGAATTTAGATTTTACTGTCTAGATGAGTGATGTGTAAATGGTATTACTCTGTTACATAGGGTCAAGAAAAATATGGATTATTAAACGTAACAAAAATTACTGAAAATGGGAAAAAGGTTCGGTAAGTATAAAAATCATTAATATTCTGACATGTATTTGATTGAAATTAAAAGCTATGAATATAGTTATAGTAGAAATGATTAAAAGGTTCATAAGAATTTCAAATAATGTATTTTCTAATATAACGTATGTAGGATTGTCATGAAATGTATGAAAATCTCCCTTTGTCTTGGCATTTTTAAAGGTGGTACTAGATTCAGAGGTGATAAAGCAGAGGATTCTGATCAAGCATTAGCTTTACTTAAACATTTTTTTCAGTAAGTCGTAAGTGCACATGGTAAAAAACAAAGATATGCATAATATTTAGCCAAAAGTCAGTCATCCATCTATGAGTTCCCTTCC